>NC_136804.1:33085836-33685836 GCF_951216825.1 Electrona antarctica | reverse complement strand
CCTTGCAGGGTTTCTTCATTATTTTGCATTAAAATTACTTTGAATGAAAGCTTAATCACAACCCATTGAAACTAATGTCACACCCCTGAAAATGACTCAAATCATGAAGGCAGCGTGCAATTTACGTGGAATCTTTCACAGACTTTCATACTAGTCTACTACTACTAGCCATATGCACTCATGTTTATGTTGCATGTCATGGTAGGCCTACCTGCAATTTTTTTTGCTGCTAGTATTGAAGTAGCGTTGTGTATATATATTTTTGTTCAACTTTTTTTCTTCTAGTATTGAAGAAGCATTTTTTTTGTTCAACTATTTTTTAAAGTGGCATCTGTATATATTATTTCTCTCAAATAAATGGTTACATTCCTACAGTTGATCTGTTGTTGTTGTTCTTGTTGTAGTAACGACCCAGCACACTCAAACAAAAGAGGCTGATGACCCCCCTTGGGCCCCCTCCACTCTCACTATAACTAGACACATACCCCCCCCCCCCCCCCTCTCTCTCTGTTTAAAAGTACAGGAAAAATCTCAAAGTACATGTACAAATATAGTACAGGTAAATCTCTCTCTCTCTCTCTGTTTAAAAGTAGGCTACTATCATGTATCACACGGTGTGATACATGGGTGGGGCAACAAGTAATCAGACTTGTGAAAGAACACTGACGAAACTACTGACATCGCCAACATTGTCCACACGCTACTACTCTATTTGTTGTATTCTATATTCAGCTCTAAATGATTCTCACTACTGTTAATAACAGCGACTACACTGAGTTTTCTATAGATCATAACATTATTTAGGTGGACCTGTTTTTTAAATATTTAATATTTCATTACATTTCTTCTCTTCTGAAAAATAAAAATATAAAAAGTGAAAGGGGATGAGTAGAATTGTGGTGGTTCTCGAAATATCTTCTGTGCATGGCAGCAGTAGATGCAAATATGTGTGGAGAGAAACTCTATTCAACCCTGTCGTGAGTTTAATCATGCTTGTGTGAATATATTTATTTTATGTATGGCACTCTTGCATTTGTAGTGTTTCTCTCCAGTGTTTCTACCCCGTCTCAATATGGTAGGCCTATGTTGTTCCAAGGCCCCCCAGAAGCAAAGATTTGAGGTGAAAATGTTTGCTTAAAAAATACTGTACATTCAAAGATAAAAAAGGGTTTAGGGGTTAGGGTTAAGTTTATTGTTATAAGCAGGGAACCCTGAGCCCCAAAGTATATAAATTATCATACTCAGCCATGGTCTTATTTACTATTCCCAAAGACAAGAACTAAAGGTGGTTTTGGGGATGGGATCAGATTTCCAGGTATTTCCTCATGATGTTTGGGGTCGTATGTGTGTGTCATGGATACACACACATACAGGGTTGAATAGTTTCTCTCCACACATATTTTCCTCTACTGCTGCCATGCACAGAATATATTTCGAGAACCACCACTATAGACCAAGCAATGGTCAAACACCTCCTTCTAGTGACAAAACATTGAGCATAGCATTGAATGATCCTCCATCATTATGCACTACTGAATGACAATTGAATGTTAAAGCGGCTCTGTTATTTTCAGACAAAACTAGGACAATGACTGTTTTAATGACAATGGAACACCATCCGTATGCACCACTTTGACTGCATTTCATGTGAATGGTAAAGCCATAGCAATGGTCAAACACCTCCTTCTAGTGACAAAACAGTGAGCATAGCATTGAATGATCCTCCATCATTATGCACTACTGAATGACAATTGAATGTTAAAGCGGCTCTGTTCTTTTCAGACAAAACTAGGACAATGACTATGTTTTAATGACAATGGAACACCATCCGTATGCACCACTTTGACTGCATTTCATGTGAATGGTAAAGCCATAGAAGACCAATCAATGTATCACACGGTGTGATACATGGGTGGGGCAACAAGTAATCAGACTTGTGAAAGAACACTGACGAAACTACTGACATCGCCAACATTGTCTACACGCTACTACTCTATTTGTTGTATTCTATATTCAGCTCTAAATGATTCTCACTACTGTTAATAACAGCGACTACACTGAGTTTTCTATAGATCATAACATTATTTAGGTGGACCTGTTTTTTAAATATTTAATATTTCATTACATTTCTTCTCTTCTGAAAAATAAAAATATAAAAAGTGAAAGGGGATGAGTAGAATTGTGGTGGTTCTCGAAATATCTTCTGTGCATGGCAGCAGTAGATGCAAATATGTGTGGAGAGAAACTCTATTCAACCCTGTCGTGAGTTTAATCATGCTTGTGTGAATATATTTATTTTATGTATGGCACTCTTGCATTTGTAGTGTTTCTCTCCAGTGTGACTTCTCTGATGGAGATTAAAATAACCTGGAGTTATAGGCCTACTAAAGCTTTTTCTACACTCGGTACAGTGCAAGCCAGGCTTTCACTCCTGCATGTATGTGTGTGTCTCCATGACACTGAGCAAAACTCCTCCCACACAGTACACAGGGACTTTCTGAAACCTTTTCTACATTAGCCACATTGTATGGTCTTGGTATGGCTTCTCCAGTGTGAATTCTCTGGTGATTTGCAATGAAAGGGCTTCTCTCTGTATGGACGCAATGATGAGTCTAAGTCACAATATTGGTTAATAGTCCCCTCTGTTCTTCCACGAGACCATGTAGTGTTGGATGTTTTGTCTAACTAGTTACAAAATAAATCTTTAGTTTTAGTCGAGCTGTCAAAGACAGTATCTTTCGTATCTTTCCTCCAAAAGACATTCTAGTCTAGTGCCTGCCCCTTCTGGACTGGACATCAATCACATCACTTCAGAAGAATACCCTTTTTTATAGTTTATACCCTCTCACCAATGTTTTTAGACATTATATAAAGTGTCCTATAATGTTGGAACATAGCTATGGCTACTTTATGATGGAAATTGTAGCATGATGTTTTATTTTTTAAAGAGTTACATATGCCCTTATATTTTTCATATGTGAATTTAGTTTGCCAACTTGGAGACTGGGGATGTTATCAAGTAGGCCCATTTGTAACATGGGGCCAAATACCCCCCCCCCCCCCACTCCCCCCACCAGAAACTCACACCTTGGTAAAGGGGTTACCTGATTGGTCAGAGAGGACCCTAAGTACCCTGACTAGACTGCATATATACTAGGTTGGGGTCAGTCTACTCTTCAGAGCAGATCATCTGAATCTAGAGAAAGCAGCAGGAGAAAGATCTAGGACTCAACGAACACACCATGCCTACATTAATGACCAGGAGACAACCGGAGAGCAAAGGATTAAAACTCAAAGTAGGAGGTCTGAAAAAGCACCGCTTTGAACCATACCATCGCTCTTCAAGGACATGTACAGGTAAGGAGAAATGACCAAATGAGAAAAAATACACTTGTATTAGTATGGTCTGAGTCACCTATAGTAAATATATACCATAGATGTCTTTATAGCATATTCTGTAAGTCAAAATGCTAATAGATATTTATGGCATTTTATTAGATTCAATGTGAGGATACTTGAGCAAATTAATCACTAACTGTGGATTCAAAATGTCTCTTTCATAATCTTTGTAGTCCCTGAATCAGCAGTGATATAGAATAGATATTATGATTTAGATATGATGATAAGGAATATATAGTTAAACAAAAAGTGGAGATATATCCAAGATGCCAATGGAATGTCATGGTACTTATTGGTTATTTTGTATCATAATCCAATTGACTCTAAATTATCGGTCTCTGTCCTCTCTCTTTAGGTGGTTCCAACATGTTGTTGCGGTCTCCAAACAAAGTATGTATAATACAAGTGGCTCAAACTGGAGACCCCAACATAAGGACAGACATCACAAAAGTGGACAAGTTTAAACGGTTTTTATTAACCACTTCCCACAGAAGTATTAAATCAACAAACAAATGATCAAACAAAACACATGTTACTTTACCAACTCAGGAGGAACAAAGGAGACCTGGAGATGCCGGCCAAAACAGGAGAATGAGGGGGGCCCAGGCCACCCCCTATAGGGACGTCGAAGCCGTTTCCCCCCTCCCCTAACTAAAACCAAATAACTAATAAGAACGAAAACTATAACTGCCGGCCATCCCCAGGCCAAACTAAACTAAATTAAGTTTAACTGCAAAGTATTGGCGTGGAATGGGACTGAGCTGTTGCTGGGTCTGTGTCTGCCTTCACACTGAGCTGGCATGGCTTTTATAGCAGAGGGTGATTGGGGAATCTGCTGCAGGTGTGCCAGCCTGGGTGTGTCAGTCTGAGTGGGGAGGAGAGACAAGATTAGGCACAGACAATGATTGAATGACTTGAGTGTGTGTGTGTGTGAGTGATGTCATGGCCACACGCAACACCCCCACCATATGATGGTGAATACCGGGAGTGCAACGTGAGGTGATTCACTCATCAGAAAAAGAGCGTGACAATGTGTCGGCCAGGACATTATCCTTGCCACGGATATGCCTGATCTCCACATTGAAATACTGCATGAAAATAGACCACCTCATTAACCTTCGATTTGTGTTCCGCATCTGGTTCAGGAAAACGAGAGGGTTGTGATCAGTAAAGACGAGGGTAGGCTCACTGGAGGAACCCACATAAACCTCGAAATGCTTTAGGGCCAAAATAAGCGCTAGCGCTTCTTTTTCCACTGTGGAATACACACGTTGATGCCGATTGAATTTTTTTGAGTAGTACGAGACCGGGTGCTCAATCCCATCATCCCCATCTTGAAGTAGGACCGCACCCGCCCCCGCATCACATGCATCCACAGCGAGTTTAAATGGCCGCTCGAACGCCGGTGCAGCAAGAACTGGAGCATTAGTTAGCAAGGCTTTAATACAATCAAAAGAATGCTGACAGCTCGGAGACCATTTGTAGCGAACTTTCGGGCTCAACAAGTCGGTTAACGGGGCTGCAACGGCAGAAAAGTTTTTGCAGAAACTTCGATAATATCCTGCCATTCCTAGAAACCGCATTAGACCACGGCGAGTGACAGGATGAGGAAACGAGAGGATGGCTTCCACTTTAGAATGGACAGGCTTAACTTGACCCCGACCCACAATTTTGCCGAGGTATGTCACTGTAGCCTGCCCGAACTCACATTTGGCAAGATTTAAAGTGAGATTGGCCTCACTCAACCTGCCAAATACTTCATGAAGTTGTTGGATGTGTTCGTCCCACGTTGTGGAATAAATGCAAATGTCATCCAAATAAGCCTCGCAGCCCGATAAACCCGACAAAACTGTGTTGACCAAACGCTGGAACGTTGCTGGAGCGTTTCGAACACCAAACGGCATTACAGTGTACTCTAGAAAAGCGTCAGGGGTCACAAAGGCAGATATAGCTTGAGCCCTAGGTGTTAACGGCACCTGCCAATATCCTTTTAGTAGATCGAGTTTAGTGACATATTTGGCACAACCAACTTTATCAACACAGTCATCTATCCTAGGCAGAGGATAACAGTCAGGTTTTGTGACCCCGTTCACCTTTCGATAATCGGTGCAAAAGCGATCCGAGCCATCAGACTTTGCAGCCAAAAGGCAGGGTGAACTCCAAGCACTTGTGCTAGGTACAGCTATGCCATTTTCCAGCATATAGTTCACCTGCTTTTGGAGACGAAGCCTTTTTTCGGGATTAACGCGATATGCGTGTTGTTTAATTGGCGGGGAATTACCAACATCAATGTCATGCTGCAACACATGCGTACGGGTCGGCACGTCTGAAAAGAGAGTTGCATTAGAGCCAATTAAGCTGATCACATCCTCACGTTGAGACTGAACCAAATTTGGAAGACAATCATGAAGTTTAGCAAGCATTTCTGAATTTCTAAGTCGTCCATGAGTAACATCAGTGGAGATACCTACAATATCATCTTGGTCGTCCTGAGATTCAGAGGGAGGAACACTGGCATTGCTAGACAGTGCCAGAGTTACCTTGTCAGGATCACCATCTCCACTTGACAACTCGGGTGGCACATTGACCTCTGTGCCATCAGAAGGGTTGGAATCAGGCTGAGGCTCTCTGTCAAAATAAGGCTTCAACATATTAATATGACACAGCCTACTCCGTCGCCGACGTTCAGGGGTGTCAATGATGTAGTCTCGATCGCCAACCTTCTTTTTGACCAGATAAGGGCCACCATAACGTGCCTGCAAAGCAGAGCCAGGAATGGGCAACAAAACCAGAACTTTATCACCGGGACTAAAACTCCTGCTTTTTGCATCCTTGTCAAACCACCTTTTCATTTTTCCCTGGGCAACGGTCATGTTTTCTTTAGCCAATTCACAAGCACGGTGAAGTTTGAAACGGAATTTGGACACATAGTCAAGCAGATTTTGAGGTTTGCTGTCGCCCAGCCACTTCTCCTGCAAAAGCCTCAGGGGCCCTCTGACTGTGTGTGCAAACACCAGTTCGGCGGGACTAAAGCCGAGGGATTCTTGTACCACCTCACGAGCGGCAAAGAGGAGGAGATGAACACCGTCATCCCAGTCTTTTTCGTACTCAAAGCAGTAGGTACGCAACATAGACTTTAATGTCCTATGGAAACGCTCGATGGCTCCCTGACTTTCTGGGTGATAAGCACTCGAACACACATGAGTTATGTTAAGTTGCTTCATGACCTGCGCAAAAACCCGTGACATGAAGTTTGAACCCTGGTCAGACTGGGCCACCCTAGGTAAACCGAAAATAGAGAAGAATTTGACCAAGGCCTTAACAACAGCTGGGGCTGTAATGGAACGCAACGGGATGGCCTCAGGAAAACGAGTCGCTGTGCACATTATAGTTAAGAGGAATTTGTTACCACTCTTAGTGCGAGGCAAAGGCCCAACACAATCAATTTGCACATGCTCGAACGGTTCACCAATAACAGGGATTGGATAAAGTGGGTATGGAGAGATGAACTGCTTTTTAGCCACCTGGCATACATGACACGTCTTGCAATGTTGACGCACATCACCCTTTAGGCCTGGCCAGAAAAAGTACCGCAAGATACGATCAAAAGTCTTGTTAATCCCCAGGTGACCAGACAGTGGATTATCATGTGCTAGTTTCAACACCTCACCTCGGTATGTCTGAGGGATAACAATCTGTTCCACCACCCCCCAAACATCATGGCCAGACAGCCGCGGAGGTGTCCACTTACGCATGAGCACCTCGCTTTTCAGGAAAAGCCCTGTTGACAAATCTTCCAACGCCTCTCCTGAAACAACGCTTTCAAAGAGAGGAGCTAGTGTCGCATCCCGTTTCTGATCAGCAACTAGCTGCTCACGTGACATGCATATTTTCGAATCAATTTGAGGCAAAACAACAGAATGGGTAGGGGCCCCTGGAGAGGCAGGTGGAGCAGCTGAACAGTCCACCAGAAAACTGTCAGACAGCTCCACCTCAGCCTCCAGCTTCTGACGCTCAGCCATTGCCCGTGTCATAGCACAGACTGAAAACACTTTGGGAAATTTCAATGCCAAATCGTCAGAGTTCTCCGGCAGAGGAACAGCAATTACCTCTGGAGTAATGAGCATTTTACCACCAGCCAAATCATTGCCCAAGAGAAGAGTGACCCCCTCGATCGGGAGTTGAGCACGGAGCCCAACCTTAACACACCCCTTGACCAAATCAGAATCAAGAAAAATGTTATGGAGCGGCAGGCCCACGAACTGCATATCAAACCCCCTCACCAGCACATCAGATTTAACTGCAGACTTTTCTGAAAATGGCAACACGTGCTCTAGAATTACAGACTGATTGGACGCAGTGTCCCTGATGATATCAACAGGTACCTTAGGGCCCCCCTCTGTCAGAGAGACAAAACCTTTCATCAGAAAAGGCTGAAATTCAGGGTCAGGAATGCGCACCGGCTCTACTGCAACAGGTGGCACTGAGGAAGACTGACTTTTAATCAAAGCAACAGTTTTAGGTGGCTGATTCTTGTTTTTGAGAGCATAGCATTTATTTATGGTGTGGCCAACTTTTTTGCAATAGTTACAAGTAGGCCTTTCTGTAGCCCCCTCCCCACCCTCTGACTTGTCTGGCTTCCCCTCACCCTCCCGTTTAGCAAAGAATTTTGCTGAGACTATGTGAGAAGAATCTGATTTGTCTGAGTGGGAAGAGTTAGGCTTCCGCCATGGAGGATTGGAACTACGCTCCGAGGACACATTAGTCTTGTCAAAACTGTCCTTGTGGGTGAGCACATACTCGTCCGCAAGGACAGTTGCAGCAGAAAGAGTAGTAGCCTTTTGCTCATTAACATAGGTTGCAATCCTATCTGATAGGCAGTTCTTAAACTCTTCTAGTAGGATGAGCTCACGCAGCTGATCAAACTCTGTGACCTTTGATGACTGACACCATCGGTCAAATAGGGCCTCCTTCTCTCGGCCAAACTCTGCAAATGTATGATTGTCAGTTTTCTTAAACCTGCGGAACTTCTGCCTGTAGGCTTCGGGGACCAACTCGAAAGCCCTGAGTACCGCACCTTTAACCTTCTCATAATCAAGAGAGTCATCTGGTGATAACGAGGCGTAGGCCTCCTGGGCTTTCCCAGTTAGCACACATTGCAACAATAATGGCCAAACCTTCTTGGGCCATTTCAAAGTATCAGCTGTGCGTTCAAAAAGAGTAAAGTACTTATCCACATCTTTAACATTGAATGGAGGAATCATACGGATGCACTTGTTAACATCAAAATCAGGGGCACCAATGACACGAGGAGAGGCATGGTTAAGCTCTAACTCTTTCAACTGTATTTCTCGTTTGGTCTGCTCCTCCAACTCCATCTGCCTAATTTGAACATTGAGCTTTAGCTCCTGTTCTTTAAGCTTGGCTGAATTTTCCTGCTCCTGCTCTTTAAGCTTGGCTGAATTTTCCTGCTCCTTAAACTGCAGGTCTAGGCGGCGCATTTCTAGCTCCAATTCCAACCTCCTAATGCTGTCATCAGAATCAGCTGGTTTTCCTGGTGAAGCAGCACCAGGGTCAGGCAAAACCCCTTGGTCAAACAATGCTGCACCAGGGTCAGGCAAAACCCCTTGGTCAAACAATGCTGCCCATAACTCAGGCTTTATTGTCTTTTTTGCTTTAGTACTTTGGACTTTGATATTGTAGTGATCAGCAATATCAATTAAATCCCCCTTTGTGCATTTATGGAAAACATCAAGGGAAGGCTGCTTAACAAAATCCGCCAACTTAAACTCCATTTTGGATTATGGCTTTTACCAATTGTATGGAAAATTTCACCGCAAAGCGACAAAAAGAGCACAAAAGTTTGCAAAAGTAGTGTAGGCTTAAGGTCACAAAGACCACCACAAAAACCACTCGCAATACAATATAAGGCAAATGAGCCAAAACGATGAGACACAGACCAGCAAGAAAATAAAACCTGCTCAAACCAGCTCTCAATAAGTGATGTCCTAATTAGGGGTGTGCACAAACCTAGGCAAGTTACAAACTTCAGAAACTCAGTACAATTAAGTTAAATACTGAAAATAATTTGCAAACAAAATATAGCCTAAAGCCAATTAATTAAGGTGGACAAAATAAATCCAAACCTTAAAAAAAAAATTCAAATATGCACACCAACAAATTCAATTAATTTCAAAGTTAGGGAAATATAACAGATCTATAGTTTCGACGAGCCCCCATTATGTTGCGGTCTCCAAACAAAGTATGTATAATACAAGTGGCTCAAACTGGAGACCCCAACATAAGGACAGACATCACAAAAGTGGACAAGTTTAAACGGTTTTTATTAACCACTTCCCACAGAAGTATTAAATCAACAAACAAATGATCAAACAAAACACATGTTACTTTACCAACTCAGGAGGAACAAAGGAGACCTGGAGATGCCGGCCAAAACAGGAGAATGAGGGGGGCCCAGGCCACCCCCTATAGGGACGTCGAAGCCGTTTCCCCCCTCCCCTAACTAAAACCAAATAACTAATAAGAACGAAAACTATAACTGCCGGCCATCCCCAGGCCAAACTAAACTAAATTAAGTTTAACTGCAAAGTATTGGCGTGGAATGGGACTGAGCTGTTGCTGGGTCTGTGTCTGCCTTCACACTGAGCTGGCATGGCTTTTATAGCAGAGGGCTGCAGCAGAGGGTGATTGGGGAATCTGCTGCAGGTGTGCCAGCCTGGGTGTGTCAGTCTGAGTGGGGAGGAGAGACAAGATTAGGCACAGACAATGATTGAATGACTTGAGTGTGTGTGTGTGTGAGTGATGTCATGGCCACACGCAACAATGTCCAGCTCTGAACCTGACGTGGTGTTCATCTCTGAAGATGTCCCGTTGCCAGCGGTCTACATTGACATCATGACCACCAACTCCCCCATGCACTTTGACACAGAGTGGGGCACCGTCATAATGTTCAATTTTGTCATCGTCCCTTCCCCGGCGGCTTACGTCGACATCCTGACCACGTCCGCCCCCCAACAACACGCCATCGTGTCCTGCTCAGATGTCCCTAATTCCCCAACCACGCCACTGACCAAAGTGACCACCAGCTCCTCCTCCCAACACTCTGATGGTCCAGGGTTGGATTCAGAGAGTTGCATAGCCGAGCAGGACATGCTGGATGGAGGCCAGTACATCGTCACAAGCTTCATGGCGGAAGGGGGCTACGGGATGGTGGCCAAAGCCATCAACACGCGTACATGTGACATGGTGGCCATCAAGATAATAAAGAAACGCAAGAATTACGACGAAGTGGCAGAACACGAGGTAAGGCATTGCTTTGGAGAAAAAAAATGTGTGTGTGCATCATTTGTTATATGACGCCGTGTCTAAATCTGTCTTCTTGTATTCCCAGATGGCCATGTTGCAAAAGCTGAGAGTCCTGGACCCTGACACGTGTGGAATAGTGAGATTTCACGACAGCTTTGTCCACAACGGATTGAGATGCATTGTGTTTGAGTCTCTGGATGTCGATATCACGGAATTCTTGAACGGAAGAGATTCTCGTCTGTCCATGACGGAGATGAGACCCATCGTCCAGCAGGTATGAGTTTGAAATGAGAAGTGATGACAACAATATTGAGTTAGACTTCACAACTCCTTTGCTGCAGTGCACCTACTAATCATGCTCTTTATTCTTGTCTTGCAGCTTGCCATTACACTCCAGGCACTGAAGGGAATCGGTCTGATCCATGCAGACATCAAATTGGAGAACATCATGCTGGTGAACCAACGAGAACAAGCCCTCAGAGTGAAACTCATTGACTTTGGTCTGGCCGTTCCTGTCTCTGAGACCAAGCGACGGGCCATCGAGCCCAATCTGGCGTACAGGTGAGTTCTACTCTTGGACAATGTCTTAAATTAATGTGTTTTACTGAAAGCAAACATTTAATGACTGCATTTGACAAGATAGTTATTGCATTGCTATAAAACTTTATTTTCTTTTACAACCCACAGAGCACCAGAAGTATTCCTGGGCCTCCCACTCACAGAGGCCCTTGACATGTGGTCACTGGGCTGTGTCATGGCTAACATGATGCTGAGCGAGGATTTAATCAGCGGGGACACCCAATACGATGTGGTGAGTAATCTATTGATGAACTGCACATTTAAAACAGAATGCTTTCAGACTCTATTCTGAACAAACACTGTAGTTACACATTCTTCTTATGAGCTGGGAGTTTACTTAAGACTGAATTGTTGAATATCCTCTGTTTTTTTTCTTTCTGCAGCTTCAATCCATCTTCTCGATGCTTGGTATGCCAGCACAATCTCTCTTGGATACCGGACTAAAGACATGCAACTATTTCATCCCAGAGAACAATATGTGGAGATTTAAGGTACCCCCCCCCCCCCACACACACACACACACACACACACTTGGTGTAATAACTTCCTCTCTTATATTCAAGTATCCTTGCTCATATTAATTCAAATCACTGAAACTAACTTTTGTTTTTGTTTTGTTTTGATATAGAAACCAGAGGAGTATTACGTAGGGGGAGAGAAGAGGAGAGGAGAGAGAAGAGAAGAGGACGAAGACGAGGATGAGGATGAGGATGAGGATGATGATGATGATGAGAGCTCACTGGAAGAGGTGTTCGACTTTGACGATGCCGACGAAACGTCTTGTGACGTCTTCATGGACCTGTTGAAACGGATGCTTCACCTGGATCCAGAGGAGAGGATAACACCTGAGCAGGTGTTGAACCATCCCTTCATCACCACCAAGCCAAGTCCCACCTAGTCTCTCTCTCGAGACAGACGGTTGAATTCAACGGAAAAGAGGATGCTGTTTTTATTTTATTTTTTTCATGATGGGTTCTCAGATTGAGTCCCACCAAACCACCTCGTAGCAAGTCCACAAATAGTGTGGGATCTTGAGGTGGTGTTTTTTTTTGTGTGAAATAAAATTGTAAATGCTTCTTTTGCAAGAACGCACAACAGACTCAATGCATAGATTACACTCCACTGCTGTTGCACTGCATGGTACTGTCACTTATGTCTGTTAAGAGACTGCTGCTGGAAATGTTTGACTACTTGCAAAATAAGCATTTCCAATTTTATTTATTATTCCCATGCACATTATGTATATTAGACATTTTAGACATTGTGTTACGTTCACATCATTGGCTGCATGCATTCCAACTGAGAGAAGAAATTAGCACAATACATTTTGTAAATAATTGTTCTATTGATATATGTTTTAAGTTGTAAACATGGTTGAAATATGTGTTGTGTATGTTCTTTTTTGATATACATTTTGATATTTTCCAGTTATATCTCTACATTGATTGATTTCATACTATAGGTAGACAGTCCTTGCAGGGTTTCTTCATTATTTTGCATTAAAATTACTTTGAATGAAAGCTTAATCACAACCCATTGAAACTAATGTCACACCCCTGAAAATGACTCAAATCATGAAGGCAGCGTGCAATTTACGTGGAATCTTTCACAGACTTTCATACTAGTCTACTACTACTAGCCATATGCACTCATGTTTATGTTGCATGTCATGGTAGGCCTACCTGCAATTTTTTTTGCTGCTAGTATTGAAGTAGCGTTGTGTATATATATTTTTGTTCAACTTTTTTTCTTCTAGTATTGAAGAAGCATTTTTTTTGTTCAACTATTTTTTAAAGTGGCATCTGTATATATTATTTCTCTCAAATAAATGGTTACATTCCTACAGTTGATCTGTTGTTGTTGTTCTTGTTGTAGTAACGACCCAGCACACTCAAACAAAAGAGGCTGATGACCCCCCTTGGGCCCCCTCCACTCTCACTATAACTAGACACATACCCCCCCCCCCTCTCTCTCTGTTTAAAAGTACAGGAAAAATCTCAAAGTACATGTACAAATATAGTACAGGTAAATCTCTCTCTCTCTCTCTGTTTAAAAGTAGGCTACTATCATGTATCACACGGTGTGATATATGGGTGGGGCAACAAGTAATCAGACTTGTGAAAGAACACTGACGAAACTACTGACATCGCCAACATTGTCCACACGCTACTACTCTATTTGTTGTATTCTATATTCAGCTCTAAATGATTCTCACTACTGTTAATAACGGCGACTACACTGAGTTTTCTATAGATCATAACATTATTTAGGTGGACCTGTTTTTTAAATATTTAATATTTCATTACATTTCTTCTCTTCTGAAAAATAAAAATATAAAAAGTGAAAGGGGATGAGTAGAATTGTGGTGGTTCTCGAAATATCTTCTGTGCATGGCAGCAGTAGATGCAAATATGTGTGGAGAGAAACTCTATTCAACCCTGTCGTGAGTTTAATCATGCTTGTGTGAATATATTTATTTTATGTATGGCACTCTTGCATTTGTAGTGTTTCTCTCCAGTGTTTCTACCCCATCTCAATATGGTAGGCCTATGTTGTTCCAAGGCCCCCCAGAAGCAAAGATTTGAGGTGAAAATGTTTGCTTAAAAAATACTGTACATTCAAAGATAAAAAAGGGTTTAGGGGTTAGGGTTAAGTTTATTGTTATAAGCAGGGAACCCTGAGCCCCAAAGTATATAAATTATCATACTCAGCCATGGTCTTATTTACTATTCCCAAAGACAAGAACTAAAGGTGGTTTTGGGGATGGGATCAGATTTCCAGGTATTTCCTCATGATGTTTGGGGTCGTATGTGTGTGTCATGGATACACACACATACAGGGTTGAATAGTTTCTCTCCACACATATTTTCCTCTACTGCTGCCATGCACAGAATATATTTCGAGAACCACCACTATAGACCAAGCAATGGTCAAACACCTCCTTCTAGTGACAAAACATTGAGCATAGCATTGAATGATCCTCCATCATTATGCACTACTGAATGACAATTGAATGTTAAAGCGGCTCTGTTATTTTCAGACAAAACTAGGACAATGACTATGTTTTAATGACAATGGAACACCATCCGTATGCACCACTTTGACTGCATTTCATGTGAATGGTAAAGCCATAGCAATGGTCAAACACCTCCTTCTAGTGACAAAACAGTGAGCATAGCATTGAATGATCCTCCATCATTATGCACTACTGAATGACAATTGAATGTTAAAGCGGCTCTGTTCTTTTCAGACAAAACTAGGACAATGACTATGTTTTAATGACAATGGAACACCATCCGTATGCACCACTTTGACTCCATTACATGTGAATGGTAAAGCCATAGAAGACCAATCAATGTATCACACGGTGTGATACATGGGTGGGGCAACAAGTAATCAGACTTGTGAAAGAACACTGACGAAACTACTGACATCGCCAACATTGTCTACACGCTACTACTCTATTTGTTGTATTCTATATTCAGCTCTAAATGATTCTCACTACTGTTAATAACAGCGACTACACTGAGTTTTCTATAGATCATAACATTATTTAGGTGGACCTGTTTTTTAAATATTTAATATTTCATTACATTTCTTCTCTTCTGAAAAATAAAAATATAAAAAGTGAAAGGGGATGAGTAGAATTGTGGTGGTTCTCGAAATATCTTCTGTGCATGGCAGCAGTAGATGCAAATATGTGTGGAGAGAAACTCTATTCAACCCTGTCGTGAGTTTAATCATGCTTGTGTGAATATATTTATTTTATGTATGGCACTCTTGCATTTGTAGTGTTTCTCTCCAGTGTTTCTACCCCATCTCAATATGGTAGGCCTATGTTGTTCCAAGGCCCCCCAGAAGCAAAGATTTGAGGTGAAAATGTTTGCTTAAAAAATACTGTACATTCAAAGATAAAAAAGGGTTTAGGGGTTAGGGTTAAGTTTATTGTTATAAGCAGGGAACCCTGAGCCCCAAAGTATATAAATTATCATACTCAGCCATGGTCTTATTTACTATTCCCAAAGACAAGAACTAAAGGTGGTTTTGGGGATGGGATCAGATTTCCAGGTATTTCCTCATGATGTTTGGGGTCGTATGTGTGTGTCATGGATACACACACATACAGGGTTGAATAGTTTCTCTCCACACATATTTTCCTCTACTGCTGCCATGCACAGAATATATTTCGAGAACCACCACTATAGACCAAGCAATGGTCAAACACCTCCTTCTAGTGACAAAACATTGAGCATAGCATTGAATGATCCTCCATCATTATGCACTACTGAATGACAATTGAATGTTAAAGCGGCTCTGTTATTTTCAGACAAAACTAGGACAATGACTATGTTTTAATGACAATGGAACACCATCCGTATGCACCACTTTGACTGCATTTCATGTGAATGGTAAAGCCATAGCAATGGTCAAACACCTCCTTCTAGTGACAAAACAGTGAGCATAGCATTGAATGATCCTCCATCATTATGCACTACTGAATGACAATTGAATGTTAAAGCGGCTCTGTTCTTTTCAGACAAAACTAGGACAATGACTATGTTTTAATGACAATGGAACACCATCCGTATGCACCACTTTGACTGCATTTCATGTGAATGGTAAAGCCATAGAAGACCAATCAATGTATCACACGGTGTGATACATGGGTGGGGCAACAAGTAATCAGACTTGTGAAAGAACACTGACGAAACTACTGACATCGCCAACATTGTCTACTACACGCTACTACTCTATTTGTTGTATTCTATATTCAGCTCTAAATGATTCTCACTACTGTTAATAACAGCGACTACACTGAGTTTTCTATAGATCATAACATTATTTAGGTGGACCTGTTTTTTAAATATTTAATATTTCATTACATTTCTTCTCTTCTGAAAAATAAAAATATAAAAAGTGAAAGGGGATGAGTAGAATTGTGGTGGTTCTCGAAATATCTTCTGTGCATGGCAGCAGTAGATGCAAATATGTGTGGAGAGAAACTCTATTCAACCCTGTCGTGAGTTTAATCATGCTTGTGTGAATATATTTATTTTATGTATGGCACTCTTGCATTTGTAGTGTTTCTCTCCAGTGTTTCTACCCCATCTCAATATGGTAGGCCTATGTTGTTCCAAGGCCCCCCAGAAGCAAAGATTTGAGGTGAAAATGTTTGCTTAAAAAATACTGTACATTCAAAGATAAAAAAGGGTTAGGGGTTAGGGTTAAGTTTATTGTTATAAGCAGGGAACCCTGAGCCCCAAAGTATATAAATTATCATACTCAGCCATGGTCTTATTTACTATTCCCAAAGACAAGAACTAAAGGTGGTTTTGGGGATGGGATCAGATTTCCAGGTATTTCCTCATGATGTTCATCAGTTCAGAATCCCTTCTATTACCATCATCTCCACATCAATATGAAAAGCTGTCAAGCTGTATTTATAGGTCAAAGATGCAAGGATAATAACACACATGGTGCCACCCAAGGATATAGTAGCATAGTTGACAAAGCGAACACCAGTTTATAGAAGAAGGAAAAGTTGATCATAAACTTGAAAAGTACCCCTAATGTATAGTTTGTATTGTTTGTTCATAGAAATATTTAGTTTGCAATGCATTATGGGTAATGCACTTTATAGGAATGTGACTGGCAAAGTAAATGTTCAGGTGAATTAACTACCAGTTTATCTAGCAGTGATTGATACAGCAGCTAGCTATCATAAACAGCTCACAAGTAAAGTAAACAGTCAACAAGTAAAGCTTAACAAGTAAAACTTAAATAGCCTATGAATGTAATAATATAATTCTACATTGAGAAAGAAAAATAGTAATGGTTAGAACCACACAGCACTTTGTAGCATGCTCCGTAAAGACACTTGGCCCACAATGCCAACATTATGGGTTCAATTCCCATTTAAGGAGTCCTTTGGTGAGGTTTGGACCAACTGTCTTGAGGCCAATTTTGGAGGTAAAAATTCATGTTAATGCTTTAGAGAAAGTGCCAAAATCCACCATGATCTTAATGGAATGGAAAAACATGTTTATAAAATAACAAATAAAATGAACATGATTGTGTAGAATGTGTCTTTAACAGTTTGACTGTATCAAAACGTTTTCCACATTGCTTGCATTTGTAGCGTTTCTCTCCAATGGGCCTTTTCCACACTCGGTACAGTGCAAGGCTTTCACTCCTGCATGTATGTGTGTGTATCCATGACACTGAGTAAAACTCCTCCCACACAGTTCACAGTTGAATTATTTCTTTCCTGTGTGAATTCTGTAGTGTTTCTCTAAAATCAGGGACTTTCTGAAACCTTTTCTACATTAGCCACATTGTATGGTCTTGGTATGGCTTCCAATCTCCAGTGTGAATTCTCTGGTGATTTTTCTTTTTCTTGACGGAGACACACATGGAGACACACACATACATGCAGGAGTGAAAGCCTTGCACTGTACCGAGTGTAGAAAAAAGCTTTAGTAGGCCTATAACTCCAGGTTCTTTAATCTCCATCAGAGAAGTCACACTGGAGAGAAACACTACAAATGCAAGAGTGCCATACATAAAATGCTATCTAGCCTATTCACACAAGCATGATTAAACTCCCGACAGGGTTGAATAGTTTCTCTCCACACATATTTTCCTCTACTGCTGCCATGCACAGAATATATTTCGAGAACCACCACTATAGACCAAGCAATGGTCAAACACCTCCTTCTAGTGACAAAACATTGAGCATAGCATTGAATGATCCTCCATCATTATGCACTACTGAATGACAATTGAATGTTAAAGCGGCTCTGTTATTTTCAGACAAAACTAGGACAATGACTATGTTTTAATGACAATGGAACACCATCCGTATGCACCACTTTGACTGCATTTCATGTGAATGGTAAAGCCATAGCAATGGTCAAACACCTCCTTCTAGTGACAAAACAGTGAGCATAGCATTGAATGATCCTCCATCATTATGCACTACTGAATGACAATTGAATGTTAAAGCGGCTCTGTTCTTTTCAGACAAAACTAGGACAATGACTATGTTTTAATGACAATGGAACACCATCCGTATGCACCACTTTGACTGCATTTCATGTGAATGGTAAAGCCATAGAAGACCAATCAATGTATCACACGGTGTGATACATGGGTGGGGCAACAAGTAATCAGACTTGTGAAAGAACACTGACGAAACTACTGACATCGCCAACATTGTCTACACGCTACTACTCTATTTGTTGTATTCTATATTCAGCTCTAAATGATTCTCACTACTGTTAATAACAGCGACTACACTGAGTTTTCTATAGATCATAACATTATTTAGGTGGACCTGTTTTTTAAATATTTAATATTTCATTACATTTCTTCTCTTCTGAAAAATAAAAATATAAAAAGTGAAAGGGGATGAGTAGAATTGTGGTGGTTCTCGAAATATCTTCTGTGCATGGCAGCAGTAGATGCAAATATGTGTGGAGAGAAACTCTATTCAACCCTGTCGTGAGTTTAATCATGCTTGTGTGAATATATTTATTTTATGTATGGCACTCTTGCATTTGTAGTGTTTCTCTCCAGTGTGACTTCTCTGATGGAGATTAAAATAACCTGGAGTTATAGGCCTACTAAAGCTTTTTCTACACTCGTTACAGTGCAAGCCAGGCTTTCACTCCTGCATGTATGTGTGTGTCTCCATGACACTGAGCAAAACTCCTCCCACACAGTACACAGGGACTTTCTGAAACCTTTTCTACATTAGCCACATTGTATGGTCTTGGTATGGCTTCTCCAGTGTGAATTCTCTGGTGATTTGCAATGAAAGGGCTTCTCTCTGTATTGACGCAATGATGAGTCTAAGTCACAATATTGGTTAATAGTCCCCTCTGTTCTTCCACGAGACCATGTAGTGTTGGATGTTTTGTCTAACTAGTTACAAAATAAATCTTTAGTTTTAGTCGAGCTGTCAAAGACAGTATCTTTCGTATCTTTCCTCCAAAAGACATTCTAGTCTAGTGCCTGCCCCTTCTGGACTGGACATCAATCACATCACTTCAGAAGAATACCCTTTTTTATAGTTTATACCCTCTCACCAATGTTTTTAGACATTATATAAAGTGTCCTATAATGTTGGAACATAGCTATGGCTACTTTATGATGGAAATTGTAGCATGATGTTTTATTTTTTAAAGAGTTACATATGCCCTTATATTTTTCATATGTGAATTTAGTTTGCCAACTTGGAGACTGGGGATGTTATCAAGTAGGCCCATTTGTAACATGGGGCCAAATACCCCCCCCCCCCCCCCCACTCCCCCCACCAGAAACTCACACCTTGGTAAAGGGGTTACCTGATTGGTCAGAGAGGACCCTAAGTACCCTGACTAGACTGCATATATACTAGGTTGGGGTCAGTCTACTCTTCAGAGCAGATCATCTGAATCTAGAGAAAGCAGCAGGAGAAAGATCTAGGACTCAACGAACACACCATGCCTACATTAATGACCAGGAGACAACCGGAGAGCAAAGGATTAAAACTCAAAGTAGGAGGTCTGAAAAAGCACCGCTTTGAACCATACCATCGCTCTTCAAGGACATGTACAGGTAAGGAGAAATGACCAAATGAGAAAAAATACACTTGTATTAGTATGGTCTGAGTCACCTATAGTAAATATATACCATAGATGTCTTTATAGCATATTCTGTAAGTCAAAATGCTAATAGATATTTATGGCATTTTATTAGATTCAATGTGAGGATACTTGAGCAAATTAATCACTAACTGTGGATTCAAAATGTCTCTTTCATAATCTTTGTAGTCCCTGAATCAGCAGTGATATAGAATAGATATTATGATTTAGATATGATGATAAGGAATATATAGTTAAACAAAAAGTGGAGATATATCCAAGATGCCAATGGAATGTCATGGTACTTATTGGTTATTTTGTATCATAATCCAATTGACTCTAAATTATCGGTCTCTGTCCTCTCTCTTTAGGTGGTTCCATGGACAAAGCCATACGACACTCCAACATGTCCAGCTCTGAACCAGACGTGGTGTTCATCTCTGAAGATGTCCCGTTGCCAGCGGTCTACATTGACATCATGACCACCAACTCCCCCATGCACTTTGACACAGAGTGGGGCACCGTCATAATGTTCAATTTTGTCATCGTCCCTTCCCCGGCGGCTTACGTCGACATCCTGACCACGTCCGCCCCCCAACAACACGCCATCGTGTCCTGCTCAGATGTCCCTAATTCCCCAACCACGCCACTGACCATAGTGACCACCAGCTCCTCCTCCCAACACTCTGATGGTCCAGGGTTGGATTCAGAGAGTTGCATAGCCGAGCAGGACATGCTGGATGGAGGCCAGTACATCGTCACAAGCTTCATGGCGGAAGGGGGCTACGGGATGGTGGCCAAAGCCATCAACACGCGTACATGTGACATGGTGGCCATCAAGATAATAAAGAAACGCAAGAATTACGACGAAGTGGCAGAACACGAGGTAAGGCATTGCTTTGGAGAAAAAAAATGTGTGTGTGCATCATTTGTTATATGACGCCGTGTCTAAATCTGTCTTCTTGTATTCCCAGATGGCCATGTTGCAAAAGCTGAGAGTCCTGGACCCTGACACGTGTGGAATAGTGAGATTTCACGACAGCTTTGTCCACAACGGATTGAGATGCATTGTGTTTGAGTCTCTGGATGTCGATATCACGGAATTCTTGAACGGAAGAGATTCTCGTCTGTCCATGACGGAGATGAGACCCATCGTCCAGCAGGTATGAGTTTGAAATGAGAAGTGATGACAACAATATTGAGTTAGACTTCACAACTCCTTTGCTGCAGTGCACCTACTAATCATGCTCTTTATTCTTGTCTTGCAGCTTGCCATTACACTCCAGGCACTGAAGGGAATCGGTCTGATCCATGCAGACATCAAATTGGAGAACATCATGCTGGTGAACCAACGAGAACAAGCCCTCAGAGTGAAACTCATTGACTTTGGTCTGGCCGTTCCTGTCTCTGAGACCAAGCGACGGGCCATCCAGCCCAATCTGGAGTACAGGTGAGTTCTACTCTTGGACAATGTCTTAAATTAATGTGTTTTACTGAAAGCAAACATTTAATGACTGCATTTGACAAGATAGTTATTGCATTGCTATAAAACTTTATTTTCTTTTACAACCCACAGAGCACCAGAAGTATTCCTGGGCCTCCCACTCACAGAGGCCCTTGACATGTGGTCACTGGGCTGTGTCATGGCTAACATGATGCTGAGCGAGGATTTAATCAGCGGGGACACCCAATACGATGTGGTGAGTAATCTATTGATGAACTGCACATTTAAAACAGAATGCTTTCAGACTCTATTCTGAACAAACACTGTAGTTACACATTCTTCTTATGAGCTGGGAGTTTACTTAAGACTGAATTGTTGAATATCCTCTGTTTTTTTTCTTTCTGCAGCTTCAATCCATCTTCTCGATGCTTGGTATGCCAGCACAATCTCTCTTGGATACCGGACTAAAGACATGCAACTATTTCATCCCAGAGAACAATATGTGGAGATTTAAGGTACCCCCCCCCCACACACACACACACACACACACACACACACACACACACACACACACACACACACACTTGGTGTAATAACTTCCTCTCTTATATTCAAGTATCCTTGCTCATATTAATTCAAATCACTGAAACTAACTTTTGTTTTTGTTTTGTTTTGATATAGAAACCAGAGGAGTATTACGTAGGGGGAGAGAAGAGGAGAGGAGAGAGAAGAGAAGAGGACGAAGACGAGGATGAGGACGAGGACGAGGACGATGATGATGATGAGAGCTCACTGGAAGAGGTGTTCGACTTTGACGATGCCGACAAAACGTCTTGTGACGTCTTCATGGACCTGTTGAAACGGATGCTTCACCTGGATCCAGAGGAGAGGATAACACCTGAGCAGGTGTTGAACCATCCCTTCATCACCACCAAGCCAAGTCCCACCTAGTCTCTCTCTCTCGAGACAGACGGTTGAATTCAACGGAAAAGAGGATGCTGTTTTTATTTTATTTTTTTCATGATGGGTTCTCAGATTGAGTCCCACCAAACCACCTCGTAGCAAGTCCACAAATAGTGTGGGATCTTGAGGTGGTGTTTTTTTTGTGTGAAATAAAATTGGAAATGCTTCTTTTGCAAGAACGCACAACAGACTCAATGCATAGATTACACTCCACTGCTGTTGCACTGCATGGTACTGTCACTTATGTCTGTTAAGAGACTGCTGCTGGAAATGTTTGACTACTTGCAAAAGAAGCATTTCCAATTGTATTTATTATTCCCATGCACATTATGTATATTAGACATTTTAGACATTGTGTTACGTTCACATCATTGGCTGCATGCATTCCAACTGAGAGAAGACATTAGCACAATACATTTTGTAAATAATTGTTCTATTGATATGTGTTTTAAGTTGTAAACATGGTTGAAATATGTGTTGTGTATGTTCTTTTTTGATATACATTTTGATATTTTCCAGTTATATCTCTACATTGATTGATTTCATACTATAGGTAGACAGTCCTTGCAGGGTTTCTTCATTATTTTGCATTAAAATTACTTTGAATGAAAGCTTAATCACAACCCATTGAAACTAATGTCACACCCCTGAAAATGACTCAAATCATGAAGGCAGCGTGCAATTTACGTGGAATCTTTCACAGACTTTCATACTAGTCTACTACTACTAGCCATATGCACTCATTTTATGTTGCATGTCATGGTAGGCCTACCTGCAATTTTTTTTGCTGCTAGTATTGAAGTAGCGTTGTGTATATATATTTTTGTTCAACTTTTTTTCTTCTAGTATTGAAGAAGCGTTATTTTTTAAAGTGGCATCTGTATATATTATTTCTCTCAAATAAATGGTTACATTCCTACAGTTGATCTGTTGTTGTTGTTCTTGTTGTAGTAATGACCCAGCACACTCAAACAAAAGAGGCTGATGACCCCCCTTGGGCCCCCTCCACTCTCACTATAACTAGACACATACCCCCCCCCCTCTCTCTCTGTTTAAAAGTACAGGAAAAATCTCAAAGTACATGTACAAATATAGTACAGGTAAATCTCTCTCTCTCTCTGTTTAAAAGTAGGCTACTATCGGGCAACAAGTAATCAGACTTGTGAAAGAACACTGACGAAACTACTGACATCGCCAACATTGTCTACACGCTACTCTATTTGTTGTATTCTATATTCAGCTCTAAATGATTCTCACTACTGTTAATAACAGCGACTACACTGAGTTTTCTATAGATCATAACATTATTTAGGTGGACCTGTTTTTTAAATATTTAATATTTCATTACATTTCTTCTTTCTTTCGAGAACCACCACTATAGACCAAGCAATGGTCAAACACCTCCTTCTAGTGACAAAACATTGAGCATAGCATTGAATGATCCTCCATCATTATGCACTACTGAATGACAATTGAATGTTAAAGCGTAGATCAATTACTGACCGACTAGCCATCATCATCACATACACTCTGTTCTTTTCAGACAAAACTAGGACAATGACTATGTTTCCAAAATCCACCATGATCTTAATGGAATGGAAAAACATGTTTATAAAATAACAAATAAAATGAACATGATTGTGTAGAATGTGTCTTTAACAGTTTGACTGTATCAAAACGTTTTCCACATTGCTTGCATTTGTAGCGTTTCTCTCCAATGGGCCTTTTCCACACTCGGTACAGTGCAAGGCTTTCACTCCTGCATGTATGTGTGTGTATCCATGACACTGAGTAAAACTCCTCCCACACAGTTCACAGTTGAATTATTTCTTTCCTGTGTGAATTCTGTAGTGTTTCTCTAAAATCAGGGACTTTCTGAAACCTTTTCTACATTAGCCACATTGTATGGTCTTGGTATGGCTTCCAATCTCCAGTGTGAATTCTCTGGTGATTTTTCTTTTTCTTGACGGAGACACACATGGAGACACACACATACATGCAGGAGTGAAAGCCTTGCACTGTACCGAGTGTAGAAAAAAGCTTTAGTAGGCCTATAACTCCAGGTTCTTTAATCTCCATCAGAGAAGTCACACTGGAGAGAAACACTACAAATGCAAGAGTGCCATACATAAAATGCTATCTAGCCTATTCACACAAGCATGATTAAACTCCCGACAGGGTTGAATAGTTTCTCTCCACACATATTTTCCTCTACTGCTGCCATGCACAGAATATATTTCGAGAACCACCACTATAGACCAAGCAATGGTCAAACACCTCCTTCTAGTGACAAAACATTGAGCATAGCATTGAATGATCCTCCATCATTATGCACTACTGAATGACAATTGAATGTTAAAGCGGCTCTGTTATTTTCAGACAAAACTAGGACAATGACTATGTTTTAATGACAATGGAACACCATCCGTATGCACCACTTTGACTGCATTTCATGTGAATGGTAAAGCCATAGCAATGGTCAAACACCTCCTTCTAGTGACAAAACAGTGAGCATAGCATTGAATGATCCTCCATCATTATGCACTACTGAATGACAATTGAATGTTAAAGCGGCTCTGTTCTTTTCAGACAAAACTAGGACAATGACTATGTTTTAATGACAATGGAACACCATCCGTATGCACCACTTTGACTGCATTTCATGTGAATGGTAAAGCCATAGAAGACCAATCAATGTATCACACGGTGTGATACATGGGTGGGGCAACAAGTAATCAGACTTGTGAAAGAACACTGACGAAACTACTGACATCGCCAACATTGTCTACACGCTACTACTCTATTTGTTGTATTCTATATTCAGCTCTAAATGATTCTCACTACTGTTAATAACAGCGACTACACTGAGTTTTCTATAGATCATAACATTATTTAGGTGGACCTGTTTTTTAAATATTTAATATTTCATTACATTTCTTCTCTTCTGAAAAATAAAAATATAAAAAGTGAAAGGGGATGAGTAGAATTGTGGTGGTTCTCGAAATATCTTCTGTGCATGGCAGCAGTAGATGCAAATATGTGTGGAGAGAAACTCTATTCAACCCTGTCGTGAGTTTAATCATGCTTGTGTGAATATATTTATTTTATGTATGGCACTCTTGCATTTGTAGTGTTTCTCTCCAGTGTGACTTCTCTGATGGAGATTAAAATAACCTGGAGTTATAGGCCTACTAAAGCTTTTTCTACACTCGTTACAGTGCAAGCCAGGCTTTCACTCCTGCATGTATGTGTGTGTCTCCATGACACTGAGCAAAACTCCTCCCACACAGTACACAGGGACTTTCTGAAACCTTTTCTACATTAGCCACATTGTATGGTCTTGGTATGGCTTCTCCAGTGTGAATTCTCTGGTGATTTGCAATGAAAGGGCTTCTCTCTGTATTGACGCAATGATGAGTCTAAGTCACAATATTGGTTAATAGTCCCCTCTGTTCTTCCACGAGACCATGTAGTGTTGGATGTTTTGTCTAACTAGTTACAAAATAAATCTTTAGTTTTAGTCGAGCTGTCAAAGACAGTATCTTTCGTATCTTTCCTCCAAAAGACATTCTAGTCTAGTGCCTGCCCCTTCTGGACTGGACATCAATCACATCACTTCAGAAGAATACCCTTTTTTATAGTTTATACCCTCTCACCAATGTTTTTAGACATTATATAAAGTGTCCTATAATGTTGGAACATAGCTATGGCTACTTTATGATGGAAATTGTAGCATGATGTTTTATTTTTTAAAGAGTTACATATGCCCTTATATTTTTCATATGTGAATTTAGTTTGCCAACTTGGAGACTGGGGATGTTATCAAGTAGGCCCATTTGTAACATGGGGCCAAATACCCCCCCCCCCCCCCCACTCCCCCCACCAGAAACTCACACCTTGGTAAAGGGGTTACCTGATTGGTCAGAGAGGACCCTAAGTACCCTGACTAGACTGCATATATACTAGGTTGGGGTCAGTCTACTCTTCAGAGCAGATCATCTGAATCTAGAGAAAGCAGCAGGAGAAAGATCTAGGACTCAACGAACACACCATGCCTACATTAATGACCAGGAGACAACCGGAGAGCAAAGGATTAAAACTCAAAGTAGGAGGTCTGAAAAAGCACCGCTTTGAACCATACCATCGCTCTTCAAGGACATGTACAGGTAAGGAGAAATGACCAAATGAGAAAAAATACACTTGTATTAGTATGGTCTGAGTCACCTATAGTAAATATATACCATAGATGTCTTTATAGCATATTCTGTAAGTCAAAATGCTAATAGATATTTATGGCATTTTATTAGATTCAATGTGAGGATACTTGAGCAAATGAATCACTAACTGTGGATTCAAAATGTCTCTTTCATAATCTTTGTAGTCCCTGAATCAGCAGTGATATAGAATAGATATTATGATTTAGATATGATGATAAGGAATATATAGTTAAACAAAAAGTGGAGATATATCCAAGATGCCAATGGAATGTCATGGTACTTATTGGTTATTTTGTATCATAATCCAATTGACTCTAAATTATCGGTCTCTGTCCTCTCTCTTTAGGTGGTTCCATGGACAAAGCCATACGACACTCCAACATGTCCAGCTCTGAACCAGACGTGGTGTTCATCTCTGAAGATGTCCCGTTGCCAGCGGTCTACATTGACATCATGACCACCAACTCCCCCATGCACTTTGACACAGAGTGGGGCACCGTCATAATGTTCAATTTTGTCATCGTCCCTTCCCCGGCGGCTTACGTCGACATCCTGACCACGTCCGCCCCCCAACAACACGCCATCGTGTCCTGCTCAGATGTCCCTAATTCCCCAACCACGCCACTGACCATAGTGACCACCAGCTCCTCCTCCCAACACTCTGATGGTCCAGGGTTGGATTCAGAGAGTTGCATAGCCGAGCAGGACATGCTGGATGGAGGCCAGTACATCGTCACAAGCTTCATGGCGGAAGGGGGCTACGGGATGGTGGCCAAAGCCATCAACACACGTACATGTGACATGGTGGCCATCAAGATAATAAAGAAACGCAAGAATTACGACGAAGTGGCAGAACACGAGGTAAGGCATTGCTTTGGAGAAAAAAAATGTGTGTGTGCATCATTTGTTATATGACGCCGTGTCTAAATCTGTCTTCTTGTATTCCCAGATGGCCATGTTGCAAAAGCTGAGAGTCCTGGACCCTGACACGTGTGGAATAGTGAGATTTCACGACAGCTTTGTCCACAACGGATTGAGATGCATTGTGTTTGAGTCTCTGGATGTCGATATCACGGAATTCTTGAACGGAAGAGATTCTCGTCTGTCCATGACGGAGATGAGACCCATCGTCCAGCAGGTATGAGTTTGAAATGAGAAGTGATGACAACAATATTGAGTTAGACTTCACAACTCCTTTGCTGCAGTGCACCTACTAATCATGCTCTTTATTCTTGTCTTGCAGCTTGCCATTACACTCCAGGCACTGAAGGGAATCGGTCTGATCCATGCAGACATCAAATTGGAGAACATCATGCTGGTGAACCAACGAGAACAAGCCCTCAGAGTGAAACTCATTGACTTTGGTCTGGCCGTTCCTGTCTCTGAGACCAAGCGACGGGCCATCCAGCCCAATCTGGAGTACAGGTGAGTTCTACTCTTGGACAATGTCTTAAATTAATGTGTTTTACTGAAAGCAAACATTTAATGACTGCATTTGACAAGATAGTTATTGCATTGCTATAAAACTTTATTTTCTTTTACAACCCACAGAGCACCAGAAGTATTCCTGGGCCTCCCACTCACAGAGGCCCTTGACATGTGGTCACTGGGCTGTGTCATGGCTAACATGATGCTGAGCGAGGATTTAATCAGCGGGGACACCCAATACGATGTGGTGAGTAATCTATTGATGAACTGCACATTTAAAACAGAATGCTTTCAGACTCTATTCTGAACAAACACTGTAGTTACACATTCTTCTTATGAGCTGGGAGTTTACTTAAGACTGAATTGTTGAATATCCTCTGTTTTTTTTCTTTCTGCAGCTTCAATCCATCTTCTCGATGCTTGGTATGCCAGCACAATCTCTCTTGGATACCGGACTAAAGACATGCAACTATTTCATCCCAGAGAACAATATGTGGAGATTTAAGGTACCCCCCCCCCCACACACACACACACACACACACACACACACACACACACACACACACACACACACACACACACACACACACTTGGTGTAATAACTTCCTCTCTTATATTCAAGTATCCTTGCTCATATTAATTCAAATCACTGAAACTAACTTTTGTTTTTGTTTTGTTTTGATATAGAAACCAGAGGAGTATTACGTAGGGGGAGAGAAGAGGAGAGGAGAGAGAAGAGAAGAGGACGAAGACGAGGATGAGGACGAGGACGAGGACGATGATGATGATGAGAGCTCACTGGAAGAGGTGTTCGACTTTGACGATGCCGACAAAACGTCTTGTGACGTCTTCATGGACCTGTTGAAACGGATGCTTCACCTGGATCCAGAGGAGAGGATAACACCTGAGCAGGTGTTGAACCATCCCTTCATCACCACCAAGCCAAGTCCCACCTAGTCTCTCTCTCTCGAGACAGACGGTTGAATTCAACGGAAAAGAGGATGCTGTTTTTATTTTATTTTTTTCATGATGGGTTCTCAGATTGAGTCCCACCAAACCACCTCGTAGCAAGTCCACAAATAGTGTGGGATCTTGAGGTGGTGTTTTTTTTGTGTGAAATAAAATTGGAAATGCTTCTTTTGCAAGAACGCACAACAGACTCAATGCATAGATTACACTCCACTGCTGTTGCACTGCATGGTACTGTCACTTATGTCTGTTAAGAGACTGCTGCTGGAAATGTTTGACTACTTGCAAAAGAAGCATTTCCAATTGTATTTATTATTCCCATGCACATTATGTATATTAGACATTTTAGACATTGTGTTACGTTCACATCATTGGCTGCATGCATTCCAACTGAGAGAAGACATTAGCACAATACATTTTGTAAATAATTGTTCTATTGATATGTGTTTTAAGTTGTAAACATGGTTGAAATATGTGTTGTGTATGTTCTTTTTTGATATACATTTTGATATTTTCCAGTTATATCTCTACATTGATTGATTTCATACTATAGGTAGACAGTCCTTGCAGGGTTTCTTCATTATTTTGCATTAAAATTACTTTGAATGAAAGCTTAATCACAACCCATTGAAACTAATGTCACACCCCTGAAAATGACTCAAATCATGAAGGCAGCGTGCAATTTACGTGGAATCTTTCACAGACTTTCATACTAGTCTACTACTACTAGCCATATGCACTCATTTTATGTTGCATGTCATGGTAGGCCTACCTGCAATTTTTTTTGCTGCTAGTATTGAAGTAGCGTTGTGTATATATATTTTTGTTCAACTTTTTTTCTTCTAGTATTGAAGAAGCGTTATTTTTTAAAGTGGCATCTGTATATATTATTTCTCTCAAATAAATGGTTACATTCCTACAGTTGATCTGTTGTTGTTGTTCTTGTTGTAGTAATGACCCAGCACACTCAAACAAAAGAGGCTGATGACCCCCCTTGGGCCCCCTCCACTCTCACTATAACTAGACACATACCCCCCCCCCTCTCTCTCTGTTTAAAAGTACAGGAAAAATCTCAAAGTACATGTACAAATATAGTACAGGTAAATCTCTCTCTCTCTCTGTTTAAAAGTAGGCTACTATCGGGCAACAAGTAATCAGACTTGTGAAAGAACACTGACGAAACTACTGACATCGCCAACATTGTCTACACGCTACTCTATTTGTTGTATTCTATATTCAGCTCTAAATGATTCTCACTACTGTTAATAACAGCGACTACACTGAGTTTTCTATAGATCATAACATTATTTAGGTGGACCTGTTTTTTAAATATTTAATATTTCATTACATTTCTTCTTTCTTTCGAGAACCACCACTATAGACCAAGCAATGGTCAAACACCTCCTTCTAGTGACAAAACATTGAGCATAGCATTGAATGATCCTCCATCATTATGCACTACTGAATGACAATTGAATGTTAAAGCGTAGATCAATTACTGACCGACTAGCCATCATCATCACATACACTCTGTTCTTTTCAGACAAAACTAGGACAATGACTATGTTTTAATGACAATGGAACACCATCCGTATGCACCACTTTGACTGCATTGTCTACACGCTACTACTCTATTTGTTGTATTCTATATTCAGCTGTGTGTCTTTAACAGTTTGACTGTATCAACGTTTTCCACATTGCTTGCATTTGTAGCGTTTCTCTCCAATGGGCCTTTTCCACACTCGGTACAGTGCAAGGCTTTCACTCCTGCATGTATGTGTGTGTATCCATGTCACTGAGTAAAACTCCTCCCACACAGTTCACAGTTGAATTATTTCTTTCCCGTGTGAATTCTGTCGTGTTTCTCTAAAATCAGGGACTTTCTGAAACCTTTTCTACATTAGCCACATTGTATGGTCTTGGTATGGCTTCTCCAGTGTGAATTATCTGGTGATTTTTCTTTTTCTTGACGGAGACACACATGGAGACACACACATACATGCAGGAGTGAAAGCCTTGCACTGTACCGAGTGTAGAAAAAAGCTTTAGTAGGCCTATAACTCCAGGTTCTTTAATCTCCATCAGAGAAGTCACACTGGAGAGAAACACTACAAATGCAAGAGTGCCATACATAAAATGCTATCTAGCCTATTCACACAAGCATGATTAAACTCCCGACAGGGTTGAATAGTTTCTCTCCACACATATTTTCCTCTACTGCTGCCATGCACAGAATATATTTCGAGAACCACCACTATAGACCAAGCAATGGTCAAACACCTCCTTCTAGTGACAAAACATTGAGCATAGCATTGAATGATCCTCCATCATTATGCACTACTGAATGACAATTGAATGTTAAAGCATAGATCAATTACTGACCGACTAGCCATCATCATTACATACACTCTGTTCTTTTCAGACAAAACTAGGACAATGACTATGTTTTAATGACAATGGAACACCATCCGTATGCACCACTTTGACTGCATTACATGTGAATGGTAAAGCCATAGAAGACCAATCAATATATCACACGGTGTGATACATGGGTGGGGCAACAAGTAATCAGACTTGTGAAAGAACACTGACGAAACTACTGACATCGCCAACATTGTCTACACGCTACTACTCTATTTGTTGTATTCTATATTCAACTCTAAATGATTCTCACTACTGTTAATAACAGCGACTACACTGAGTTTTCTATAGATCATAACATTATTTAGGTGGACCTGTTTTTTAAATATTTAATATTTCATTACATTTCTTCTCTTCTGAAAAATAAAAATATAAAAAGTGAAAGGGGATGAGTAGAATTGTGGTGGTTCTCGAAATATCTTCTGTGCATGGCAGCAGTAGATGCAAATATGTGTGGAGAGAAACTCTATTCAACCCTGTCGTGAGTTTAATCATGCTTGTGTGAATATATTTATTTTATGTATGGCACTCTTGCATTTGTAGTGTTTCTCTCCAGTGTGACTTCTCTGATGGAGATTAAAAGAACCTGGAGTTATAGGCCTACTAAAGCTTTTTCTACACTCGGTACAGTGCAAGCCAGGCTTTCACTCCTGCATGTATGTGTGTGTCTCCATGACACTGAGCAAAAGTTGATCATAAACTTGAAAAGTACCCCTAATGTATAGTTTGTATTGTTTGTTCATAGAAATATTTAGTTTGCAATGCATTATGGGTAATGCACTTTATAGGAATGTGACTGGCAAAGTAAATGTTCAGGTGAATTAACTACCAGTTTATCTAGCAGTGATTGATACAGCAGCTAGCTATCATAAACAGCTCACAAGTAAAGTAAACAGTCAACAAGTAAAGCTTAACAAGTAAAACTTAAATAGCCTATGAATGTAATAATATAATTCTACATTGAGAAAGAAAAATAGTAATGGTTAGAACCACACAGCACTTTGTAGCATGCTCCGTAAAGACACTTGGCCCACAATGCCAACATTATGGGTTCAATTCCCATTTAAGGAGTCCTTTGGTGAGGTTTGGACCAACTGTCTTGAGGCCAATTTTGGAGGTAAAAATTCATGTTAATGCTTTAGAGAAAGTGCCAAAATCCACCATGATCTTAATGGAATGGAAAAACATGTTTATAAAATAACAAATAAAATGAACATGATTGTGTAGAATGTGTCTTTAACAGTTTGACTGTATCAAAACGTTTTCCACATTGCTTGCATTTGTAGCGTTTCTCTCCAATGGGCCTTTTCCACACTCGGTACAGTGCAAGGCTTTCACTCCTGCATGTATGTGTGTGTATCCATGACACTGAGTAAAACTCCTCCCACACAGTTCACAGTTGAATTATTTCTTTCCTGTGTGAATTCTGTAGTGTTTCTCTAAAATCAGGGACTTTCTGAAACCTTTTCTACATTAGCCACATTGTATGGTCTTGGTATGGCTTCCAATCTCCAGTGTGAATTCTCTGGTGATTTTTCTTTTTCTTGACGGAGACACACATGGAGACACACACATACATGCAGGAGTGAAAGCCTTGCACTGTACCGAGTGTAGAAAAAAGCTTTAGTAGGCCTATAACTCCAGGTTCTTTAATCTCCATCAGAGAAGTCACACTGGAGAGAAACACTACAAATGCAAGAGTGCCATACATAAAATGCTATCTAGCCTATTCACACAAGCATGATTAAACTCCCGACAGGGTTGAATAGTTTCTCTCCACACATATTTTCCTCTACTGCTGCCATGCACAGAATATATTTCGAGAACCACCACTATAGACCAAGCAATGGTCAAACACCTCCTTCTAGTGACAAAACATTGAGCATAGCATTGAATGATCCTCCATCATTATGCACTACTGAATGACAATTGAATGTTAAAGCGGCTCTGTTATTTTCAGACAAAACTAGGACAATGACTATGTTTTAATGACAATGGAACACCATCCGTATGCACCACTTTGACTGCATTTCATGTGAATGGTAAAGCCATAGCAATGGTCAAACACCTCCTTCTAGTGACAAAACAGTGAGCATAGCATTGAATGATCCTCCATCATTATGCACTACTGAATGACAATTGAATGTTAAAGCGGCTCTGTTCTTTTCAGACAAAACTAGGACAATGACTATGTTTTAATGACAATGGAACACCATCCGTATGCACCACTTTGACTGCATTTCATGTGAATGGTAAAGCCATAGAAGACCAATCAATGTATCACACGGTGTGATACATGGGTGGGGCAACAAGTAATCAGACTTGTGAAAGAACACTGACGAAACTACTGACATCGCCAACATTGTCTACACGCTACTACTCTATTTGTTGTATTCTATATTCAGCTCTAAATGATTCTCACTACTGTTAATAACAGCGACTACACTGAGTTTTCTATAGATCATAACATTATTTAGGTGGACCTGTTTTTTAAATATTTAATATTTCATTACATTTCTTCTCTTCTGAAAAATAAAAATATAAAAAGTGAAAGGGGATGAGTAGAATTGTGGTGGTTCTCGAAATATCTTCTGTGCATGGCAGCAGTAGATGCAAATATGTGTGGAGAGAAACTCTATTCAACCCTGTCGTGAGTTTAATCATGCTTGTGTGAATATATTTATTTTATGTATGGCACTCTTGCATTTGTAGTGTTTCTCTCCAGTGTGACTTCTCTGATGGAGATTAAAATAACCTGGAGTTATAGGCCAACTAAAGCTTTTTCTACACTCGTTACAGTGCAAGCCAGGCTTTCACTCCTGCATGTATGTGTGTGTCTCCATGACACTGAGCAAAACTCCTCCCACACAGTACACAGGGACTTTCTGAAACCTTTTCTACATTAGCCACATTGTATGGTCTTGGTATGGCTTCTCCAGTGTGAATTCTCTGGTGATTTGCAATGAAAGGGCTTCTCTCTGTATTGACGCAATGATGAGTCTAAGTCACAATATTGGTTAATAGTCCCCTCTGTTCTTCCACGAGACCATGTAGTGTTGGATGTTTTGTCTAACTAGTTACAAAATAAATCTTTAGTTTTAGTCGAGCTGTCAAAGACAGTATCTTTCGTATCTTTCCTCCAAAAGACATTCTAGTCTAGTGCCTGCCCCTTCTGGACTGGACATCAATCACATCACTTCAGAAGAATACCCTTTTTTATAGTTTATACCCTCTCACCAATGTTTTTAGACATTATATAAAGTGTCCTATAATGTTGGAACATAGCTATGGCTACTTTATGATGGAAATTGTAGCATGATGTTTTATTTTTTAAAGAGTTACATATGCCCTTATATTTTTCATATGTGAATTTAGTTTGCCAACTTGGAGACTGGGGATGTTATCAAGTAGGCCCATTTGTAACATGGGGCCAAATACCCCCCCCCCCCCCCCACTCCCCCCACCAGAAACTCACACCTTGGTAAAGGGGTTACCTGATTGGTCAGAGAGGACCCTAAGTACCCTGACTAGACTGCATATATACTAGGTTGGGGTCAGTCTACTCTTCAGAGCAGATCATCTGAATCTAGAGAAAGCAGCAGGAGAAAGATCTAGGACTCAACGAACACACCATGCCTACATTAATGACCAGGAGACAACCGGAGAGCAAAGGATTAAAACTCAAAGTAGGAGGTCTGAAAAAGCACCGCTTTGAACCATACCATCGCTCTTCAAGGACATGTACAGGTAAGGAGAAATGACCAAATGAGAAAAAATACACTTGTATTAGTATGGTCTGAGTCACCTATAGTAAATATATACCATAGATGTCTTTATAGCATATTCTGTAAGTCAAAATGCTAATAGATATTTATGGCATTTTATTAGATTCAATGTGAGGATACTTGAGCAAATTAATCACTAACTGTGGATTCAAAATGTCTCTTTCATAATCTTTGTAGTCCCTGAATCAGCAGTGATATAGAATAGATATTATGATTTAGATATGATGATAAGGAATATATAGTTAAACAAAAAGTGGAGATATATCCAAGATGCCAATGGAATGTCATGGTACTTATTGGTTATTTTGTATCATAATCCAATTGACTCTAAATTATCGGTCTCTGTCCTCTCTCTTTAGGTGGTTCCATGGACAAAGCCATACGACACTCCAACATGTCCAGCTCTGAACCAGACGTGGTGTTCATCTCTGAAGATGTCCCGTTGCCAGCGGTCTACATTGACATCATGACCACCAACTCCCCCATGCACTTTGACACAGAGTGGGGCACCGTCATAATGTTCAATTTTGTCATCGTCCCTTCCCCGGCGGCTTACGTCGACATCCTGACCACGTCCGCCCCCCAACAACACGCCATCGTGTCCTGCTCAGATGTCCCTAATTCCCCAACCACGCCACTGACCAAAGTGACCACCAGCTCCTCCTCCCAACACTCTGATGGTCCAGGGTTGGATTCAGAGAGTTGCATAGCCGAGCAGGACATGCTGGATGGAGGCCAGTACATCGTCACAAGCTTCATGGCGGAAGGGGGCTACGGGATGGTGGCCAAAGCCATCAACACGCGTACATGTGACATGGTGGCCATCAAGATAATAAAGAAACGCAAGAATTACGACGAAGTGGCAGAACACGAGGTAAGGCATTGCTTTGGAGAAAAAAAATGTGTGTGTGCATCATTTGTTATATGACGCCGTGTCTAAATCTGTCTTCTTGTATTCCCAGATGGCCATGTTGCAAAAGATGAGAGTCCTGGACCCTGACACGTGTGGAATAGTGAGATTTCACGACAGCTTTGTCCACAACGGATTGAGATGCATTGTGTTTGAGTCTCTGGATGTCGATATCACGGAATTCTTGAACGGAAGAGATTCTCGTCTGTCCATGACGGAGATGAGACCCATCGTCCAGCAGGTATGAGTTTGAAATGAGAAGTGATGACAACAATATTGAGTTAGACTTCACAACTCCTTTGCTGCAGTGCACCTACTAATCATGCTCTTTATTCTTGTCTTGCAGCTTGCCATTACACTCCAGGCACTGAAGGGAATCGGTCTGATCCATGCAGACATCAAATTGGAGAACATCATGCTGGTGAACCAACGAGAACAAGCCCTCAGAGTGAAACTCATTGACTTTGGTCTGGCCGTTCCTGTCTCTGAGACCAAGCGACGGGCCATCCAGCCCAATCTGGAGTACAGGTGAGTTCTACTCTTGGACAATGTCTTAAATTAATGTGTTTTACTGAAAGCAAACATTTAATGACTGCATTTGACAAGATAGTTATTGCATTGCTATAAAACTTTTTTTTCTTTTACAACCCACAGAGCACCAGAAGTATTCCTGGGCCTCCCACTCACAGAGGCCCTTGACATGTGGTCACTGGGCTGTGTCATGGCTAACATGATGCTGAGCGAGGATTTAATCAGCGGGGACACCCAATACGATGTGGTGAGTAATCTATTGATGAACTGCACATTTAAAACAGAATGCTTTCAGACTCTATTCTGAACAAACACTGTAGTTACACATTCTTCTTATGAGCTGGGAGTTTACTTAAGACTGAATTGTTGAATATCATCTGTTTTTTTTCTTTCTGCAGCTTCAATCCATCTTCTCGATGCTTGGTATGCCAGCACAATCTCTCTTGGATACCGGACTAAAGACATGCAACTATTTCATCCCAGAGAACAATATGTGGAGATTTAAGGTACCCCCCCCCACACACACACACACACACACACACACACACACACACACACACACACACACACACACACACTTGGTGTAATAACTTCCTCTCTTATATTCAAGTATCCTTGCTCATATTAATTCAAATCACTGAAACTAACTTTTGTTTTTGTTTTGTTTTGATATAGAAACCAGAGGAGTATTACGTAGGGGGAGAGAAGAGGAGAGGAGAGAGAAGAGAAGAGGACGAAGACGAGGATGAGGACGAGGACGAGGACGATGATGATGATGAGAGCTCACTGGAAGAGGTGTTCGACTTTGACGATGCCGACAAAACGTCTTGTGACGTCTTCATGGACCTGTTGAAACGGATGCTTCACCTGGATCCAGAGGAGAGGATAACACCTGAGCAGGTGTTGAACCATCCCTTCATCACCACCAAGCCAAGTCCCACCTAGTCTCTCTCTCTCTCGAGACAGACGGTTGAATTCAACGGAAAAGAGGATGCTGTTTTTATTTTATTTTTTTCATGATGGGTTCTCAGATTGAGTCCCACCAAACCACCTCGTAGCAAGTCCACAAATAGTGTGGGATCTTGAGGTGGTGTTTTTTTTTGTGTGAAATAAAATTGGAAATGCTTCTTTTGCAAGAACGCACAACAGACTCAATGCATAGATTACACTCCACTGCTGTTGCACTGCATGGTACTGTCACTTATGTCTGTTAAGAGACTGCTGCTGGAAATGTTTGACTACTTGCAAAAGAAGCATTTCCAATTGTATTTATTATTCCCATGCACATTATGTATATTAGACATTTTAGACATTGTGTTACGTTCACATCATTGGCTGCATGCATTCCAACTGAGAGAAGACATTAGCACAATACATTTTGTAAATAATTGTTCTATTGATATGTGTTTTAAGTTGTAAACATGGTTGAAATATGTGTTGTGTATGTTCTTTTTTGATATACATTTTGATATTTTCCAGTTATATCTCTACATTGATTGATTTCATACTATAGGTAGACAGTCCTTGCAGGGTTTCTTCATTATTTTGCATTAAAATTACTTTGAATGAAAGCTTAATCACAACCCATTGAAACTAATGTCACACCCCTGAAAATGACTCAAATCATGAAGGCAGCGTGCAATTTACGTGGAATCTTTCACAGACTTTCATACTAGTCTACTACTACTAGCCATATGCACTCATTTTATGTTGCATGTCATGGTAGGCCTACCTGCAAATTTTTTTGCTGCTAGTATTGAAGTAGCGTTGTGTATATATATTTTTGTTCAACTTTTTTTCTTCTAGTATTGAAGAAGCGTTATTTTTTAAAGTGGCATCTGTATATATTATTTCTCTCAAATAAATGGTTACATTCCTACAGTTGATCTGTTGTTGTTGTTCTTGTTGTAGTAATGACCCAGCACACTCAAACAAAAGAGGCTGATGACCCCCCTTGGGCCCCCTCCACTCTCACTATAACTAGACACATACCCCCCCCCCCCCCTCTCTCTCTGTTTAAAAGTACAGGAAAAATCTCAAAGTACATGTACAAATATAGTACAGGTAAATCTCTCTCTCTCTCTGTTTAAAAGTAGGCTACTATCGGGCAACAAGTAATCAGACTTGTGAAAGAACACTGACGAAACTACTGACATCGCCAACATTGTCTACACGCTACTCTATTTGTTGTATTCTATATTCAGCTCTAAATGATTCTCACTACTGTTAATAACAGCGACTACACTGAGTTTTCTATAGATCATAACATTATTTAGGTGGACCTGTTTTTTAAATATTTAATATTTCATTACATTTCTTCTTTCTTTCGAGAACCACCACTATAGACCAAGCAATGGTCAAACACCTCCTTCTAGTGACAAAACATTGAGCATAGCATTGAATGATCCTCCATCATTATGCACTACTGAATGACAATTGAATGTTAAAGCGTAGATCAATTACTGACCGACTAGCCATCATCATCACATACACTCTGTTCTTTTCAGACAAAACTAGGACAATGACTATGTTTTAATGACAATGGAACACCATCCGTATGCACCACTTTGACTGCATTGTCTACACGCTACTACTCTATTTGTTGTATTCTATATTCAGCTGTGTGTCTTTAACAGTTTGACTGTATCAAAACGTTTTCCACATTGCTTGCATTTGTAGCGTTTCTCTCCAATGGGCCTTTTCCACACTCGGTACAGTGCAAGGCTTTCACTCCTGCATGTATGTGTGTGTATCCATGTCACTGAGTAAAACTCCTCCCACACAGTTCACAGTTGAATTATTTCTTTCCCGTGTGAATTCTGTAGTGTTTCTCTAAAATCAGGGACTTTCTGAAACCTTTTCTACATTAGCCACATTGTATGGTCTTGGTATGGCTTCTCCAGTGTGAATTATCTGGTGATTTTTCTTTTTCTTGACGGAGACACACATGGAGACACACACATACATGCAAGAGTGAAAGCCTTGCACTGTACCGAGTGTAGAAAAAAGCTTTAGTAGGCCTATAACTCCAGGTTCTTTAATCTCCATCAGAGAAGTCACACTGGAGAGAAACACTACAAATGCAAGAGTGCCATACATAAAATGCTATCTAGCCTATTCACACAAGCATGATTAAACTCCCGACAGGGTTGAATAGTTTCTCTCCACACATATTTTCCTCTACTGCTGCCATGCACAGAATATATTTCGAGAACCACCACTATAGACCAAGCAATGGTCAAACACCTCCTTCTAGTGACAAAACATTGAGCATAGCATTGAATGATCCTCCATCATTATGCACTACTGAATGACAATTGAATGTTAAAGCATAGATCAATTACTGACCGACTAGCCATCATCATTACATACACTCTGTTCTTTTCAGACAAAACTAGGACAATGACTATGTTTTAATGACAATGGAACACCATCCGTATGCACCACTTTGACTGCATTACATGTGAATGGTAAAGCCATAGAAGACCAATCAATATATCACACGGTGTGATACATGGGTGGGGCAACAAGTAATCAGACTTGTGAAAGAACACTGACGAAACTACTGACATCGCCAACATTGTCTACACGCTACTACTCTATTTGTTGTATTCTATATTCAGCTCTAAATGATTCTCACTACTGTTAATAACAGCGACTACACTGAGTTTTCTATAGATCATAACATTATTTAGGTGGACCTGTTTTTTAAATATTTAATATTTCATTACATTTCTTCTCTTCTGAAAAATAAAAATATAAAAAGTGAAAGGGGATGAGTAGAATTGTGGTGGTTCTCGAAATATCTTCTGTGCATGGCAGCAGTAGATGCAAATATGTGTGGAGAGAAACTCTATTCAACCCTGTCGTGAGTTTAATCATGCTTGTGTGAATATATTTATTTTATGTATGGCACTCTTGCATTTGTAGTGTTTCTCTCCAGTGTGACTTCTCTGATGGAGATTAAAAGAACCTGGAGTTATAGGCCTACTAAAGCTTTTTCTACACTCGGTACAGTGCAAGCCAGGCTTTCACTCCTGCATGTATGTGTGTGTCTCCATGACACTGAGCAAAAGTTGATCATAAACTTGAAAAGTACCCCTAATGTATAGTTTGTATTGTTTGTTCATAGAAATATTTAGTTTGCAATGCATTATGGGTAATGCACTTTATAGGAATGTGACTGGCAAAGTAAATGTTCTGGTGAATTAACTACCAGTTTATCTAGCAGTGATTGATACAGCAGCTAGCTATCATAAACAGCTCACAAGTAAACTAAACAGTCAACAAGTAAAGCTTAACAAGTAAAACTGAAATAGCCTATGAATGTAATAATATAATTCTACATTGAGAAAGAAAAATAGTAATGGTTAGAACCACACAGCACTTTGTAGCATGCTCCGTAAAGACACTTGGCCCACAATGCCAACATTATGGGTTCAATTCCCATTTAAGGAGTCCTTTGGTGAGGTTTGGACCAACTGTCTTGAGGCCAATTTTGGAGGTAAAAATTCATGTTAATGCTTTAGAGAAAGTGCCAAAATCCACCATGATCTTAATGGAATGGAAAAACATGTTTATAAAATAACAAATAAAATGAACATGATTGTGTAGAATGTGTCTTTAACAGTTTGACTGTATCAAAACGTTTTCCACATTGCTTGCATTTGTAGCGTTTCTCTCCAATGGGCCTTTTCCACACTCGGTACAGTGCAAGGCTTTCACTCCTGCATGTATGTGTGTGTATCCATGTCACTGAGTAAAACTCCTCCCACACAGTTCACAGTTGAATTATTTCTTTCCCGTGTGAATTCTGTAGTGTTTCTCTAAAATCAGGGACTTTCTGAAACCTTTTCTACATTAGCCACATTGTATGGTCTTGGTATGGCTTCTCCAGTGTGAATTATCTGGTGATTTTTCTTTTTCTTGACGGAGACACACATGGAGACACACACATACATGCAAGAGTGAAAGCCTTGCACTGTACCGAGTGTAGAAAAAAGCTTTAGTAGGCCTATAACTCCAGGTTCTTTAATCTCCATCAGAGAAGTCACACTGGAGAGAAACACTACAAATGCAAGAGTGCCATACATAAAATGCTATCTAGCCTATTCACACAAGCATGATTAAACTCCCGACAGGGTTGAATAGTTTCTCTCCACACATATTTTCCTCTACTGCTGCCATGCACAGAATATATTTCGAGAACCACCACTATAGACCAAGCAATGGTCAAACACCTCCTTCTAGTGACAAAACATTGAGCATAGCATTGAATGATCCTCCATCATTATGCACTACTGAATGACAATTGAATGTTAAAGCATAGATCAATTACTGACCGACTAGCCATCATCATTACATACACTCTGTTCTTTTCAGACAAAACTAGGACAATGACTATGTTTTAATGACAATGGAACACCATCCGTATGCACCACTTTGACTGCATTACATGTGAATGGTAAAGCCATAGAAGACCAATCAATGTATCACACGGTGTGATACATGGGTGGGGCAACAAGTAATCAGACTTGTGAAAGAACACTGACGAAACTACTGACATCGCCAACATTGTCTACACGCTACTACTCTATTTGTTGTATTCTATATTCAGCTCTAAATGATTCTCACTACTGTTAATAACAGCGACTACACTGAGTTTTCTATAGATCATAACATTATTTAGGTGGACCTGTTTTTTAAATATTTAATTACATTTCTTCTCTTCTGAAAAATAAAAATATAAAAAGTGAAAGGGGATGAGTAGAATTGTGGTGGTTCTCAAAATATCTTCTGTGCATGGCAGCAGTAGATGCAAATATGTGTGGAGAGAAACTCTATTCAACCCTGTCGTGAGTTTAATCATGCTTGTGTGAATATATTTATTTTATGTATGGCACTCTTGCATTTGTAGTGTTTCTCTCCAGTGTGACTTCTCTGATGGAGATTAAAAGAACCTGGAGTTATAGGCCTACTAAAGCTTTTTCTACACTCGGTACAGTGCAAGCCAGGCTTTCACTCCTGCATGTATGTGTGTGTCTCCATGACACTGAGCAAAAGTTGATCATAAACTTGAAAAGTACCCCTAATGTATAGTTTGTATTGTTTGTTCATAGAAATATTTAGTTTGCAATGCATTATGGGTAATGCACTTTATAGGAATGTGACTGGCAAAGTAAATGTTCTGGTGAATTAACTACCAGTTTATCTAGCAGTGATTGATACAGCAGCTAGCTATCATAAACAGCTCACAAGTAAACTAAACAGTCAACAAGTAAAGCTTAACAAGTAAAACTGAAATAGCCTATGAATGTAATAATATAATTCTACATTGAGAAAGAAAAATAGTAATGGTTAGAACCACACAGCACTTTGTAGCATGCTCCGTAAAGACACTTGGCCCACAATGCCAACATTATGGGTTCAATTCCCATTTAAGGAGTCCTTTGGTGAGGTTTGGACCAACTGTCTTGAGGCCAATTTTGGAGGTAAAAATTCATGTTAATGCTTTAGAGAAAGTGCCAAAATCCACCATGATCTTAATGGAATGGAAAAACATGTTTATAAAATAACAAATAAAATGAACATGATTGTGTAGAATGTGTCTTTAACAGTTTGACTGTATCAAAACGTTTTCCACATTGCTTGCATTTGTAGCGTTTCTCTCCAATGGGCCTTTTCCACACTCGGTACAGTGCAAGGCTTTCACTCCTGCATGTATGTGTGTGTATCCATGACACTGAGTAAACCTCCTCCCACACAGTTCACAGTTGAATTATTTCTTTCCTGTGTGAATTCTGTAGTGTTTCTCTAAAATCAGGGACTTTCTGAAACCTTTTCTACATTAGCCACATTGTATGGTCTTGGTATGGCTTCTCCAGTGTGAATTATCTGGTGATTTTTCTTTTTCTTGACGGAGACACACATGGAGACACACACATACATGCAGGAGTGAAAGCCTTGCACTGTACCGAGTGTAGAAAAAAGCTTTAGTAGGCCTATAACTCCAGGTTCTTTAATCTCCATCAGAGAAGTCACACTGGAGAGAAACACTACAAATGCAAGAGTGCCATACATAAAATGCTATCTAGCCTATTCACACAAGCATGATTAAACTCCCGACAGGGTTGAATAGTTTCTCTCCACACATATTTTCCTCTACTGCTGCCATGCACAGAATATATTTCGAGAACCACCACTATAGACCAAGCAATGGTCAAACACCTCCTTCTAGTGACAAAACATTGAGCATAGCATTGAATGATCCTCCATCATTATGCACTACTGAATGACAATTGAATGTTAAAGCGTAGATCAATTACTGACCGACTAGCCATCATCATTACATACACTCTGTTCTTTTCAGACAAAACTAGGACAATGACTGTTTTAATGACAATGGAATACCATCAGTATGCACCACTTTGACTGCATTACATGTGAATGGTAAAGCCATAGAAGACCAATCAATGTATCACACGGTGTGATACATGGGTGGGGCAACAAGTAATCAGACTTGTGAAAGAACACTGACGAAACTACTGACATCGCCAACATTGTCTACACGCTACTACTCTATTTGTTGTATTCTATATTCAGCTCTAAATGATTCTCACTACTGTTAATAACAGCGACTACACTGAGTTTTCTATAGATCATAACATTATTTAGGTGGAACTGTTTTTTAAATATTTAATATTTCATTACATTTCTTCTCTTCTGAAAAATAAAAATATAAAAAGTGAAAGGGGATGAGTAGAATTGTGGTGGTTCTCGAAATATCTTCTGTGCATGGCAGCAGTAGATGCAAATATGTGTGGAGAGAAACTCTATTCAACCCTGTCGTGAGTTTAATCATGCTTGTGTGAATATATTTATTTTATGTATGGCACTCTTGCATTTGTAGTGTTTCTCTCCAGTGTGACTTCTCTGATGGAGATTAAAATAACCTGGAGTTATAGGCCTACTAAAGCTTTTTCTACACTCGTTACAGTGCAAGCCAGGCTTTCACTCCTGCATGTATGTGTGTGTCTCCATGACACTGAGCAAAACTCCTCCCACACAGTACACAGGGACTTTCTGAAACCTTTTCTACATTAGCCACATTGTATGGTCTTGGTATGGCTTCTCCAGTGTGAATTCTCTGGTGATTTGCAATGAAAGGGCTTCTCTCTGTATTGACGCAATGATGAGTCTAAGTCACAATATTGGTTAATAGTCCCCTCTGTTCTTCCACGAGACCATGTAGTGTTGGATGTTTTGTCTAACTAGTTACAAAATAAATCTTTAGTTTTAGTCGAGCTGTCAAAGACAGTATCTTTCGTATCTTTCCTCCAAAAGACATTCTAGTCTAGTGCCTGCCCCTTCTGGACTGGACATCAATCACATCACTTCAGAAGAATACCCTTTTTTATAGTTTATACCCTCTCACCAATGTTTTTAGACATTATATAAAGTGTCCTATAATGTTGGAACATAGCTATGGCTACTTTATGATGGAAATTGTAGCATGATGTTTTATTTTTTAAAGAGTAACATATGCCCTTATATTTTTCATATGTGAATTTAGTTTGCCAACTTGGAGACTGGGGATGTTATCAAGTAGGCCCATTTGTAACATGGGGCCAAATACCCCCCCCCCCCCCCCCCACTCCCCCCACCAGAAACTCACACCTTGGTAAAGGGGTTACCTGATTGGTCAGAGAGGACCCTAAGTACCCTGACTAGACTGCATATATACTAGGTTGGGGTCAGTCTACTCTTCAGAGCAGATCATCTGAATCTAGAGAAAGCAGCAGGAGAAAGATCTAGGACTCAACGAACACACCATGCCTACATTAATGACCAGGAGACAACCGGAGAGCAAAGGATTAAAACTCAAAGTAGGAGGTCTGAAAAAGCACCGCTTTGAACCATACCATCGCTCTTCAAGGACATGTACAGGTAAGGAGAAATGACCAAATGAGAAAAAATACACTTGTATTAGTATGGTCTGAGTCACCTATAGTAAATATATACCATAGATGTCTTTATAGCATATTCTGTAAGTCAAAATGCTAATAGATATTTATGGCATTTTATTAGATTCAATGTGAGGATACTTGAGCAAATTAATCACTAACTGTGGATTCAAAATGTCTCTTTCATAATCTTTGTAGTCCCTGAATCAGCAGTGATATAGAATAGATATTATGATTTAGATATGATGATAAGGAATATATAGTTAAACAAAAAGTGGAGATATATCCAAGATGCCAATGGAATGTCATGGTACTTATTGGTTATTTTGTATCATAATCCAATTGACTCTAAATTATCGGTCTCTGTCCTCTCTCTTTAGGTGGTTCCATGGACAAAGCCATCCGACACTCCAACATGTCCAGCTCTGAACCAGACGTGGTGTTCATCTCTGAAGATGTCCCGTCGCCAGCGGTCTACATTGAGATCATGACCACCAACTCCCCCATGCACTTTGACACAGAGTGGGGCAGGACCTGTTCCACTCTGTGTTGTGGCAAAATCGAACAGGACCTGTTCAATTTTGTCATCGTCCCTTTCCCGGCGGCTTACGTCGACATCCTGACCACGTCCGCCCCCCAACAACACGCCATCGTGTCCTGCTCAGATGTCCCTAATTCCCCAACCACGCCACTGACCAAAGTGACCACCAGCTCCTCCTCCCAACACTCTGATGGTCCAGGGTTGGATTCAGAGAGTTGCATAGCCGAGCAGGACATGCTGGATGGAGGCCAGTACATCGTCACAAGCTTCATGGCGGAAGGGGGCTACGGGATGGTGGCCAAAGCCATCAACACGCGTACATGTGACATGGTGGCCATCAAGATAATAAAGAAACGCAAGAATTACGACGAAGTGGCAGAACACGAGGTAAGGCATTGCTTTGGAGAAAAAAAATGTGTGTGTGCATCATTTGTTATATGACGCTGTGTCTAAATCTGTCTTCTTGTATTCCCAGATGGCCATGTTGCAAAAGCTGAGAGTCCTGGACCCTGACACGTGTGGAATAGTGAGATTTCACGACAGCTTTGTCCACAACGGATTGAGATGCATTGTGTTTGAGTCTCTGGATGTCGATATCACGGAATTCTTGAACGGAAGAGATTCTCGTCTGTCCATGACGGAGATGAGACCCATCGTCCAGCAGGTATGAGTTTGAAATGAGAAGTGATGACAACAATATTGAGTTAGACTTCACAACTCCTTTGCTGCAGTGCACCTACTAATCATGCTCTTTATTCTTGTCTTGCAGCTTGCCATTACACTCCAGGCACTGAAGGGAATCGGTCTGATCCATGCAGACATCAAATTGGAGAACATCATGCTGGTGAACCAACGAGAACAAGCCCTCAGAGTCAAACTCATTGACTTTGGTCTGGCCGTTCCTGTCTCTGAGACCAAGCGACGGGCCATCGAGCCCAATCTGGAGTACAGGTGAGTTCTACTCTTGGACAATGTCTTAAATTAATGTGTTTTACTGAAAGCAAACATTTAATGACTGCATTTGACAAGATAGTTATTGCATTGCTATAAAACTTTATTTTCTTTTACAACCCACAGAGCACCAGAAGTATTCCTGGGCCTCCCACTCACAGAGGCCCTTGACATGTGGTCACTGGGCTGTGTCATGGCTAACATGATGCTGAGCGAGGATTTAATCAGCGGGGACACCCAATACGATGTGGTGAGTAATCTATTGATGAACTGCACATTTAAAACAGAATGCTTTTTAGACTCTATTCTGAACAAACACTGTAGTTACACATTCTTCTTATGAGCTGGGAGTTTACTTAAGACTGAATTGTTGACTGTTTTTTTTCTTTCTGCAGCTTCAATCCATCTTCTCGATGCTTGGTATGCCAGCACAATCTCTCTTGGATACCGGACTAAAGACATGCAACTATTTCATCCCAGAGAACAATATGTGGAGATTTAAGGTACCCCCCCCCCCCCCACACACACACACACACACACACACACACACACACACACACTTGGTGTAATAACTTCCTCTCTTATATTCAAGTATCCTTGCTCATATTAATTCAAATCCCTGAAACTAACTTTTGTTTTTGTTTTGTTTTGATATAGAAACCAAAGGAGTATTACGTAGGGGGAGAGAAGAGGAGAGGAGAGAGAAGAGAAGAGGACGAAGACGAGGATGAGGACGAGGATGATGAGAGCTCACTGGAAGCGGACGTGTTCGACTTTGACGATGCCGACAAAACGTCTTGTGACGTCTTCATGGACCTGTTGAAACGGATGCTTCACCTGGATCCAGAGGAGAGGATAACACCTGAGCAGGTGTTGAACCATCCCTTCATCACCACCAAGCCAAGTCCCACCTAGTCTCTCTCTCTCTCTCTCTCTCTCTCTCTCTCTCTCTCTCTCTCTCTCTCTCTCTCTCTCTCTCTCTCTCTCTCTCTCTCGAGACAGACGGTTGAATTCAACGGAAAAGAGGACGCTGTTTTTATTTTATTTTTTTCATGATGGGTTCTCAGATTGAGTCCCACCAAACCACCTCGTAGCAAGTCCACAAATAGTGTGGGATCTTGAGGTGGTGTTTTTTTTTGTGTGAAATAAAATTGGAAATGCTTCTTTTGCAAGAACGCACAACAGACTCAATGCATAGATTACACTCCACTGCTGTTGCACTGCATGGTACTGTCACTTAGGTCTGTTAAGAGACTGCTGCTGGAAATGTTTGACTACTTGCAAAAGAAGCATTTCCAATTTTATTTATTATTCCCATGCACATTATGTATATTAGACATTTTAGACATTGTGTTACGTTCACACCATTGGCTGCATGCATTCCAACTGAGAAGAAATTAGCACAATACATTTTGTAAATAATTGTTCTATTGATATGTGTTTTAAGTTGTAAACATGGTTGAAATATGTGTTGTGTATGTTCTTTTTTGATATACATTTTGATATTTTCCAGTTATATCTCTACATTGATTGATTTCATACTATAGGTAGACAGTCCTTGCAGGGTTTCTTCATTATTTTGCATTAAAATTACTTTGAATGAAAGCTTAATCACAACCCATTGAAACTAATGTCACACCCCTGAAAATGACTCAAATCATGAAGGCAGCGTGCAATTTACGTGGAATCTTTCACAGACTTTCATACTAGTCTACTACTACTAGCCATATGCACTCATGTTTATGTTGCATGTCATGGTAGGCCTACCTGCAATTTTTTTTGCTGCTAGTATTGAAGTAGCGTTGTGTATATATATTTTTGTTCAACTTTTTTTCTTCTAGTATTGAAGAAGCGTTGTATATATTTTTTTTGTTCAACTATTTTTTAGTGGCATCTGTATATATTATTTCTCTCAAATAAATGGTTACATTCCTACAGTTGATCTGTTGTTGTTGTTCTTGTTGTAGTAACGACCCAGCACACTCAAACAAAAGAGGCTGATGACCCCCCTTGGGCCCCCTCCACTCTCACTATAACTAGACACATACCCCCCCCCCCCCCCCCCCTCTCTCTCTCTCTGTTTAAAAGTACAGGAAAAATCTCAAAGTACATGTACAAATATAGTACAGGTAAATCTCTCTCTCTCTCTGTTTAAAAGTAGGCTACTATTGTGAATCAGTGGACATGACAGCTTAAACACAACTCTTCTTTACTTTCAAAACTCAGAGTCAATAATAAGGCAAAGCAACATCATCACACATCATGTTGTATTTCAAGACTGAAGTAGTCGATCCCAGATAATCCCCCCAATCATCACAAACAACACAGGAATATGCAAGAGCGCAGCACAATCAAACAGCTGTCAGTGAGACATAACAGCTACATGTAAAAATCTCTCTCTCTCTCTCTTTGTTGGGGCGACTTCTCCGGACTTTTGGGGGCGAATTCTCCGCGCGTTGGGGCGACCGCTCTTCCCGTTGGGGCGACCGCTCTTCCCGTTGAGGCGACCGATCTTCGCCGCTTTGGGCGAGTTGGAAAAGGGGCGAGCCGTCTCGTATTCGCTGACATGGCCCCTGGTGTGACTCATAGCAGACCCCGGAGCAGTGGTGCGCCTCACGTACGTTTGTAACATCCACTGTTCACACACCCTCTTGGCAATTTGAAAACACACCAAATCTCTTTGTCAAATATAAATACTCAGCCATATGCCACATTAACACATTAACACAATAACACATTCTCACAAATAACAGTCCTATTGTGATGAATAATTGGGGAGGATAAATCACAGAGCTGCAATATGTGACGATTAGAGAGCAAAGGTGACATTAGATAATAATAAAGCTTCGTCAAACCACATGCTTTAAGTCATCAAAAAAATAACAGTCCTATTGTGATTAATTGGGGAGGATAAATCACAGAGCTGCAATACAGTATGTGACCATTAGAGAGCAAAGGTGAAAGGTGACAGTCTGTGAGTGAAACTGGTCAACATTACATTACATTTAAAAACCATGTACTGCTACATTCAGAGCCAATCAGGCAAAACAGTCGACCAAACGTTCATAGGAGAGCTAACCTGTAGGGGAACTAGCCTTTGCCCAAATAAACGACTAGGAAGAATATCTAAGCACACACACGCACTGAAGCACACAGCATGCAAGAAAGAGCAAGAGCGACACCGTGAAAAGAGGTGCTCGCATTCATAACACAGCAAACCTTTAACCTTGGTCGTGGGCTACAGTGAGATCCTACTCGCCGCCACCCACACGGCCAGTCGGCTGATATACCACTAGGCTCCCCTTGGTGTCCGGATAGCAGCAGTGCAGCACTCACCACAGTGGGGGAAAAGAACAACAAGCATAACATTAGTATAAAGAAAACCCAGCTCAAAGTAACAGAACAGAAATGGCTCGAACAAAAACAATAAACTTAAACTAAACTAAACAAATCATAACAGTCATGGTGCGCACACACGCACACACACACACACTTTGTTTATTTTCACATAGCATCCACCCCTAGTGTTTACATCATAACATGCTTTCTTTTTAACCTACCAGGCTCATATTGTGCATCTACACATGAAGTTTCGGATTTTATTGAGTTCATTGTCTCTAATAGGATGGACAACCTCGTTGGCTAATGTCTCCTCGTGGATATTTTCCTCCACTGTGACAATGTTACAGTCTGTGTCATCATTTTCAAATACACGAACATCGTCGATATCACCTGGCAAACTGGATTCTTCGTCCGAGTCATCTTCCTCTGTCAGACTTCCAACATCACCGTCATCCATATCTAAAAACTCCTCGAGCTCCTTGTCCAATTCTAGTTGATGGCTTGGTCTCAAACCTTCTGCCCTCAACATGTTAAGTAGAGTACAAATTCTTTTAGCGATAAAATCGCGTCTAGCAGCAGGGTCCATCGTGTTCTTTTCGTTTTCTGCTTCCATGTTCATTAAACGCCACACACACAGGCAGCTGTTTCTGTCGCTGAAATAAGGAACAATAAGGAAGTAAAACACAGCCAGAGCCAATCACAGGCGCCTGCGTCATACGGAATTAGCCAATCTCAGGCCGTCACTCAACATTTCACAAAAACAAAGAAGAAGAAATGCGGAAGTGTTTCAACATTTCCCCTTATACCAACGAAGAAGAAACGTAATGTTTTTTATTAATTAAACTGATATAACAACATAACGTGGCAAATAATTGTTTATTTGGAATGTACTTTGGCTGGTATTTAAGGTAAATATAACGCGACTCACTTTTATAAGTAATTTACCGCGGACATGCCGCATTTACCGCAATACATTGGCTTTAGTAATGCAGTTAGCTTATAATATTAGCACATTTAAGCTAACGGCTGGAGGACTACGGATAATCCGGTCAATAAAATCATTACACTTAAACATTAATACAATTATGTCATGTTTACATGCCGAGTTAAGCTCTGACATCTATTTCAGACCTGCGCTAACATTACATGAATAATAATATAGCTTCAGATCATTTTAAACAGAAAAATAAAAAAGGAAAAATAAAATAGTTTTTCAGCTGTCCTGAACAGTTGCCACCCCCGCGATGGCAGTCTCTATATCGCGTGGGGTCACATATATGGAAATATTTATGTGGCATTTTCATTATGGGTAATATACCAGGAATACGAGACCGCTATAGAGCGTCGCAGTCCCGCCCCTTACCATGGACCAGGAAATGATTCTCCGTTCATTTTCCTCATAGACATTTCAGAAAGTATTTATTTAAAGACGTTTACGCCGCGGACAAAGCCAACTCGAGCCGAAAAAATAATTAGAAAGAAGAAAAAAACGGCAGGTTACAACACTTTTTTGTGGTTTTTCTTCTTTGTAATTATTTGTTTGGTCCGAAATATTGTTTGTGTTGTCATGAGTTGTCACGACTCGAGTTGGCTTTGTCCGCGGCGTAACCGTCTTTAAATAAATACTTTATGAAATGTCTATGGGAAAAATGCATTGGGTTTCATTTCCTGGTCCATGGTAGGGGGCGGGACTGGGACGCTCTATATACGGGTACTTTAGGAATGAGATTGACAATTGGTCATAGCAGATTATCTAGCAGCTGTCATTGTTGCTGTCATGTTGTTGTAAAAGCTTTACATAAATATAAATGTATTGATATAATCCTGCATTGAAAGTAAAAAATACTTGGCCCTCAAGACCTTTAATTATCATCATCATTATCATCATAACCTTTCCCCCCATTTTTTATTTGTTATAGTAGTAAAGTAGAAAAGTGATTTTGGGGATGGGATCAGATGAAGTTCTCAGTCATTTTCACAACCACTTCATGTTCTCCATCAGGGCCCCAGCAGGTCATCTTACACCTGAAGGACTCAGGCTTGTTGATGTCCTCCCAGGTCAACCGGTGAACATATGGCAGAAGGACTGATGACTCCCCAATTTATCATCATATCACCATCCAAAATTGGAAAGTAGTTGAGCTGTATTTATGGGTAGCAGATGCAATGATAATCAAATACATGGTGCCACCCAAGCATAAATGGCTGATTATAAGTTATTATAATAACTATTTCACAAAGCAAACACCTGTTGCTAGCTAAAGAAAAAGTTGATAAATAACTTGAAAAGACTGCCTAAATAATTGTTTTTTATTGTTTGTTCATGGAAATATTTAGTTGGCAATGCATCATGGGCAATCTGGGAACCCATTGGCAAAACAAAGGAAAAACAGCGCCCCCAACAGTCTGCCTCGAGAGACTACATCATTGGTAACACCTTAGAATGTGATGGGCTGGCAAAGCAGACGTTCCAGTGAGCCAACTGATTATGAAGCAGTGACTGATGCAGCAGCTACAGTAGCTGTCACAAATGAGTCATGTAAATATAATGATATAATCCTGCATTGATGGAGTAGTAAAGTGGTATAGCTACAGTAGCCATAGCCCACACATTCTCAGATATAAGTCCTAGACCTATAGTGATGAATTGGACAGAAGCTGAATTGCAATTGTGCTCCAAGTTTTATAGCATGCTGTGTAAAGACGCATGGCCCACAATCCACATAAGGTGGGGGACAGGGTTCAAATCCCACTTAGGGTTATTATTATTTTCTTTCTTTCTTTCTTTCTTTCTACGATTTAGCTAGTGCGCCCAAGCCGGCGACCTTCGGGGATAGTGGTCAACTGGCCATAGTGGCCAGTCCAACATGGCCGCCACCTGTAACAGTTTTGGCTGTAACTTTTGAACCAGATGAGCTAAAAATGCAAACTTGGTGTCTGTCTATTTAATGTTTTTCTGAGCTTTAGAAACATGTTGGAATGCTCAGTAGTGGAGTAGAAGTAAAAGTATTGCCAATTGTAAATAATCCAGCAAAGTAAAAGTACCTCAAGAGTTCTGCTGTCATTTGAGTTTACATTTTTTACTGAACCTTTTCCCACACTGGTGGTAGTGTTTTTCTCCTGTGTGAGTTTTCTGATGTAGCGGTAGGTAGTTTTAGTTTTCTGATGTAGCGGTAGGTAGTTTGTTTGTTTGTTTTTCCTGCACAGGTCACAGTAGCTACAGTAGTTTCTCTGTACCTATAGTTGGCCAGGAATGAAATCTGGGATGGAGAATTAAACATTTATAAAATACTTCACACCACAGGTTGCAGAATTCCAGCCACTCAACAATACTGTGTTATTGTCATAAGATGTATATTGGTCACATGACATCTCGTGTGTGCGTGCGTGTGTGCGTGTGTGCGTGCGTGCGTGTGCGTGTGTGTGTGTGTGTGTGTGTGTGTGTGTGTGTGTGTGTGTGTGTGTGTGTGTGTGTGTGTGTGTGTGTGTGTGTGTGTGTGTGTGCGCGCGCGTGTAAATATGGTTGGTCAATCAATGGAGTGTGTGATGCTGCAATAGCCTAATATACTGTATCTCCCAAAGGGCTTAGTGGGCGGTGTGTGCAAACGCTACTGATATGGACAACATGGACAAACACTCGTACCGATATAGACAAATAGAACGTTTGACTTGGGAGACCGGGTTGCAAATATACATGTTTTACACACAAAGTAAAAAAGTTTGAAAAGTGAAAAAGTTTGAGCGGAAATAAAATTGTGTTTTGAATGTAGTGACACAAACGGGATACAAGACACTAACTATACTCTGTGAGCTGTGTTGGAGTTTATAAACACACTTTTGACATAGTTTAATTATATATATATTATTTTTAATATGAACTCAATCCGTTATCTTTTTCAATGTGGTTTGTTTTGGATTCTTTGGAGTAAGAGGGGATCAGGAGCAGTCCTTATTTTGGAACAAGAACAAATGAGATTGAATTGATAGGTGAGTAATGTAAGGAATGACAGCTTGCTCAGTCTCTCAGTTGAACTGTCATTTTAAAACTCCTATCCTAAGACCGGCTAAACCTCTAGTCTCATATAATTGGTCCTCAATCATCCTCATTACAAGATGGCACAATTCCCGCCTACTCACTCTGTATCACTGGTGGGCTCTGGACAGTTCAGAAACCCATAGAGTATATAAAAGGATAGAGACTGAACTGGCGCGAAGCTCCGCCCCCCCAGCTATTCATGTCAGTGGAAGTTGCTCAGTGGCGTTTTGAAGCACCCGGAAGACTGCCGGAAGTACCGTCTCAGAACGTCTACTTCCGCATTTGACCACCACATTTTGGTGGTCAAATGCGGAAGTGCAACCGAGTGCTCAATGTTAAAGCCCAGCTCCACGGGTCCGCCTGTAGTCCCTCCTCCTACCACTAGGGCTGAGCGCCTCAACGTTGAATAGCCTCACTGGCCCCTTGCAGAAACCTGCCTACCTACCAATGACATCATCAATGGGGATTCCAAGTGAATAGAAACTACAGCCTTTCTCTTCCTGAAAGTTAGCATGCTGAAATATAAGTCATCATTCTTGCACTAATACAAAAATCACACTTGTGTGAAGTGAGGGGCACTCTTATCGTCATACATTATCACATTCTGTGCTCAGCCAATCAAATCATCACATTCTGTGCTACAAACACACACAAAGCTGTGCATCCTTCAATGACCCAGACAATTTACGCATTACGCTATAATGCAATACTGTACTAAGAGAACACACATTTAAGTCACATTATCTCGAAGAAATAATATCTTAAGAACTGATATATTCGCCTCCCCGCTACGACTCGGGCAAAGCAAAGGCCTTGCAAAATTAAATAACGGGGCCGTCAGGGCATACAGTGCCACTTTTTTCTTGATTATAAATTATTAATAATAAAGAAATTATTAAACTTTTTGAACTGTTGTCTTATACTGCATGGAAGACAATTGCGGTTGTATTGGGTTGAAACCCAAACATGGAGATGTCGTACTGTACGTCACATTCTGACATCATAGTAGACAGCCTCATTTGAGGCACGGGCACTGCTCAGGCCTCTTCTGCGTTGTGCCTCTCTATGAGCTCCTCCACCTCCCTCCGCTTCAGCACCCTGGTCTTTGTCTTGCCGTCTTCCCGCGTCAGAGTGGCGATCTCCACCTTCTCTGCCGAGAGCTTGGTGGCATCCATGGTCCTGTTGAGGACTTTGACGGCCAGGGCCGACGCGGCGGCCAGCGTCATCTCTCCTTCTTTGAACTCCTGCTTCAGCATGGACACTGCGGCGCCGCTGCTGTTGCCGATGCATGTGGCCTTCCAGCCTCCGTAGTTGCCGCTGGGGTCACTCTGGTACAGCTGGAATCCGTAGTGTCTGTCCCAGCCCATGTAGAGCAGCGACACGCCAAACGGCCTCTTGCCTCCGAACTGCGTGTAGGCCTGTTTCATGTCGCACAGGTGCGTCGCACAGGTGCGTCACAAGCTGCTCGCAGGGAATAGGCTCCCCGTACTGCAACACATGTCTCTGTGCGATTAGTCGCAGCTGGTTGGTGAGAACATTAGCATCGGATGTGATTCCGGCGACACTGCAAGCCATGTCCTCATTGAGCTTGTAAATCTTCTCCGAGAAGAAAGTGTCGTCAAGCAGTTTGTGGACGTTGCGCGTCTCTGCAGCTAACAGGACGCCATCATTCGCCAGAATTCCCAGACATGTTCCAGCATGACCGATTGCTTCCATGGCGTATTCCACCTGGTATAAGCGTCCTTCAGGGGAGAAGATGGTTGTTCTGGAATCATATCTGCGAGACATTCTCACTTTAGTGTAGACTCCAAACCTCTTTAAACAGTTTGATGCTGGTTTCACTGTAAGTTCAGATATGGAGTCCTTACAGCATGTTCAGCTCCACTAATGGGACAGTGCAGCACTGACATGATTATTTATATCCACAGACTCTCCCGAGTTGATGTGTCATATCTGTGTGCTGATTGGTCAGAGGTTTTCAAAAACATCTCAGTTGCTATGGCAGCAGAAATGCACACATTTGTTAAGATGTGGCATCAAGTTGGTCACAACGCTGCTTACAACGTGTGTGTCTAATTCTGTCTGTCTCTCGCATGTACTGTGTGTCTCGCCTATATGCATGTCTGGTGTGATTGGAATGAGATGGAGTCACCCGCTTCGACTGTTATCAATGGACAAGACCGCAGTTATCAGTTCGGATCAGTACGATTGTTTTCGACGAGTATGGGCATGCCTGCCGACTGATAAAAAAAACGACAGGATTAAGGTTGGCGAACATGCGTTAATATTAGGACCGCGCTGCGACATGCTTGCGGTTAAGTTTAGGGGAGGGTATGAGGAGGCTTGTCATTTTCAGTAGGCTCCCAGCATGTCCAGTAGACCTGAATAGACCGATAAGATCGGTTAACGTGTCATCAACGCCAATCGCAGCCAGTAGGCTCCAGACGAGCCGATCGGCTAGATAAGATCGGCGTAATAAGTAACCTACTGGGAATTATCGGTTGATTTTCGGGCAATCAAAGTACAGACATGTTGTATTTCTGAGATAGAAGTTTTATTACATGAGCAGTAGTTATCCAGACCATCCTTATGTTGCACATTAGGCTATGCCATTTTGACTTTAATATTCAGCTTGTCAAAACATGTAAGGCCATTGATGAGCATGTACTGTACTATACTGTATGTTATTCCAAAGGCGTTTAGTTTCAGCTGTAAGAAATGTTTGCTGTCCTAGGCCTCCGTCGTCTTGATGAGAACCGGTGGTGACTCAGGTGTCTTCATCACAGGGGAGCCTGCAGGAAAGAAGGCAGTTTAACCCATTAAAATCGGGAAAGCAAAAAGCATCAACTGTCATTATACGTTTTTCAGAAAAAAAACAGTGGTTTAGAACAGCGGTTCTCAAAAATAGCACATGCAGGCTGACAGCGTGTCACTTCGAGCACCTGTAGGCTACTGTACGCCTGTTTTTGAAATTAAAAAAAGAAAATTGTTTTCAAACTGTTTTAGTGAAGTACAATGTTTGTACAAAGTATAGATGTATAATAAAAACGCATAAACTATTGGCAAAATGGGCATATATACTCAAGTAAGTATAATAATTGAGTAAATGTACTTTCCACGACAAAAACCCTGTCCAAATCTCACAGAAATCGGTACACAGTATCTCCGGACCACCACAGGCAGAATTTTGATATCGGCTTCCGAAATTAGTGGGAGGGGCCTATTTTACAAAAAAACGCCACAAATAATGAACCAAACGTCCAATCCACCCCAAATTTGAATCACATGTTGTGGGTGATGGCATCAACACAGAGCAATTCCATTTTCATCCATAGGGGGCGCCACAAATGCAAAAAACTTTTTTCTTTTTACACATGATCACAGTGGTGACGTGACATTGTAATTGGCTAGCAAAATTAGTGGGAGGGGCCTATGTAAGCGATTGCGGCAACCACACTTTGCAATTTTTTCAAAATTGCGACTTTTCTAGTAGTTATATGTCCATGGCAAAAATAGAAGACAAAAACGTCCACCACAAGCCAGCATGGTGATGGCCCCTGCTCGAGCTTGTATGTGTTCTACTTGTTAATTCCCTCTCCCAAAAAAAGAACACAAACAGTATTGTTGAACCCCCACAACTGTAAAATACATACTTGGTGCTTGAAAGTAACATATGGGGACCTCTGGTTCCTCACACTTCACCACAGGGACTGGAAGTAAAAATTGCAGTTAAAAAAAACGACAGTATATACACAGTACATATGTGATCTGTAGACATGTACACAACCATAATATGGTGGTGTAAATATTATTTACCCACTGTCAGACAGAAACATGTGTGAACAGTATAGAAAAGGTGAGGACATTGTAGCGGTTTGGTTAAATCTACATACTGTGGGTCCCACATTGAAACCGGTCTAATGGTGTCAGTGACACAGGAAATATAGTCGAAGCCCCACAGTGGTAAAATACGTACTTGGTGCTGGAGAGAGGCAGGCAATCAGCTCAGGCTCTTCCAGTTTAAGCACAGGGTCTAGAGGAAAGAGTGCAGTTTAAATGTATATCCTGTAGTGACAGGGAGGCATACTATGGTCCGACGGAGCATTGGTTCGACATGTGTACGCACCTCGGACTAGCGCCTGCTCCTGTGCTTGCGGTTATGGTTAGGTTAGGGTTTGAGGTGGGTTGTCGTGTTTCGGACCAATGACTCGTCGGACCAAACACATGCACTCGTAGTGACAAGCTCTTGTTAATACTCTTCATTGCTTCAATATTCATAAAAAAAAAAAATAATAAAACCCGGACAGACTTGAATGATCACTTTGAATAACAGAAATACCTGATCTTCAACCTCACAACACATTGCGATGTGACGTGTTGTGAGCTTGTAAATTGGCTACTTTTGCGTGACACTGCAGTTTGACAAGGTAGTGCATTCATTTACAAAAAACCAACAAACCAGTAAGACGCCTAAGGGCGAGAAGCCGTCTTGAGTGTACAGGGTTTGATTAGGTCAGATCAACATATGGAATGTGTACAGGGTTTGATGAGGGCTGGGCCTTAATTTTCGGGACTGTTGAGAACTCTAGTTTTTGCGGGCTTCTGGGCGCGGCTGCACTAATAACTTTGGGGTGGGCCCGTCTAGAGTTTGAATGGACAGGTATCAGTCAAAAGGGAGACATCGAAGAGGAAGGATGGATGGGGAAGGATCAACATATGGAATGTCAGAACCTGTTCTCACATTCCATATGGGCATCCAGCAGATCGCATTTACTATGACATCAGTCACGACATCAGTCGTGATGTCACGACCTGGGCACCATATATGGGGGCTTTCCCATGTATGGGGATTTTGAGTGATACACTGACAGGAATATGGAGATACAAGGTTTCAGCCCGAGAGCATCGGTTTGTTTACTCAACTGACAGTGCGTGTACTGTCTGTGGGTTACTGAACCCACAGCCAAACAGGACCGATCACCGGTGTGAACAAAAGAGAATACACATTTTATTAAACCTACATACTGTATAGGCCCCATTGGGTCCCACTCCACAATGACAACTGTTTGGGGAAGGCCTGTCTAATGGTATGAGTGACACAGCAAACATAGTCAAAGCCCCACAGTGGTAAAATATGTACCTGCTGGAAAGTAGCAAGTGTTCAGCTCAGGTTCTTCCTTTGTAGGCACAGGATCTAGAGGAAAGAGTGCAGTTTAAGTGTGTGTATTCTGTAGATATTTTTGGTTACACAACCATATTTACTCAACCTACACACAAACTCACTGACAGACAGAACAGGTGTGAACAGTAGGCTATAAAAAAGATGAGGACATTGCACGTGGCTTGATTAATCTAAATACTTTGCGTCCCACATTTAAAACGGTTTAGGAAACCTGTCTAATGGTGTCAGTGACACAGCAAATATCGTAGTGGTAAAATACGTACTTGGTGCTGGAGAGTGGCAGGTGATCAGCTCAGGCTCTTCCAGTTTAAGCACAGGGCCTAGAAGAAAGAGTGCAGTTTAAATGTATATTCTATAGACATGGATCCAATGTAGTTATTATTTAGTAACAAACTCTTGTTTCACTAACAGAAATAGTCTGACATGTTGTGTTCTTGTAGATTGGCTATATTTTTGCGTGACACTGCAGTATGACAAAGTAGGACATTAATATATATTAAAGAAACATAACTTGATATATGGAGATACAAGGCTTTTGCCCGACAGCGTCAGTTTGTTTACTCAAACCTCAGCCAAACATGTGTGAACAATAGGAATTAAGAGTTTTATTAAACCTACATACTTTGGGTCCCACATTGGAGACTTTGGGGGACAAAAGATAAAAGTAAATTAATAATAACTAGTTACTTTTGGCAGGGAGCAATAAGTAATAATAATAATAATATATATATATATATATATATATATATATTTACTAGTAATACGTAATATATTACCATTTTTGAGTAACTTTTCTACTGTTTGTGCCGGCAATTGGCAGGCGATCAGCTCAGGCTTTTCCAGTTTAAGCACAGGGCCTAGAAGAAAGAGTGCAGTTTAAATGTATATTCTATATACAGTACATGGATCCAATGTAGTTATTATTTAGTGACAAGCTCTTGTTTCACTAACAGAAATAGTCTGACATGTTGTGTGCTTGGCTATATTTGCTGCAGTATGACACAGTTATGTTAAAAAAAACATAACTTGAGAGATGCAAGGTTTTTGCCCAACAGTGTCAGTCTGTTTACTCAACCCACAGCCAAACATGTGTGAACAATAGGAAATAAGAGTTTTATTGAACCTACATACTTTGGGTCCCACATTGCATTGAAAACGGTTTGAGAAACCCTGTTTAATGATACGAGTGACACAGCAAAACATAGTCGAAGCCACATAGTGGTAAAATACGTACGTGCTCGAAAGTAGCAAGTGGTCACCTCAGGCTCCTCCTTTTTAGTCACTGCAGGACCTAAAGGAAAGAGTGCAGTTTAAATATATGTATGTATGTATGTATGTATGTATGTATGTATGTATGCATGTATGTATGTATGTATGTATGTATGTATGATTATGTACATACATCTGTAAACATTGTTGTTTACACAAATCAAGCGTAGCGATATTTCATTGAGGCACGGAAGGCAGAAGGTTATATGTACTGTATATAGTTTCCCTCATTCATCCCCCTAGTAATTCATTCTGCTTCTTTAAATCAGCTGCCTCTCCAGGCCCCGCCCTCATTCCCACAGTGCAATTTAGGCGGCCTACTTAAGCAGCCTCAGCTCACTACTCATTCTCCATGCTGAGCTCTCAAGCAGCTCGTGTGGCGTCTGCGTGAAAATTTCACCCTCCTCCCTGCAGTTCTTAGTCCAGGGGTTATGGGATATTATTGTATTGTTTGTGATTGTGTAGATTCATTGTGTTGAATCATGTGTTGTGTTATTACAGTGTATTGTTGTTCATGGATTATTGTATCTTTGGCTCTGCTCTGGGGGGGTCGTTGATATCAGAGATGTGTCTCAGTGCACAGATAATCGGAGATATCAAATGTGATATCAGACCTGTGTCTGGGTACGCAGATTATCTAATATCACATGAGCAGAGCCACTCCGCCATACTAACATGCAATATCTTTGCAATAAATGGTTTATGGTCAATCTGAGCTGAAGTGTCTCAATGAACCACATTTACTCACCCAAACACACACCCACTGTCAGACAGAACAGGTGTGAACAGTATAGAAAAGAAGAGGACAAGCGGTTTGGTTAAATCTACAGGGCAGGGAGTAATAAGTAATATATATATTTTTTTTTTAAAGTAACTAATAATAAGTAATATATTACCATTTTTTAGTAACTTTTAAATACTTTACGTCCCACATTTAAAACGGTTTAGGAAACCCTGTCTAATGGTGTCAGTGACACAGCAAATATAGTTAAAGCCCCACAGTGGTAAAATACGTACTTGGTGCTGGCAAGCGGCAGGCGATCAGCTCAGGCAGTTCCAGTTTAAGCACAGGGCCTAGAAGAAAGAGTGCAGTTTAAATGTATATTCTATATACAGTACATGGATCCAATGTAGTTATTATTTAGTGACAAGCTCTTGTTTCACTAACAGAAATAGTCTGACATGTTGTGTCCTTGTAGATTGGCTATATTTTTGCGTGACACTGCAGTATGACAAAGTAGGACATTAATATATATTAAAAAAACATAACTTGATATATGGAGATACAAGGTTTTTGCCCGACAGCGTCAGTTTGTTTACTCAACCCTCAGCCAAACATGTGTGAACAATAGGAATTAAGATTTTTTTATTAAACCTACATACTTTGGGTCCCACATTGCATTGAACACGGTTTGAGAATGAGTGACACAGCAAACATAGTCGAAGCCACATAGTGGTAAAATACGTACGTGCTGGAAAGTAGCAAGTGGTCACCTCAGGCTCTTCCTTTTTAGGCACTGCAGGACCTAAAGGAAAGAGTGCAGTTTAAATGAAAACTGTCCAGGACACCCTGTCTAATGGTATGAGAGACACAGCACACATAGTGGAAGGAAGGCCCCACAGTGGCAAATATATGTATAGGCCTACGTGTTGGATACTTACAGAACCAAAGCGGTTCATGCTGTGACTGTCCTTTCATCACAGGGCCTAGAGATAGGAATGAACAGAGTGCAGTAAGTCCAAACTGCTACATTTCAGGGGGGGAGAAAGAACCTGTGTTACAACAGATCCAATGTAGTTATTTAGTCCCAACCTCTTGTTATTACTTTATTTGTTACGTAAGGGATAATATCTGGCTAGGTGGTCATTGTCGGGAGATAATTCACCGACAAGGAGTTTAACCACAGAGGCGAAGCCGAGGTGGTTAAACTCCCTGAAGGTGAATTATATCCCAATACATTGACCCAAAACACAACAAAAAAGTAGTAAGTTCACGCTGGCTACGTCTGGCCAGCTGCAGGGCTGCAGCACTGTCGGAAAACAAGGCAGTGAGTTGATCAAATCTAATCAATTTTCGGGTACTGCTTCGTCTATTTCTCGCTCAAATGTTTTCAAAAACATTTTTGAGAGCAATGTTTAGCTGTAAATGACATTGTGTGTCACTAGTGTGTGTGTGTGTGTTTACACGGCTGTCATGTTGGAAACAGCAGTAAATCAAGCGGGGCGCAGCCGCACAGCTGGCGCTAAGAGGGTTTGATTAGGCAGAGGTCTGTTATACAGCGGAGCGGTCATTATCAACACATAACTCACAGCTGAATTCAGCGATTGACCAATCAGAATCAAGCATTCAACCAAGTCATGTAATACATATTTATAACCCCCCCCCCCCCCCCCCCCCCCCCCCCCCCATTTAGAAGAAAAGTTGTGAAATACGTACTTCTTGGTCCTGACCGTCCTGGATACAACGTATCAATACACAGGCCTGGGGGAAAGAGTGTCGTTAATGAAACACCAACTACAAATACATCTGTAGACACTTGTTTTACTACTATACTATACTATACTATACTATACTATACTATACTATACTATACTATACTATACTATACTATACTATACACTACTATACTATACACTACTATACTACTATACTATACACTACTATACTATACTATACTATACTATACTATACTATACTATACTATACTATACTATACTATACTATACTATACACTACTATACTATACTATACACAACTATACTATACTATACTATACTATACTATACTATACTATACTATACACTACTATACTATACTATACTATACTATACTATACTATACTATACTATACTATACTATACTATACTACAGGGGTTCTCAACCCGTGGGTCGCGACCCCTCGGGGGGGGGGGGTTTTTTTCAAAAATAGCAGACCTACAAGCTCGTAGCGCGCCACTCGGTGGCGCGCTACGAGCTTGTATGAGCTTGTAGATCTGCTATTTTTCAATAGCTAAATTATAACAATGCTTAAAACACCAAAAGGGGTTCCCGCCCAAAATGGTTTAAGGTTATTGTAGCAGTCAATTTATATTGGGGGTCGAGAGGAGGCGGGGCGGGGGTCCCGAGACATTGCCAAAGCATTTCCGGGGGTCCCCGGCCAAAAACGTTGAGAACCCCTGCTATACTATACAACCTGACAGCCAAATAGAAGAGTGTCATTTTTTTCCTCCAGTCTAGAAGAGGATTGCAGAAGTTTAGGCCTTTTATTGAACCACTTGTTGTTAGACATGATTATTATACCAATGTTTTTTAAAGAATCGTGACACATTATGAGCTGCAATGTGGACATTTTTGTGGTTGTTTCTATTTTTGAAATACTACTATAAAATAGGGATTAAGTTGAACATTGGATCCAAATACCAACTTAAAATAACAGATCTGCAAGCTCACACAGAAGGTCACACGTCTTATGAGTGTCTGCTTGAGTGTGTGCCTGTGCTGTGTCACTAGTACTGAAACACTTACGGTTGTTCGGCACTGACTGAATGCTGATGATAGACTGATATCCAATCCTGTGAGTGACAAGAGGTTACACACTGTAAGACATGGGTCCCCAAAGTGGGGTCCGGGGACCCCTGGGGGTACTTGAGGGAGTTCCAGGGGGCACCTAGCTCAATTATAGTTATGGGTTAATTTAACTCAGAGTTAAATTAACAGTGGTTTTAGAATATAAATTGGGGTACCAGAGATAGAAATGCCATTAAATCGGGGGTCCGTAGCATAATGCGTGTGAAACTGGGGGTCCTTGAAATGAATATGTTTCGGAATCACTGCTAGAGCCGTAAAAATCTCCCTTATCGGGGTCACTGGCATATGTTTTCAAATGGGGGGTCCATGACCTAATAAATGTTGATTTGGGGGTCCTTGACATGAAAAAGTTTGGGAACCACTGCTGTAAGATATCACAACCAGCAGGCAGCAGCTAGCATAAAGAACCACTTGACATAGGAAGATAGGTTTTTCAGAAAACGTTTAGGATTTAGAAGCCATTTCTTTTAGAATCGGCCTTGGGTATAAATGGGTTAACCCATTTAGGCCTGATGTCGAAATTTAAAGAAATGTCTTCTAAATCCTGACAGTTTTCTGAAACACCTCATGTTTCTGTATCAGTGGTGCTCAATATTTCATGTCAAGGACCCCAAAAATTACATGTAATTAAAACGTTCGCTCTGAAAGAATATATATATATTCAAAGATTTGAGCAACATTTTCACAATTTTTCAAAAATAGCAGACCTACAAGTTCGTAGTGCGGCACTCGGTGCCGCGCTACGAGCTTGTAGATCTGCTATTTTTCAATAGCTAAAGTATAACCAAACGTGGTTCCCGCCCCCAGAATGGGTTTTTAAATCCCAGGCCATTCACCTCTCCTCCTCTCCCTCCAGTAGCTTCCTGTAGGTGGAGATCTCGATGTCCAGGGCCAGCTTGACGTTCATCAGCTCCTGGTACTCCCTGACCTGCCTGGCCATGTCGTGCTTGGCCCTCTGCAGCGCGTGCTCCAGGTCCCCGACGCGAGCCGTGGCGTCCTTCACCGCGTTCTGGCCGCGCGCCTCCGCCTCTGATATCTGGTCCTCCACGGTGGAACGCTGAGGGTGTTGGAGGTCAGGGGGGGTGCAAAGGGTTAACACCCCTGAGCGCACAGGATGGAGTTCCCCCGCCCTAGTATCAATTAGTAACGCCCAGCGCTCAAGACGGAGATTGATCAAAAAGGACGGAGATTATTGATATCAGAACCGATCGCATCGCTCCACAGGCTGGGAGCGTCTGTTGCGCAACACTCGGTGTTATTTTCCAGTGGGACGTGAATAACTTGGTCTAAATCATTCCGTCCAATTCTAAGAAAATATTATGTGTTAGACGGCCCACCGCGGTCCTGTCGCTAGTCGCGTTAGAATTAATCATACCTCCCGTTGTTGCCGATCACCTCAAGAGTGTTTTGGCTACATCAAGCTACTTCAGCCACATCCGGGATAACATCCGGTCCGTTGCTAAATGTTCTCCGCATGCTATAAATCGCTGGGCGCTATGATTTAATGGATTAAATAACCCTGGGCGATCGGGGTGATCTTATTTGATTATAAAATATTTTTGATAATCAATAATAAATAATCTATCACTATAGTTAGTTTAAAGGATTGTTGAGAACAGACCTCAGAATGTACTTGTTTCTGTGTCGCACTGTGCTCAGATTGCATGCAGCGTCAGACTCTGATCAGCAGCCTTAATAACAATGACACAAAGTCACCTTTCACAGCATTTGACATGTCAATTCTTTACAGTTAGGTGTGTTTCTTTTTGTCTTTATTTGCTGCTACTATACACATCATCAACACAAGCGTCAGTGGTGACTCTGACTGTGAGTACTCGCCTGTGCCTTCACGGAGTGGATCTCGTTCTGCAGCCGGCTGATCAGGCTCTTAAGCTCGGCGATCTCCAGCTTGGTTTCACTCAGTTCACTGCTGTGCTGGTCGGCCGTGGCGGCCATCTGGTCAAACTGGTGCAGGCGGAAGATCGAGTAGAAGAGGTTTAGTTTGTTACTTACGACACACCTCAAATAAAATGTTTGTATTTTGTCATGTGACGTATCCCGTGTAGAAAATGGCAGATCTACGACAGAGACTGTATTAATCAAGCATAATATTGGACTGACACGTTTATGAAACGTTTATTTGAGCTAGTGTGACTGCCTTCATTGTTCTGCTCCCATTGTTAACAAACCTTTGTTATTGCATATTTAAATACACAAACAACATGCCTGAATTAAATTATTCACGCTAAAGGATTAGTGAGAGTGTTTTTTCTTTTCTTTTTTGTAAAAGTACAAGTTGGTACAATTGGCTCACAGCCTCTGCCTGCATGAAGACCAAAGCCCTAATATTTTCCTGGGTCAAGGGAGGATTCCTTCTTGCTAAGCTAGTGGCTAAAAATATTTTGACAGGTCTTGATGTCATCGTAATGCCTGATTTTACACATGCTGAAAATAGCAGATCTACAAACTCACAACGAGCTAGTAGCTGCTTATAGATCTAGTTTCTGAAAGCAACCAAACACAACATGACTTGTCTTATAGCTCTACTGGGTCTCTTCTCCATTGGTCACTCCCTAACATTTTTGTCTAGTTTTTATCTGACAAAATATTTAGTTTTGGTCATCGTAGATTAGTCTTTAGAGAAACAAGAGGAACTAACCAGGTGCTCAATGGAGGTAGCAGGATGTGATAATGATAAAAAGGTGCTCACACGGATCAAAAAACGGGATCAATACATGATAAAAAGAGAAGGATCCGGGGCGACACACAAGGTTAAAAACTGAGGAACGCCTTTATTAATTTAAAAGGCAACTGCCAACATGTTTCGACCTAACAGGTCTTCATCTTGCCCTGATGAAGACCTGTTAGGTCGAAACATGTTGGCAGTTGCCAGGGTCAAATCAGCCATTGGGCCAGTGGGGCCGTGGCCCAGGGGCCCTTGGCTCTCAGGGGCCCTTCGAGGAAACTGGACCGCGTGGTATTGGGTTTGAGGCCCTGAAATTGGCCATTGATTTAGTTAAATTTAGGTCAAAAAGATGATAAAAACACAAAAAAACACAAAGAATGTGCACGCACGCGCACTATGGGGGCCCCAAAAACACTACTGGCCCAGGGGCCCTCATGGGGGTTAATCCGTCCCTGGCAGTTGCCTTTTAAATTAATAAAGTCTTCCTCAGTTTTTAACCTTGTGTGCCCGGATCCTTCTCTTTTCTCTTTTTTTCTCTCTTTATATCGTAGATTAGTCTTTATTTAGTTTTTATTTAGTTTTAGTCCATGGAATCACCCTTCTCCTCACCTTGACCTTGTACCAGCTCTCGGCCTCCGTGCGACTCCGTGCAGCGATGTCCTCGTACTGGGCTTTGACCTCTAACACGATCTGGTCCATGTCCAGATCGCGGGAGTTGTCCATCTGGACGACCACCGACGTGTTCTTCGTGCTCTCCTGCAACTCACACAGTTCCTGTGGCAAAACCAACAGCGCTATGGTGAGCGGCACAAAACTACCATGACGGCAAACGCAAACAGAATAGGTTTTCATAGCTCACTCATTTGATCGAACCCTTTAAGACTAGGGGTGCACGATTATAAAATTAAGGTCATATCTGCCGATTCTGACAGACGGATTATGTTTGCTTATTATGAATAGGGAAGCCAGGGTTCATGTGGTTATGTATGCTTTATTAGAATCAACGGCAGGATGAATTGTGTAAAGATGCGTTACCATGTCATAGAGTCTCCTGAGGAAGTTGATCTCATCTTCCAGACTAGTGACCTTGTCCTCCAGGTCCACCTTGCACAGATAGCCAGTATCCACATCCTAGATGAAGACACCATGAATCAGATAAATCCTGTGTACAGTAGCCTACAGTACGTCATGTCCCGGTTCTTCTCTGTGATGGAGTGCAGTGTTGTTTTTGGCAGCAGATTTCTATTTTAGTTTTAGTCATAGTCTCTTGAAACGTTTTCATTTAGTTTTAGTCACATTTTAGTCACCTAGAATGTTTTAGTGTTTAGTCTAGTTTAGTCTAGTCGACTAAATATCATAAGATTTTAGTCGACTAAATCTACAGTTGATTTAGTCAACTAAAATGTATTTTGGCGGGCCTTGATGCCGTCATAATGATTGTTTTTACACTTGCTGAAAATAGCAGATCTACAAGCTCACAACGCGTCGCAGCGCGACGTGTTGTGAGCTTGCAACATGCATGCAACCAAGTGTAAAATTACGTAACTGGATCTGTTGTCCACTAGTTCCTTCCTAACATTTTAGTCTTAGTTTTATTTGTTGACGAAATTGTCAGTATATTTAGTCTTAGTTTTAGTCATCGTAGCTTAGTTTTCATTTAGTTTCCATTTAGTTTTCGTCAGTGGAAAAAGGTAGTCGACGAACATTTTTCGTCTTAGTTTTAGTCGACGAAAACAACACTGGTGGAGCATATCACATTTTATGTGAGTTGGTCAACTGAAGGCCTGAGGCCGATTCTATAAATGCCTTCATTAGCAGCAGTTATTTTTGTGACAAGGAGTAAGGACCCCACAAATGTATATAAATTTGGCCACGGCCCACGGACCCCCGTCTAAAATTAAGAAGAGATGATTTGTCATTTTAAAAAAAAGTATTCAAAAATGTTCAAAAATAGCAGATGTACATTAAAGCTCGCAGGGAGCTTGTAGATCTGCTATTTTTGAATAGTCCACGCTAAATCTAAAATTCCACAGATGCTTTCTCGGTTTTAATGGGTTTGGTTAACAACTGTGGATAAACACTGCATTAACACACAGTTAAAACCCCTGTTTTCACTTTAACTCAGAGTAACTCATACGAATAATTTGATTTTCTTTTACACTGCACAGATAATTCAATCTTTCCTCCTAATGAAAGGTGTTTTTACTTGTCGAGGTTAAGAAAGTGTTTTTGCTGTTATTTGCTGGGAACAACTAATGCATTTTCCAGTACTGTCTAACAAGGATTTGTACCTTTTTAAGATTGACAAACTCATTCTCCGTTTCATTCCTCTTGTAAATCTCCTCCTCATACCTGCAACCAGACACAGGGAAACAACAACACGCCAGGTTACATTTATGTGACTTAGAATCTTAGATTAACGTTACAAACATAGAAGGACCACTTCACACGAGATGGCACCATTTCTTTGTCTCAGAGGAGATCTGTGGACAGTTCAGAAACCTGCCTACCAGTGACATCATCGGTAGGCAGGTTTGGTCATTAAAAACGAGATTTCAAACTTTCGTTGTGGTTTCATCAATGTACAGAACAATGGCTTCTATTTCAGCATGCTAACTTTCCAGGAAGAACAGTCTGCAGTTTAGCTTGTAATCCCCCTCGAAGATGTCATTGGTACTAGGCATGTTTCTGAACTGTCCACATCATTTCTCCTCTAAGACAGAGTTAGTAGACAAAAATGCTACCAGCTTAACCCATTTTGACCTGAGATCAGATTCTAAAAATGTCTTCTACATCCTGACAGTTTTCTTAAAAAGCTATGTTTCTATGTCAGTCGTTCTTCGATTTTTCAAAAATAGCAGACCTACAAGCTCGTAGCGCGCCACTCGGTGGCGCACTATGAGTTTGTAGATCTGCTATTTTTCAATAGCTAAAGCATAACATGATGCTAACACATGATGCTAACACCAAAATGGGTGCAAGGACTGTAAGCGCTCCCTTTAATGTCTTACTTTGTCTTGAAGTCCTCCACACTCCTGTGCATGCTGTGATTCTCCTGGTCCAGCCTGCTCTTGTCGTTGCTGACCATGTCCAGCTGCCTCCGCAGGTTGGAGATGTAGGCCTTCATCATGGGCTCAATGTTGGACGAGGCTGTGGTCTGCTCCTGTAGCAGCGTCCACTTGGTCTCCAACATCTTGTTCTGCTGCTCCAGGAATCTCACCTGGAAAAAAACACAAACAAAAAACATTAACGGGTGTGACTGTAGGCTACGAAATGTACATGTTTAATTATGAATGTTTCGTGCAATGGATTAATATACTAAACTAAAGTATGAATGTATTAGGACCACCAGCGGTCCAAATGCACCCTCACAGGGTCTGTAACTCCAAGAGCGTACGAATGGAACCACATGGGGCCCTTTTGGGGTCCATTCAATGGTTAATTTCATACACCCTCTGAGTTAAATTCCAGTATTAGTTCAGTTCAGTGATTCGCAGCATTTTACATTTCAAGGCCCCCGGTTTGATATGCATCATCAGGTCACAGACCCCATTTTTGTTTATCCCTGGGACGCCCTATCTGTCACATTCTCAGTGTTTATTTCACTCTGAGAGTGTGCAAATGGAACCAAATGGACCCTTATGTGTCCATTCGGTTCCATTTACAGACCCGTAGAGTACCGGAAAGTACATTTTATTTGTGGAGCACCTGTCACTGTCAAAGTTTTAAAACAGAAGAAGAACAACAATAATAGCCAAAATATGAAATAAACCAATCAACCAATGAGATAGAGGAAATCAAAATATTGGACATCACAACACAGGACGAGTCACAACAAGTCACATTATGATCAAATGAAGCAATGTCGATGTCGCGCACTGTAGTCAGACGTTCAACTTTCTCAACTGGTGATAACACTGGTGGAACAGGCCTCTTACCTTATCAATAAAGGAAGCAAAGCGGTTGTTGAGGCCCTTGATCTGGTCCTTCTCGTGGGTGCGGACAGCTTGGACGGTGGGGTCAATGTCCAAGTTGAGCGGCGCCAGCAGGGTCTTGTTGATCACCACTGAGGTGATGGGACCCCCCAGGTAGGGTCCACAGCTGGCCCTGGTGCTGCTATAGGACCCCAGGGACATGCTACTGAAACCTCCTGCCGAGCTGTACAGGCCGGAACGGCTGCTGCCCTTCTTCCTCAGACTCATGGTTGGTTTGGTGGTGGTTGACTTGTTCTGTGTGGTGGAAGAAGAGTCCCTGTTGGTGTGGAGAGAGCCAGGAGTGTTAGGGGAGGTGAGAGGTGTCCTGTGTTGACGTAGGCTTTTTATACACACAACAAAGGGTGTGGCATAATATAATAGTGTTAAGTTATGTGGCTCACCAATGTGGAGGAACCTGGTTGGTCTGTCACATACCACCACCCCCCCCCCCCTCGATCAGGGTGTCTTACTGGTTTGAAAACTTTAGTTGCTAGTGACTTTATAGATTGTGAGTATTATTATTACAAAACATACCTTAACCAATTCAGCCATACAGTATATATACATTTTGGCCATTTTAAAATAGCCGATCTACAAGCTGTATAGATCTGCTATTTTCAAACGATTAAAAAAAAATCACACCCGTGTGAACTGAGTGGTGCAAGGTCTTATATAGCCTGATCAGCATTGGTCTGACGTAATGTCAGTGACCATAGTAACCATGCTCATTCATTTGGGCCCCACGTACAGGTACATAGAAACATAGATACAGACAAAGCTGGTTATTGGAATGGTTTTCACCACTCAAAAAAAATATATTGTATGCATTTGAAAAGTTGTGAAACAGGTCATTCTGCATAATGAATACTTTCTACTTTTGGTACTTTAAGTCCATTTAGCTACCGATACTTTGGTAATTTTACTGATGAAACTTTTGAATTCCAGACTTTTAACTTGTAACAGAGTATTTCATTGCAGTATTGATATAGTATTTTTACTCAAGTAAAACATGCGAGTACTTTTTCCACCACTGGCCCCACAGCTGCCCATCGCTACACCAACGGGTTGCATTGTTCCTGCCACTGGTCAGGAATCCTGCCTCCTTGAATAGAACCAAGGTATTCCACTACAGGTGTAGCCTGGCGCAGCCACACTTCACCCGCCCCTATTGAATATGCATATGCCCCGAGGCGGATTAGCCCAGCGCAGTAGTATATTAGTATCGCTACTACAGGTGTTTCCCAAAACCACAATTTAGACCTGAGGACGATTCTACAAATGTCTTCTAAATCCTGACAGTTTTCTGAAAAACCCATGTTTCTATATTAGTGGTTCTCAAATTATTTCATGTCAAGGCCAAAAATGTTATGAAATTGGCTGCCGACCCCCATCTGAAAATATGTTGTTCAGGCCCCCAGAAGCAAAGATTTGAGTTAAAAACGTTCGCTCTGAAAGAATATATATGCAAAGATTTGAGGCACAATTTCACGATTTTTCAAAAATAGCAGATCTACAAGCTCGTATCACGGCACCGGCTTGTAGATCTGCTATTTTTCAATAGCTAAAGTATAACGTAATGCTTAAAACACCAAAAGGGGTTCCCGCCCAAAACCACACAAAAATACTATAGCCGATCTACAATCCGATCTATTTTAAATATTTATTTAAATATTGAAAATCTGTGATAAATTAAATAAACACTGAGGATTTTACTGTGTTAATTGCTAGAAACGTATAACCATACAGGAATCCTGGCGTCCCAATTCACATAACAGGCGAACATCCAGCTAAAACAGTCAATCTACACTACAGGGTCACAGATATGTGTCGCAAACGCAGAACATGAGCCGGTAAATCTGATATTTTCGGTGAAGACATTTGGTGTAGAGCGAAAGGAGGGGACCGCATGGACCCAGAGTTTCCAGAGTTCCACTTTCTGTTGTCAGTCGTTCAATAAAATCCATTCGAGTGATCCGTGTCAGTCAATAATAATGTGGGAACACAACACTGCCTTAGTGCCTATTTTCCTTACAAGATCTCCATCCAGCTGATTCAAATTCAATAATAATCAATGGCTCTGACACTTGCTCTTAGCAGTAGGCTAACTCCTGCCCTGTGTTTCATACTTTTTATTAAAGTGACTTCAGCGCTCGATAATAAGCATTCATCACCAGGGATTGAGAGACCAGTAGTCAAATGTAGTGTGTATAGACTGTGGCTCTGCTGTTTATATGGAAACAAGTTCTGGTTCTACCGAATAACCTGTATGGTGGGTTGGATCTGAGTTTTCACTAACAGAGTGTGGAAGAAAATCAATACAAAGACGGGTTGTGTCAATAGAAAGCCTACTTTCCTTAGTGGACGCACTCTGAGCCCCCCACCACACGTATAAACGGTACTTTTTGGCCAAAAAGGGATTTTGTTTCCACCGGAAAAAAAATACTTTTAGTTACTCCAATGCGCCCTCTACCGATATTGCCCAGAGAACTGCCTCATAGAGAATATTTTTCCTCCGGTGAAAAAAAATCCCTTTCTGGCCAAAAAGTACCGTTTATATGTGTGGTGGGGGGCTCAGAGTGCGTCCACTAAGGAAAGTAGGCTTTCTAATGACACAACCTGCCTTTGTTTTGGTGAGTAGCAAAAACGTTCTTTTAAAATACGCTAAAGAGGAGAGGCTGGTCTGATTTCGATTTGAGATTTAAAACCGAAAGTCCCATAGCCTTATACTGCAGGGCAGAATCGTAGAAGCAGTAGAAGGCTATGGACCAGAGCTAGTCTAGTTCACACTGCTGACATTCTGTCTCGTGAGCCTTTGATCTGAGTTGGCCTTTAAAGGCCGCACATCCAATCAGACCCTAGAGAATAATCTCGTGGCCTAGGTGCTCTTCACACGCAGCCCTTAGATCAGATAAGCTCACTTTATGATCAATCAGCTGGCAAGGGTTTGGACCTCCATTGTATTCTATTCATTCTTCCCAGTGTCAAAGAGAAAATAATTCTGTTTAATCATAAGCTGCAGTGCAGTACAGTTTGAAGGTAAACACACATCCATGGTGACAGTGCTGAGTACTGAGTCCCAACCCGTTCCTTTTTATTCTTGTTTTAAAAAAATAAATACATTGTGAAATAAAATAGCCAAAACAAGCTCATGACGTGAGCACTTGCATGATTAAGTAGGTCATTCATTTACGAAAGAAATAGAAATAAAATTGAAATGTGGAGTTACGAGGTTTCTGATATTTTATTCATACTTTCAATTCTTGCCAATTCTATTTTCTGTCACCTTTGATGTCATCCAATCCGATGGTAACCAAGGGAGACTGTGCTATACGGCTGCTGCTGTTATGTGGCGCACCAATGTGGAGGAACCAGCCGGTCTGTCACATACCACCCTGGGTCCCTGTCCGCCCCACAGGAGTGGTGGAAAGTAACTACGTATACTTAAGTACTTATAAGTAAAAAAAAATCAGGTACTTTTACTTTACTTTCCGAATTTTAATTTTAATTTAATAACGATTTTCTATACTATTACTCCACTACATCTCAGAGACAAATATTGTACTTTTACTCCACTGTGACTACATTAGTTACTAGTTAGCCTACTTTCTAGATTTTGATTATTATTACAAAACCTACATTAAAATGGGTTTGTATAGGAAGGGGGCGGGCCAGCTAAAATAAATATCAAATATCTAAATACTGAATCGAGCAACTTAAAACTGTCTGGGGTGTTCACATAAGCCTGGGTAGACGATTAAATTACCAAAACTTTAAGTGAAATATCCCTTTAACCAATCTGACAATCTAACAATCTGTGCTGTTGTTGTCAGGCTTGGCTACAACAGGTTGCAACTGCAGACTCTCGCCACATGAGGGCAGCATAGGGATGGCTGCTTTCTGTCAACCTTCACAAACGCATGCAATTATCTGTCAACTCTAAACACCTGCTGTTTCCGAGCCTCCGAGGTGTCCCAAACAGAACTAGACTACATTCATTCATTTGTAGTCGCCTACTGCGGTGAATAAGATATACAAGCTCACAACGTAGTTCCACTTTGAGTCACATTGATTTATAGTATACCTTTATTATTGAGCTGGCCTCGATAGAATTTCAGTCGCCCAGGCCTTGTTGGAAAGCCAGGTGAAGCGAGGTAGTAGTAGTCGGTCGCCCACAGAGGCAGCACAGCAGTTTGATTTAGAAAGATACATTTCTGTGTGAGACTGAGACACAACAATACAAAGGTAAGAAATAACAACATTAAGAAGCACCATTAATAATACAAAAGTATACATAAAATAAATGATACAAGCTCTCTTGCACTATGCAGAACATCAACACCAGGTTATAGCCCAAACATTTAGACTCGTAGAGGTTTTTTTCGATTCTCAATCGAAAAAACCCCTCTACGAGAGTAAATGTTTGGGCTAACCAGGTTACACTACACTACAAAGTCACTTACTTTCATTACGCCGGCTGGCGCATGGGGCAGAAACAAAGTTTCGCCACTTGTATCTGTCTTCTCTATTATTATATGGTCCCCCAGGCCCCAGCTGGCTAGCTCTGCCTCTGATGTTGCATGGTTCTGCTTCTCTATCCTGCTAAACGCATGTCATTCTACTGATTCTAGGGCCTCCCTTTCTTTCTCTTGGCTTCTGGGCCTGGGGTCCAGACTAGCTGCAATTTGCAACTCTAGATTTTTTTATAATGGCATGAATCTAGAGTTGCAATACCCTCCATTGACTCCCCACTCATCATTTTTCGTTTGCGATCTGCTTGTCTTAAACGACGTTAAACTCACCAACATTGCAGCTGTAGTCCAAGCTTGAATTATTCTCTTTCAATCTGCAAAGCTTGTTTTTCATAAAAATCCCCCGTAGACATGTTATGAGCTACTTTCTGTCAAGAAGAAGAAATGTTGGAGTTTGGAAGCGCTCGTTTTTATGAAGGGGTCGCGCTGCTGCCTCCTGCATCATGTGCAAATGCGAAACAGATGCATGCAGGGACGTTCAGTGACTTACGACGAGCGCTTCCAAACTCGACGAGCGCTACAGAAAGTAGCTCATAACATGTCTACGGGGGATTTTTATGAAAAACAAGCTTTGCAGATTGAAAGAGAATAATTCAAGCTTGGACTACAGCTGCAATGTTGGTGAGTTTAACGTAGTTTAAGACAAGCAGATCGCAAACGCAAAATGATGAGTGGGGAGTCAATGGAGGGTATTGCAACTCTAGATTCATCCCATTATAAAAAAATCTAGAGTTGCAAATTGCGGCTAGGTCCAGACAGTCTAATGCGACTCTCGGGGTAGCGTTGATGTCCATTCTGACTTCTGAGGACATGATGCATTGCCAACCCAGGTCCATATAGTGCAGAATATAACCATAACAATCGTTCATTTTGTGATAAAAGCATGAAATTTGGTATACATATAGCCAAAGGCATCTCAAACATAATTGGATGTGGAGGCATCCTGAATTTTCAACATGGCACCCATGGCAGCCATTTTTCAAAATGCCACCATTGACATCCAATAATAATAATAATAAAATAAGGCAATATTTTCTACATTTCCTTATGCTTTAAGTAGCATGTGACATATCAAACTAGGGGGTTTTCATGATGCTGAATCCATTCCAAGCATTAGTTTGGGCTAATTGGCCAAATTGGGCTAAATTTGGACATGGCAACTTGCCCAAATGTGCTGACATCAAGTTGCTATGGCCAAATTTAGCCCAATGAGTGTTTTTATGCAAAACTAATGCTTGGAATGGATTCAGCATCATGAAACCCCCCTAGTTTGAAATTTAGAAAATATTTCCTTATAATAGGATGTCAATGGTGGCATTTTGTAAAATGGCTGCCATGGGTGCCATGTTAAATTCAGGATGCCTCCACATCCAATTATGTTTGGGATGCCTTTGGCTATATGTGTACCAAATGTCATGCTTTTATCACAAACTGAACGATTCCTTTATATATTGGTTCTAAGCAGCTGGACTAATAGCCGTTTATTGATTAGCCTATACTCATGTATGCAGTGCAGTGCATGTCATCTTGTTGGGTGATGTTCAGGAGGTTGTTGATTGATTGATTGAAATTATTAACAGTTTGCAGAGTTACAGTACATTTCAAGCACAACTCAATACAAAGACAGTTTGTGATGGTCCTGGGCCCTAACCTGACTCCGCCAGATGGGGCAGCAGGTTACTTGGGCCCTGCTTGGGCCAGAATATGTGCATGATAGTGGAATATATGTGGATAATTTATGGATGTCGAGTTCTGTAGTTTTCCATTTACAGTCTGTGCCAGTGGAGTAAAACCAAACCAGTAAAACAAATTACATAATTACTCAAATTCATCTACTGTCCACACTGTCATTTTTTGAAAAATGTAGTTCAATTAAGGTAAACTTTAATGTAACCAAAACCAAATATAAACTTTTTAATATGTCTGTCTGTCCGAGGGAGACCAATTTGTGTGAAATGTCACTAACATCAGGTGTGTGTGTGTGTGTGTGTGTGTGTGTGTGTGTGTGTGTGTGTGTGTGTGTGTGTGTGTGTGTGTGTGTGTGTGTGTGTGTGTGTGTGTGTGTGTGTGTGTGTGTGTGTGTGTGTGTGTGTGTGTGTGTGTGTGTGTGTGTGTGTGAGAATAGCATCTCTCTGGCTATAATTAATCTGTCATCCCCCTTGTCCTCTGTCACCAGGACCTCTAGTACTGCTGGTTTTATATCCTACCAGGACCTCTAGTAGGCTACTGCTGGTTTCATATCATGCCATGACCTCTACAAGGTTGTAGATAATTGAAGACCCCACCCAGACAGGCACCCACCGGCACGGAATAATTTTCTCCCGGAAAGTCCAAAAGGGTGAAGAGATACAAGATCCCCTTAGTGCAGTGGTTCTCAAAGTGGGGTCCGGGGACCCCCAAGGGTACTTGAGGGAGTTCCAGGGGGTACCCAGCTAAATGATAATTTGGAACCAAATGGACCCTTATGGGTCTGTAACTCAGAGAGTACAAATGGACCCGTTAGGGCCCATTTGGTTCCATTTGTACACTCAGAGTTAAATTAGCATTGATTTTACTATATAGATTGGGGGTCCCAGAGATAGAAATGCCATTATATGGGGGGTCTGTAGACTAATGCATGTCAAACTGGGGGTCGTTGAAATTAAACAGGTTTAAAATCACTGCTAGAGCCGTAAAAATCTTCTCTTATGGGGGTCCCTGGCATATCTTTTCAAATGGTGGTCCGTGGGCTAATTAGTGTCAATGTGGGGTCCTTGAGATGAAAAAGTTTGGGAACCACTGCCTTAGTGCACACTAGCAGGGATACAAGATGCCCTTAGTGCACACTAGCAGGGATACAAGATGCCCTTAGTGCACACTAGCAGGGATACAAGATGCCCTTAGTGCACACTAGCAGGGATACAAGATGCCCTTAGTGCACACTAGCAGGGATACAAGATGCCCTTAGTGCACACTAGCAGGGATACAAGATGCCCTTAGTGCACACTAGCAGGGATACAAGATGCCCTTAGTGCACACTAGCAGGGATACAAGATGCCCTTAGTGCACACTAGCAGGGATACAAGATGCCCTTAGTGCACACTAGCAGGGATACAAGATGCCCTTAGTGCACACTAGCAGGGATACAAGATGCCTTAGTGCACACTAGCAGGCTGGGGAACAGTTATTTCCCTCAGACGGTTAAATAAGGGTGAAAACCCCTCTGTACTTTGCACTATATACACTTTCATTGACTGATATTCTTGCGCTGTTTTTATTGTTTATTGAGTGTTAGGCCGTTTTTATCATGTTTTTATCATGTTTTTATTGTATTGGAGGGGGCGGTTCAGAGCGTACATTTTTCACATGTTTGCAACTTAACAGTGCATCTAAGTGACAATAAAGTGAATCTGAATCTCCAGTACTGCTGATTTTATATCCACAAACCTCTATTGCTGCTACTTTTCTATCTCAAAGAATAAATAATGATACATTTTATTTCTATTGCCCTCATTCACAGGGAATCCCAGAGTTCAGATTTTTTGAACTTAAGTTGTATGAAATACTTGCCATTAATATAGTGTTTGCAACTGTATTAATTGATTGCCCGAGTCCTGTGGTGGGAGTTCTGCTCTGGTTTTGGTGAAATATCAAGTAGTTCCGGTCATTTTGTGGGGAGCACTGGGGGCCACGCAGTAAAAGTAAATTAATCAACAAAACTAACGTCATTTGTATTGTTGACCTATTTCTAAAATATTAGTGCAACTTCCGTTCTTTTTTTTACCCCTCTATCACACAGAACTATGTTTTTTGTGTCCATATCACGTGACAGAGGGGTCAAAGTTGAACGAAAGTCGCGCTAATATTTTAGAAATAGGTCAACAATACAAATTACGTTCGTTCTGTGGATTAATTTACTTTTACTGCGTGGCCCCATGCAGTGCCCCCCACAAAATGACCGGAACTACTTAATATTGACCAAAACCAGAGCAGAACTCCCACCATGGGACTCGGGCAATCAATTAATACAGTTGCAACCACTATATTAATTAATATATTAAAGTATTTCATACAATCTATATTTCAAACTATCCCGTTAAACTACATAATCAATAGAGGGTTAAAAGCAGGGTTTAGAAAATGTCGAGCCCAAAAGGATGTTGCTGACAGTACAGTGGTTACACGACAATTTAACACCGAAAAGCCCTTCCAAACGAAAACACTCTTTTGGCCTGCTTTAACACAATCAGCGCCGGGATTCCTTCAAAATATACGATATATATATATATATATATATATATATATATATATATATATATATATATATATATATATATATATATATATGATCCAAAAAGCGTTCACATTTTGAACGAGAGGCGGATGAGGAGCAGAAATTAAGCGCTACTATATCCATCAGATCAAAACCACAGAGCGCCCTGCATTAGGAGAGACGAGGCATTCTTTCTGCCACGCTAACAGCTAAGTGAACGGGAAGCTAATATGGCCGAAAGTCCGACTGAAAAATAAAAAAAGGAAAAAAAATCAGAATATTCTTCTCTCGCCTGGTATCATTGAGGATGCGCTAGGACGTGTACACACGTCGTATGGAGTCGTCGGTTCGATTCCCTATGACTTATCCAGACGTCCTACGGATGGAATGTGTTTTAAGAGTCTGTGGTGCTCTCGAGCCTTCCTGCTCCTGAGCCTTCCTGATCGTGCCATTTTATCATGATTATTAGTGAGGACCTATTATATGAAGATAGGTTGAAAAGTGGTGAAGTGGTCCTTTAAGACTTGAGGCCGATTCCACAAAATGTTTTCTAAACCAGTAGTTCTCAAACATTTTCGTGCCAAGGACTATAGAGTTCTCAACGGGCCCCAAAACGTCGGGTCCGGTTCAAATACATCTAGGTTTTAGAGCATAGTTTGCAGTACATTCCTACTAGTAGCTATGGTAATATACTGTATATGTATATAGCAAAAACACAGCATTACAGTACGTGATAAAGCCTGTCGTCATATTTTCCATTCAAGTCTGGGCCAAAATACTTTTTAATAACATTTTGATAAGTGCACAAAAATGAACTTGGGGAATTTTTACAATCGTTCATGCGAGACCCTGCTGTGCCATGCGCCAACCACCACTATAAATCGTGCTTGTTTGTAGGCTACATTTATTTTTGCAACCTTGCCTTTCCCTAGCCTCGGTCCCAGGCTTACCGGAATGCCTCGTCACCATTTCAAAATGTTGTTCTGCTATACTTTTGAAAATCTTTGCCTATGACATGACCGGACGCTGGGTTGAAAGTGGTTAATTGTAGAATTCTTTACTTGGTAAATGGATGGTATTTGGATTGCATTTATATAGTGCTTTACATTACAATGTACTTCACATTCACCCATTCACACACGGATGGTCATTTACTGTTACAGACAGTGTGAGGGGTGTTCAGTGTCTTGCTCAAGTGTCTTCAGTGTCTTGCTCAATCTGGGGGTCCTTGTGACCTTGTGTGATCTGGGGGTCCTTGTGACCTTGTGTGATCTGGGGGTCCTTGTGACGTGAAAGTGCTTGAGAACCACTGCTCTGTATGACTCCAGGTTGGACGGCCAGCTGACAGAAGGTGACGGGAGGAGCAGATCTAACACTATATTGTGCCTTATAGCTGAATCAGTCTCTCCATGTGGGACTTAACCTTGTTTGTTTTCATTTTAGCCACTTAAGCCCTAATGTATTTCGTCATACGACGAAATCTACAAATTTGCAATGTGTTGCGATGCAAGCTTGTAGATCTTCTATTGTCAATGTTTTTTTGCTCGTTGCAAGATTTCACAAAACATGCAACAGCAAAATGCTGAACGCATGCTTCCCATGATGGTTGTCATGTGATTGCTACTGTTAAACCCTCTCATTGTATTTTGTGTAATGTGTTGTCCGTTGTGAAAACAAATCATTTGATTGATTAATAAAATTTGATTTTCTGGAGGAAATGTCACAACATTTTGTTGCTACTTTCAGCTTTGACAAAGCAATGTAGCCATGTGTTAACAAAGCTAGTTGTTTAGGTCATTGGTCGTCAAAGTGAGGTGCAAAGTTTGATTGATGAATACTTTATTGGCAGAAATGTATCAGTACAGGGTACGGTCAAACAGAAATGAAATCAGAAAAAAGTCCTTGCGGTCTTGTTTCCATTCAGGTCCTGGGTATTCAATTCATAATCATGACATGAAAAAATAACAACAAAATTCTAATCATCCTAAAAGGTAAAAATAACATATGTACAGGTTGGATAAGTACAGGTTGGATCCAAGTGGGATCCTCGAAGGGGTTCCAACGTGTTCCCAGCAAAATGAGTTTATATCGCTTTACACATCAGCTCAGTGGCCTTGCGGTCGGGGTTCGATCCCCAGCCGGGTCATACCAGACCAGAAACGGGACCCAATGCCTCCCTGCTTGGCTCTCAGCATCAAGGGTTGGGATTGGGGGTAAGTCCCTGCGACATACTATAGCGTCATGTCCAGGGGGTGTACTTGTACATCAAGCTGCCTCACGCTACAGAAACAGGCCCTATATGGGCCTCATGGCTCGGCAAGGCTTACGTACACATCAGTTTAACCACTTTAACCCCATTTCATTGTTGGGCCATTCAAACCTGAGTGGAATAGTAACAGTGGCGACACTAGCGTTGACTCCCATTGTAACAATGGAATGCGGAAGTGCTCGTTTTATCTCAATGGGATAGTTCATAGGGTATATAAAAGGATAGAGACTGAACTGGCGTGAAGCTCCGCCCCCCGCAGCTATTCATGTCAGTGGAAGTTGCTCAGTGGCGTTTTGAAGCACCCGGAAGACTGCCGGAAGTACCGTCTCAGAACGTCTACTTCCGCATTTGACCACCACATTTTGGAGGTCAAATGCGGAAGTGCAACCGAGCGCTCAATGTTAAAGCCCAGCTGCACAGGGTTTCCCGGTCATGAATCCACGGGTCCGCTTGTAGTCCCTCCTCATACCACTAGGGCCCAGTGCTTCAACGTTGAATAGCCTCACTGGCCCCTTGGGATAGTTCCAGCCATAGGAGCAATGTTTGGAACTATAGCCCATAGGCACCCGCTTTGTGGCGAGATCAAAGCGTGTCGCTACTCTCCTACTCTACACTCTGATTCAAACATACTGTAGCTGATCTACAAGCTCAATGCACCACAATGTGTAAAGGACCACTTCACCACTTTTCAACCTATCTTCACTTTTCAACCTATCCTCAATAATAATAATCATGATAAAATGGCACAATTATTTTCTACTCAGTCTGTCTCATAGGACACAGACTGACTGTCACCTGTTGTAAGCAGTGGATCAGGGAAGGTCTCTGGAATTAGTGCTACTTTGGCCCATGTGGTATCAATCTATCCCTTGTCTCCACCAGGCCGAAGGCATGGGGAGGGGATAGAGTATGTTTTGCATCAGTTTTTCAGAACGGCCTGTTATAGCGCCACCAGGAGGTCGACTTTTGTAAAACACATCTTTTAATATTACTCCTCCAGATTTTGTCCAAAAATCCCGCAAATCACTACACAGTATCTCTATAGTCATGTGCTCAAGACGGATCTGTTCGATATTTTTGGTTTGGCCAAACATTTGTGTTTTATTGCTGATTGCAGCCTCATCAAACACAAATGTTTGGTCAAACCATGTGACTCCCATTGGAATTGCATTGTGGCAGCCATTATTCAGAGACAGCTAAGAACATCGGTTTGATACGTGTGAATGAGGCCTCACAAGTGCCTGATTACTTGTTGGGTGGGTGTGATACATTGATTGGTCTGCTATGGCTTTACCATTCACATGCAATGCGGTCAAAGTGGTGCATAAGGATGGTGTTCCATTGTCATTAAAACACTGTATTGTTCACAGTACAAGATGCCCATAATTAAATGAGGTGAAACCGTGGCTGAAACAGATGTGTTGTGATCATGTACTCTCTGTAATGAACACACAAAGGAACTGTAGCTGTCAAACCTTTATTTGAAAGAAGAAAAATAGGAATGTTGACTGGTATAACACAGTACATATTTCACTTTGATGATCTAAACAAATGATGAATAATATAATGTGATAATCTGTTCAAACAACACACGTTAACACACAGAGACGAGTTGCAATTGCACCACTAGTGCATGCATATTCATTCATTAATATAATGAATATGGCATTTTAATTCCTGACGAATGTGGACAAACACTGATTCTCATATTGTCATATCAGTATCATCAGAATGTCATAACACAAGTTGAAAATAGCTTTCTTCACAGATGTGTTCATAAAGGTTGGGGTGCTCAATCTGTTCCAATGATTTAGTAAAAATGACTCCCTGGCCATATAATCATATAATCTCCTTTTGTATACGTGTCCCAGACATGTGTACTGTAATACTAACTAACAAGCCATGTAATGCATATGTCAATGGATGTCTATGTGGTGTTTTTATTTTTTTTGACAGAAAACATGTTAATTGATTCAATCCTGCCTTAGTATTTTTTACTAAATTAACACCTTGAACACCAGCACCATCCCTATTCTGGGGGAATAGGGATGCTATCAAAAATAGCACACCTATACAAGCTCAAACAAGGTGTAAAGGTGGTTACAAACTGATATAGTATTCAAATGATCTACACTACTACAACACACTACTAATTACTATGTCTTGTAGTATATGCAGTACTAAATTACTCACGCAAAGTTTCCTCTTTGTATTTGTAGTACATTAAAGTACTCACACAAAGTATTAACCTCAGGTAGTATTTCAAGTGAGTCAAAGTGATCACATAGGGTATTCATTGTTGTGCAAACAGGACAGTCCCTGTTCTTGTTCACCGTCCACCATTGCTGCAGACAGGCGCTGCAGAAGCTGTGGCTACACGACAGGATAACAGGATGTTTAAAGATGTTGCAGCAAACAGGACAGGTGAGCTCCTCTTCCTGTCGAGCCATTCTGTCTGCTAGCATCACTCCCTCCTCAGGAGCAGAATTGTTGTTGTTGTTGTTCATCTTCACTTGAAGTCTGGAGTCCACAGTCAGTTCTGGTTCGAAATGATTGATACTCTGGAGAGGAGTTGTGGAGACGTTACAACTACACTCTTCTTATACTAGAGAGCCTGAGGCGGAGGCTTGCAATGATTGGCCAAAGAGGAGAACAATAGAACCATCACCACCAATCACAACCTAACTCACTCAAGGTTCAGTATTCAACACTACTTTAAAAAGTGAAGTAGGCCTAAGCAGGAAGTAATAAATATACATTACTAAAAATGTTTACTACATTCAGGTAAACTAATGTAACTGATTGAAATACAACATAAGGGAAACATTTTTGCTTCCCATTCATTTCACAACAACAGACAATTGTGGGACTTTCCATTTAGAAATATATAATTAAATTAAATATTGCATATTAAAAAGCTAGCAGGCTTGAATATTTTATTAAGCAATGCGAATAGCTAATGTGGGTAAACTTAAATACATGACATCCACCAACACCCTGAAATACATTCGCATTACACTTTACAATGTCAGCACTACATCCATTTCATTTTCTGGTGTGAACATGAATAATAACACAATAATATAACACTAAGTAAGTCCTAATAAATAACACTAACGAATAATGTGTCTTAATTTAAATTAATATTTTTATTTTTCAGAAGAAATGTAATAAAATATTAAATATTTAAAAAAGAAAACAGGTTCACCTAAATGTTATTTGAAATAACTTGTATGAGTATGAAAACTCAGTGTAGTCGCTGTTATTAACATTAGACTGGTAGTGAGAATCATTTAGATGAGCTGAATATAAAATACAACAAATAGAGTAGTAGAGTGTAGACCAGGGGTGCCCACACATTTATGACGTGAGATCTACTTTAAAAATGACCAGCTCAACAAGATCTACCCACTGAAAAAATAAGTGTACCATTGCTGAAAATAGTTTAAATATATAATGTACCTGGGGGAGAAATTACGACGTATTTAAAACACAAACTTTGCCATGCTACTAGTCCTACTTACACCTAGAAACCCCATTCAAACCTATTTAGGTTCATCTTACGGTGGACATGTTTGCATGAAAAGAAATCTTTGAAATGTTTCATAGTTTTAGAAATATATAGTGCAAGGACACTTCGACACCAACTCTGGGGGAGCCCAGGTTCGAACTGGCAACCTTGCAGTTACCATCCAGCCACTCTACCCCCTGTTTTGGTTTGGTTTTATTTAGTTTATGACAGAATGGAGAGAGAAAGCTAAATTCATTGACAAAGTACATTTGGAATTTGTCACCCATCCTACACACCCTGTAGACAATGTTGGCTATGTCAGTAGTTTCGCCAGTGTTCTTTCACAGGTTAGTCTGATTACTTCTTGCCACACCCATGTATCACACCGTGTGATACATTAATTAGTCTTCTATGGCTTTACCATTCACATGTAATGCAGTCAAAGTGGTGCATACGGATGGTGTTCCATTGTCATTAAAACATAGTCATTGTCCTAGTTTTGTCTGAAAAGAACAGAGTGTATGTAATGATGATGGCTAGTCGGTCAGTAATTGATCTACGCTTTAACATTCAATTGTCATTCAGTAGTGCATAATGCTGGTGGATCATTCAATGCTATGCTCACTGTTTTGTCACTAGAAGGAGGTGTTTGTGACCTTGTGTGGTCCTTGTGTGGTCCTTGTGTGGTCCTTGTGACCTTGTGTGTTCTGGGGGTCCTTGTGACCTTGTGTGATCTGGGGGTCCTTGTGACCTTGTGTGATCTGGGGGTCCTTGTGACGTGAAAGTGCTTGAGAACCACTGCTCTGTATGACTCCAGGTTGGACGGCCAGCTGACAGAGAACGTGACGGGAGGAGCAGATCTAACACTATATTGTGCCTTATAGCTGAATCAGTCTCCATGTGGGACTGAACCTTGTTTGTTTTCATTTTAGCCACTTATGCCCTATGTATTTCGTCATACGACGAATAGCAAACATCTACAAATTTGCAATGTGTTGCGATGCAAGCTTGTAGATCTAATATTGTCAATGTTTTTGCTCGTTGCAAGATTTCACAAAACATGCAACAGCAAAATGCTGAACACATGCTTCCCATGATGGTTGTCATGTGATTGCTACTGTTAAACCCTCTCATTTTGTGTAATATGTTGTCCGTTGTGAAAACAAATCATTTGATTGATTAATAAAATTTGATTTTCTGGAGGAAATGTCACATCATTTTGTTGCTACTTTCAGCTTTGACAAAGCAATGTAGCCATGTGTTAACAAAGCTAGTTGTTTAGGTCATTGGTCGTCAAAGTGAGGTGCAAAGTTTGATTGATGAATACTTTATTGGCAGAAATGTATCAGTACAGGGTACGGTCAAACAGAAATGAAATCAGAAAAAAGTCCTTGCGGTCTTGTTTCCATTCAGGTCCTGGGTATTTAATTCATAATCATGACATGAAAAAATAACAACAAAATTCTAATCATCCTAAAAGGTAAAAATAACATATGTACAGGTTGGATAAGTACAGGTTGGATCCAAGTGGGATCCTCGAAGGGGTTCCAACGTGTTCCCAGTAAAATGAGTTTATATCGCTTTACACATCAGCTCAGTGGCCTTGCGGTCGGGGTTCGATCCCCAGCCGGGTCATACCAGACCAGAAACGGGACCCAATGCCTCCCTGCTTGGCTCTCAGCATCAAGGGTTGGGATTGGGGGTAAGTCCCTGCGACATACTATAGCGTCATGTCCAGGGGGTGTACTTGTACATCAAGCTGCCTCACGCTACAGAAACAGGCCCTATATGGGCCTCATGGCTCGGCAAGGCTTACGTACACATCAGTTTAACCACTTTAACCCCATTTCATTGTTGGGCCATTCAAACCTGAGTGGAATAGTAACAGTGGCGACACTAGCGTTGACTCCCATTGTAACAATGGAATGCGGAAGTGCTCGTTTTATCTCAATGGGATAGTTCATAGAGTATATAAAAGGATAGAGACTGAACTGGCGTGAAGCTCCGCCCCCCCCAGCTATTCATGTCAGTGGAAGTTGCTCAGTGGCGTTTTGAAGCACCCGGAAGACTGCCGGAAGTACCGTCTCAGAACGTCTACTTCCGCATTTGACCACCACATTTTGGTGGTCAAATGCGGAAGTGCAACCGAGCGCTCAATGTTAAAGCCCAGCTGCACGGGGTTTCCCGGTCATGAATCCACGGGTCCGCTTGTAGTCCCTCCTCATACCACTAGGGCCCAGTGCTTCAACGTTGAATAGCCTCACTGGCCCCTTGGGATAGTTCCAGCCATAGGAGCAATGTTTGGAACTATAGCCCATAGGCACCCGCTTTGTGGCGAGATCAAAGCGTGTCGCTACTCTCCTACTCTACACTCTGATTCAAACATACTGTAGCTGATCTACAAGCTCAATGCACTACAATGTGTAAAGGACCACTTTTCAACCTATCTTCAATCTTCACTTTTCAACCTATCCTCAATAATAATAATCATGATAAAATGGCACAATTATTTTCTACTCAGTCTGTCTCATAGGACACAGACTGACTGTCACCTGTTGTAAGCAGTGGATCAGGGAAGGTCTCTGGAATTAGTGCTACTTTGGCCCATGTGGTATCAATCTATCCCTTATTGTCTCCACCAGGCCGAAGGCATGGGGAGGGGATAGAGTATGTTTTGCACTCCGTCCATCAGTTTTTCAGAACGGCCTGTTATAGCGCCACCAGGAGGTCGACTTTTGTAAAACACATCTTTTAATATTACTCCTCCAGATTTTGTCCAAAAATCCCGCAAATCACTACACAGTATCTCTATAGTCATGTGCTCAAGACGGATCTGTCCGATATTTTTGGTTTGGCCAAACATTTGTGTTTTATTGCTGATTGCAGCCTCATCAAACACAAATGTTTGGTCAAACCATGTGACTCCCATTGGAATTGCATTGTGCAGCCATTAATCAGAGACAGCTAAGAACATCCGTTTGATACGTGTGAATGAGGCCTCACAAGTGCCTGATTACTTGTTGGGTGGGTGTGATACATTGATTGGTCTGCTATGGCTTTACCATTCACATGCAATGCGGTCAAAGTGGTGCATAAGGATGGTGTTCCATTGTCATTAAAACACTGTATTGTTCACAGTACAAGATGCCCATAATTAAATGAGGTGAAACCGTGGCTGAAACAGATGTGTTGTGATCATGTGATGTACTCTCTGTAATGAAAACACAAAGGAACTGTAGCTGTCAAACCTTTATTTGAAAAAGAAGAAAAATAGGAATGTTGACTGGTATAACACAGTACATATTTCACTTTGCAATGCACTCTATGATGATCTAAACAAATGATGATTAATATAATGTGATAATCTGTTCAAACACACGTTAACACACGGAGACGAGTTGCAATTGCACCACTAGTGCATGCATATTCATTCATTAATATAATGAATATGGCATTTTAATTCCTGACGAATGTGGACAAACACTGATTCTCATATTGTCATATCAGTATCATCAGAAGGTCATAATACAAGTTGAAAATAGCTTTCTTCACAGATGTGTTCATAAAGGTTGGGGTGCTCAATCTGTTCCAATGATTTAGTAAAAATGACTCCCTGGCCATATAATCATATAATCTCCTTTTGTATACGTGTCCCAGACATGTGTACTGTAATACTAACTAACAAGCCATGTAATGCATATGTCAATGGATGTCTATGTGGTGTTTATTTTTTTGTTAATTGATTCAATCCTGCCTTAGTATTTTTTACTAAATTAACACCTTGAACACCAGCACCATCCCTATTCTGGGGGAATAGGGATGCTATCAAAAATAGCAAACCTATACAAGCTCAAACAAGGTGTAAAGGTGGTTACAAACTGATATAGTATTCAAATGATCTACACTACTACAACACACTACTAATTACTATGTGTTGTAGTATATGCAGTACTAAATTACTCACACAAAGTTTCCTCTTTGTATTTGTAGTACATTAAAGTACTCACACAAAGTATTAACCTCAGGTAGTATTTCAAGTGAGTCAAAGTAATCACATAGAGTATTCACTTTGGAATTATCTCTGAGAGACCTGCGACTTCTCTCCTCTAAGAAGTTCTCAGAGAGGTTCTTCAAGGCCAAGTTGACAGGAGGTGCGTCCTGGGAGGTGTTTGTTCTGCAAACAGGACAGTCCTTGTTCATTTTCACCGTCCACCATTGCTGCAGACAGGCGCTGCAGAAGCTGTGGCTACACGACAGGATAACAGGATGTTTAAAGATGTTGCAGCAAACAGGACAGGTGAGCTCCTCTTCCTGTCGAGCCATTCTGTCTGCTAGCATCACTCCCTCCCCAGGAGCAGAATTGTTGTTGTTGTTCATCTTCACTTGAAGTCTGGAGTCCACAGTCAGTTCTGGTTCGAAATGATCTGGAGGAGTTGCAGAGAGAGGAGTTGTGGAGACATTACAACTATACACTCTTCTTATACTAGAGAGCCTGAGGGGGAGGCTTGCAATGATTGGCCAAAGAGGAGAACAATAGAACCATCTGTCCACCAATCACAACCTAACTCACTCAAGGTTCAGTATTCAACACTACTTTAAAAAGTGAAGTAGACCTAAGCAGGAAGTAATAAATATACATTACTAAAAATGTTTACTACATTCAGGCAAACTAATGTAGGCCTAACTAATTAAAATACAACATAAGGGAAACATTTTTCCCATCCATTTCACAACAACATACAATTGTGGGACTTTCCATCTAGGAAGATAAATATATAATTAAATACATATTGCATATTAAAAAGCTAGCAGGCTTGAATATTTTATTAAAGGACCACTTCACTACTTTTCAACCTATCTTCATATAATAGGTCCTCACTAATAATCGTGATAAAATGGCACTATTTCTTTCTACTCGGTCTGTGTCTCATAGGAGGGCTGTGGGCAGTTCAGAGACCCGTGACATCATCGATGGGGAATCCAAGCTAATAGAAACTGCAGGCTTTCTAGTCCTGAAAAGTTGCAATGCGAAAATGGAAGCCGTTGTTCTCACGATAATACAAATCTAAAAATGTTTTAAAAAAAAATCTGCCTGACGATGATGTCACTGGTGGACGGGTTTCTGAACTGCCCACAGCCCTCGTATGAGACACAGACCGAGTAGAAAAGAATGGTGCCATTTTATCATGATTATTAGTGAGGACCTATTATATGAGGATAGGTTGAAAAGTGGTGAAGTGGTCCTTTAAGAAATGTGAATAGCTAATAATGTGGGTAAACATAAATACATGACATCCACCAACACCCTGAAATACATTCACATTACACTTTACAATGTCAGCACTACATCCATTTCATTTTCTGGTGTGAACATGAATAATAACACAATAATATAACGCTATAATATAAGTAAGTCCTAATAAATAACACTAACGAATAATGTGTCTTAATTGAAATTAAAACAATTCTACTCATCCCCTTTCACTTTTTATATTTTTATTTTTCAGAAGAGAAGAAATGTAATGAAATATTAAATATTTAAAAAACAGGTTCACCTAAATCAGGGGTGCCCACACATTTATGACGTGAGATCTACTTTCAAAATGACCAGCTCAAGATCTACCCACTGAAAAAATAAGTGTACCATTGCTGAAAATAGTTTAAATATATAATGTACCTGGGGGGGGGGGGGGGGGGACTTTGGAATAGGACCTATTTAGAATAGGTTAATCTTACGGTGGACTCAAATTTGAGAAATTCACAATGGGCTCAATGGCAGATATTTGCACGTCAAAAAAGCATTCACACTTTGTATAATTCAGCTTACTGTAGAGACACATGCTGGAACTTTTTTACTTTGAAATTATTTGTAGTTTCGGAGTTATTTAACTTAAACACCCAATGCACTCTCAATGCCTAAATAATGTTATGATCTATAGAAAACTCAGTGTAGTCGCTGTTATTAACAGTAGTGAGAATCATTTAGATGAGCTGAATATAAAATACAACAAATAGAGTAGTAGAGTGTAGACAATGTTGGCTATGTCAGTAGTTTCGCCAGTGTTCTTTCACAAGTTAGTCTGATTACTTGTTGCCCCACCCATGTATCACACCGTGTGATACATTGATTGGTCTTCTATTTACCATTCACATGTAATGCAGTCAAAGTGGTGCATACGGATGGTGTTCCATTGTCATTAAAACATAGTCATTTTCCTAGTTTTGTCTGAAAAGAACAGAGTGTATGTAATGATGATGGCTAGTCGGTCAGTAATTGATCTACGCTTTAACATTCAATTGTCATTCAGTAGTGCATAATGCTGGTGGATCATTAAATGCTATGCTCACTGTTTTGTCACTAGAAGGAGGTGTTTGACCATTGCTTGGTCTATAGTGGTGATTCTCGAAATATCTTCTGTGCATGGCAGCAGTAGAGGAAAATATGTGTGGAGAGAAACTCTATTCAACCCTGTCGTGAGTTTAATCATGCTTGTGTGAATAGGCTAGATAGCATTTTATGTATGGCACTCTACTCTTGCATTTGTAGTTTCTCTCCAGTGTGACTTCTCTGATGGAGATTAAAAGAACCTGGAGTTATTGGCCATCTAAAGCTTTTTCTACACTCGGTACAGTGCAAGGCTTTCACTCCTGCATGTATGTGTGAGGATCCATGACACTGAGTAAAACTCATCCCACACAGTACACAGTTGAATTATTTATTTCCTGTGTGAATCCTGTGTTTCTCTGAATGACCTTTTCCATATTGGTCAGAGCAGTATGGCTTCTCCAGTGTGAGTTATCTGGTGATTTTTATTTTTCTTGACGGACGCTTTCCCCACAATTGAAAATTAGAGATGTCCCGATACTGTATCCGTATCTGCCCTTATTTGTCATATCGGTATCGGCGAATAGGCCAGTCTAACCACGATCCGACACAGGGGTAAGGGGTTAACACTATGGCAGGTAAATAAAATGTTGGGGCATGTGGAGTTTGCGTTCGAGTTGCCCAAACTGCAAGTGCACATTTGAGTGACGAGTCTGCTATAAACACAACACGAGATATATATATATATATATATAGCTAAATAGCTATAAACACGAGATCACAACACTGGTATCGGTATTCGGTATCATTGTCTAACACAGAAATTGTGGTATCGGGCTTCTCTCTGTATGGACGCAATGATGAGTCTATAAGTCACAATTGGTTAATAGTCCCCTCTGTTCTTCCATGAGACTCTGTAGTGTTGGATGTTATGTCTCACTAGTCACAAAAAAATCCTTAGTTTTAGTCTTTGTCGAAGACCCTATAGCAAAGAAATAGCAGATCTACAAGCTCAGAACACGTTGCAATGCAACACGTGGTTGCAACACTCGGCTATTTTTCAGATTTTGGCAATGTATATAATGGAAAACAAAAACAAATAAAAGCTTTTTTTTAACAACTCATGTCACTTTATATCACTTGTTCTCAAACCTTTTCATGTCAAGGACCCCCAAAATGATATTCATTTGGTCACGGACCCCATCTCAATATGGTAGGCCTATGTTGTTCAAAGGCCCCCCAGAAGCAAATATTTGAGGTGTAAATGTTTACTTAAAAAATACTGTATGTTCAAAGATTTGAAAAAAAAAAAGGGTTTAGGGGTTAGGGTTAAGTTTATTGTTATAAGCAGGGAACCCTGAGCCCCAAAGTATATAAATTATCATACTCAGCCATGGTCTTATTTACTATTCCCAAAGACAAGAACTAAAGGTGGTTTTGGGGATGGGATCAGATTTCCAGGTATTTCCTCATGATGTTCATCAGTTCAGAATCCCTTCTATTACCATCATCTCCACATCAATATGAAAAGCTGTCAAGCTGTATTTATAGGTCAAAGATGCAAGGATAATAACACACATGGTGCCACCCAAGGATATAGTAGCATAGTTGACAAAGCGAACACCAGTTTATAGAAGAAGGAAAAGTTGATCATAAACTTGAAAAGTACCCCTAATGTATAGTTTGTATTGTTTGTTCATATAAATATTTAGTAAATGTTCAGGTGAATTAACTACCAGTTTATCTAGCAGTGATTGATACAGCAGCTAGCTATCATAAACAGCTCACAAGTAAAGTAAACAGTCAACAAGTAAAGCTTAACAAGTAAAACTTAAATAGCCTATGAATGTAATAATATAATTCTACATTGAGAAAGAAAAATAGTAATGGTTAGAACCACACAGCACTTTGTAGCATGCTCCGTAAAGACACTTGGCCCACAATGCCAACATTATGGGTTCAATTCCCATTTAAGGGGTCCTTTGGTGAGGTTTGGACCAACTGTCTTGAGGCCAATTTTGGAGGTAAAAATTCATGTTAATGCTTTAGAGAAAGTGCCAAAATCCACCATGATCTTAATGGAATGGAAAAACATGTTTATAAAATAACAAATGGAAACTATAGTAAAATACGCACATCACTTCATGGAGGTGCTGGGTTCAAAAAGTAACATAGGAAAAGAGAGGAAGCCGCACACTCATATGCTCCGAAGGATAAGTTTATTGACGACGTTTCGAGCCAAGGCTCTTCATCTGGTCAAACTCAAGATGTCAGTGATCCACCCACTTAAGTAGACACCCATGGGTCACGTTACTAGTGTGGGTGGAACCAACACAACATGGTCATTAGATCAATTAATGAAATATCATTAAATATAGTGTTACACATTTCTCAAATCCACAGCCGTGGAATAAGCTAAAGGACATCATGATTATTCTAGAATCTAGGATAGTGATTCACATAATCAGGTATTATTACTTAGGCAACAATTCGAATATATACAGTGTACAATAAAGAAATTATAAAAAATGGCTGATGGGGAAGTCCTCGTTCATTCCCTTTGGGGACATTGTATTCAAAGTGTAAATCAAAAAGGATTCACGTTGTAGCAATAGTCTATTTAGATCCCCTCCTCGCCTGGGGCATTTTACATGTTCAATCCCCTGATATCTCAGAGTGGCCACAGTATGTTTAGCGGACACAAAATGCATTGCAACCGGGCTTTTTGGATCTTGGTTGCGAATGCTACTTCTATGCTCGCTCATGCGTGTTTTTAACGCCCTGTTGGTCTTGCCAACATACCCTAGACCACATGGACATTTGAGCAAGTATATAACATTTTTGGTTGTGCATGTTATAGTGCCCTTGATGTCATAGTTTTTACCCGTGAGTGGGTGCGTAAAAGTGTGGCTCTTAGTGGTGAAGTTGCATTGTGCGCAACGGCCGCATTTATAATTACCATCAGGGATTTGAGTCAAAAAGTTAGATTCTGGCGAGATAGGAGTGAGATCTGATTTGACAACAGTTTGCCTAATATTGGGAGGACGTTTGTAAACAACCCTAGGTATTTCTTTAAAAGTATTGGCCAGTTTGGGGTCGCTGCTGATGATGTACCAATGTTTCTTTATAGCACATTCAAATTCTTTTCCCAGGGCTGAGTATTGCACAATGCATAGAGGACCGTTACTTGAGGGGGTATCCCGTTTGGATTGAAGAACTTCCTCTTGTGTGCAGTCGCTGAATCTGTCGCGTGCCTTTTTTAGCCATTCATCTGGATAGCCTCTGCTTCTGAAGCGCGCATCTAGGAGATCTGCCTGTGTTTTGTAATCTGCGTCTTCACTACAGAGTCTCCTCATGCGGCTATGTTGGCTTATTGGAAGGCTGCGTTTCAGCGGTAGCGGATGGAAACTATCAGCTCGGAGCAAGGCATTACTGTCTGTGGGTTTTCTATAAACATCTGTTTTGAAACCTTTGCCGTTGCGTATGATGCGTATGTCCAGAAAACTGATTTCCTTTTTGTCAAAGGTGATAGTGAATTTCAGTGATTCATTGCAGGAGTTTATATAGTCAAAAAACATTTTTAGATCATGTTCACTGCCGCTCCATAATAAAAGGATGTCATCCACATAGCGTCGCCAAAGTTTTATGTAGGTTAGGAAGGGATTATTGGGCCCAAAGACTGAATCTTGTTCAAAGAGGCCCATATAGAGGCCTGCGTAATTAGGGGCCATACGGCTTCCCATTGCGGTGCCACGTGTTTGGAGATAATAGTCATTCTCAAACATAAAGAAATTCCTTGTTAAAACTAATTCGGCCAGCTCTCTGATGCAGTTTGTACTGGGTGAGGGGTTTTCACGTCGGTTCATATAATAGGTGAGCGCTTGCAATCCCCCTGTGTGTGGTATACAGGTGTATAAGCTCTCAACATCCAAAGTGACCATGATAACTTCTTCAATTTCCCCCACATTCTTTAGGGTGTTAATAATGTCCATGGAGTCTCTTATATAGGCTGGGAGAGAAGTGACATGTGGTTTTAGAAAATGATCGACATATGTGGAGATTTTCTCTGTGAGCGACCCGATTGAGGAGACAATGGGTCTGCCTGGAGGCGATTCAAGGCGTTTGTGGATTTTGGGCAGAGTGTACATGACTGGGGTGACAGGGTATTCAACTTTCATGAACTCCAATACATTTTTATCAATTTCCTGATTGTCAAAAAAATGCTGTAGTTTTCCATGTATTTCTGTTTTGAACTGGGCTGTAGGACTGGATGGCAACTTTTTATAGAAAGATAGATCTCCTAGTTGTCTTTTTATTTCATTTTGATAGTCCACCCGGTTCTGCGGGCTTGACAATCACATGCACATTTTTCAAATCAATCAAAGCATCTCTCTGTTCTTTTGGGAGGTTATTCATTGTTTTATATTCCCGTTTTTTATTTTTTCAATAAAATGAACATGATTGTGTAGAATGTGTCTTTAACAGTTTGACTGTATCAAAACGTTTTCCACATTGCTTGCATTTGTAGCGTTTCTCTCCAATGGGCCTTTTCCACACTCGGTACAGTGCAAGGCTTTCACTCCTGCATGTATGTGTGTGTATCCATGACACTGAGTAAAACTCCTCCCACACAGTTCACAGTTGAATTATTTCTTTCCTGTGTGAATTCTGTAGTGTTACTCTAAAATCAGGGACTTTCTGAAACCTTTTCTACATTAGCCACATTGTATGGTCTTGGTATGGCTTCCAATCTCCAGTGTGAATTCTCTGGTGATTTTTCTTTTTCTTGACGGAGACACACATGGAGACACACACATACATGCAGGAGTGAAAGCCTTGCACTGTACCGAGTGTAGAAAAAAGCTTTAGTAGGCCTATAACTCCAGGTTCTTTAATCTCCATCAGAGAAGTCACACTGGAGAGAAACACTACAAATGCAAGAGTGCCATACATAAAATGCTATCTAGCCTATTCACACAAGCATGATTAAACTCCCGACAGGGTTGAATAGTTTCTCTCCACACATATTTTCCTCTACTGCTGCCATGCACAGAATATATTTCGAGAACCACCACTATAGACCAAGCAATGGTCAAACACCTCCTTCTAGTGACAAAACATTGAGCATAGCATTGAATGATCCTCCATCATTATGCACTACTGAATGACAATTGAATGTTAAAGCGGCTCTGTTATTTTCAGACAAAACTAGGACAATGACTGTTTTAATGACAATGGAACACCATCCGTATGCACCACTTTGACTGCATTTCATGTGAATGGTAAAGCCATAGCAATGGTCAAACACCTCCTTCTAGTGACAAAACAGTGAGCATAGCATTGAATGATCCTCCATCATTATGCACTACTGAATGACAATTGAATGTTAAAGCGGCTCTGTTCTTTTCAGACAAAACTAGGACAATGACTATGTTTTAATGACAATGGAACACCATCCGTATGCACCACTTTGACTGCATTTCATGTGAATGGTAAAGCCATAGAAGACCAATCAATGTATCACACGGTGTGATACATGGGTGGGGCAACAAGTAATCAGACTTGTGAAAGAACACTGACGAAACTACTGACATCGCCAACATTGTCTACACGCTACTACTCTATTTGTTGTATTCTATATTCAGCTCTAAATGATTCTCACTACTGTTAATAACAGCGACTACACTGAGTTTTCTATAGATCATAACATTATTTAGGTGGACCTGTTTTTTAAATATTTAATATTTCATTACATTTCTTCTCTTCTGAAAAATAAAAATATAAAAAGTGAAAGGGGATGAGTAGAATTGTGGTGGTTCTCGAAATATCTTCTGTGCATGGCAGCAGTAGATGCAAATATGTGTGGAGAGAAACTCTATTCAACCCTGTCGTGAGTTTAATCATGCTTGTGTGAATATATTTATTTTATGTATGGCACTCTTGCATTTGTAGTGTTTCTCTCCAGTGTGACTTCTCTGATGGAGATTAAAATAACCTGGAGTTATAGGCCAACTAAAGCTTTTTCTACACTCGGTACAGTGCAAGCCAGGCTTTCACTCCTGCATGTATGTGTGTGTCTCCATGACACTGAGCAAAACTCCTCCCACACAGTACACAGGGACTTTCTGAAACCTTTTCTACATTAGCCACATTGTATGGTCTTGGTATGGCTTCTCCAGTGTGAATTCTCTGGTGATTTGCAATGAAAGGGCTTCTCTCTGTATGGACGCAATGATGAGTCTAAGTCACAATATTGGTTAATAGTCCCCTCTGTTCTTCCACGAGACCATGTAGTGTTGGATGTTTTGTCTAACTAGTTACAAAATAAATCTTTAGTTTTAGTCGAGCTGTCAAAGACAGTATCTTTCGTATCTTTCCTCCAAAAGACATTCTAGTCTAGTGCCTGCCCCTTCTGGACTGGACATCAATCACATCACTTCAGAAGAATACCCTTTTTTATAGTTTATACCCTCTCACCAATGTTTTTAGACATTATATAAAGTGTCCTATAATGTTGGAACATAGCTATGGCTACTTTATGATGGAAATTGTAGCATGATGTTTTATTTTTTAAAGAGTTACATATGCCCTTATATTTTTCATATGTGAATTTAGTTTGCCAACTTGGAGACTGGGGATGTTATCAAGTAGGCCCATTTGTAACATGGGGCCAAATACCCCCCCCCCCCCCCCCCACTCCCCCCACCAGAAACTCAAAGGGGTTACCTGATTGGTCAGAGAGGACCCTAAGTACCCTGACTAGACTGCATATATACTAGGTTGGGGTCAGTCTACTCTTCAGAGCAGATCATCTGAATCTAGAGAAAGCAGCAGGAGAAAGATCTAGGACTCAACGAACACACCATGCCTACATTAATGACCAGGAGACAACCGGAGAGCAAAGGATTAAAACTCAAAGTAGGAGGTCTGAAAAAGCACCGCTTTGAACCATACCATCGCTCTTCAAGGACATGTACAGGTAAGGAGAAATGACCAAATGAGAAAAAATACACTTGTATTAGTATGGTCTGAGTCACCTATAGTAAATATATACCATAGATGTCTTTATAGCATATTCTGTAAGTCAAAATGCTAATAGATATTTATGGCATTTTATTAGATTCAATGTGAGGATACTTGAGCAAATTAATCACTAACTGTGGATTCAAAATGTCTCTTTCATAATCTTTGTAGTCCCTGAATCAGCAGTGATATAGAATAGATATTATGATTTAGATATGATGATAAGGAATATATAGTTAAACAAAAAGTGGAGATATATCCAAGATGCCAATGGAATGTCATGGTACTTATTGGTTATTTTGTATCATAATCCAATTGACTCTAAATTATCGGTCTCTGTCCTCTCTCTTTAGGTGGTTCCATGGACAAAGCCATACGACACTCCAACATGTCCAGCTCTGAACCTGACGTGGTGTTCATCTCTGAAGATGTCCCGTTGCCAGCGGTCTACATTGACATCATGACCACCAACTCCCCCATGCACTTTGACACAGAGTGGGGCACCGTCATAATGTTCAATTTTGTCATCGTCCCTTCCCCGGCGGCTTACGTCGACATCCTGACCACGTCCGCCCCCCAACAACACGCCATCGTGTCCTGCTCAGATGTCCCTAATTCCCCAACCACGCCACTGACCAAAGTGACCACCAGCTCCTCCTCCCAACACTCTGATGGTCCAGGGTTGGATTCAGAGAGTTGCATAGCCGAGCAGGACATGCTGGATGGAGGCCAGTACATCGTCACAAGCTTCATGGCGGAAGGGGGCTACGGGATGGTGGCCAAAGCCATCAACACGCGTACATGTGACATGGTGGCCATCAAGATAATAAAGAAACGCAAGAATTACGACGAAGTGGCAGAACACGAGGTAAGGCATTGCTTTGGAGAAAAAAAATGTGTGTGTGCATCATTTGTTATATGACGCCGTGTCTAAATCTGTCTTCTTGTATTCCCAGATGGCCATGTTGCAAAAGCTGAGAGTCCTGGACCCTGACACGTGTGGAATAGTGAGATTTCACGACAGCTTTGTCCACAACGGATTGAGATGCATTGTGTTTGAGTCTCTGGATGTCGATATCACGGAATTCTTGAACGGAAGAGATTCTCGTCTGTCCATGACGGAGATGAGACCCATCGTCCAGCAGGTATGAGTTTGAAATGAGAAGTGATGACAACAATATTGAGTTAGACTTCACAACTCCTTTGCTGCAGTGCACCTACTAATCATGCTCTTTATTCTTGTCTTGCAGCTTGCCATTACACTCCAGGCACTGAAGGGAATCGGTCTGATCCATGCAGACATCAAATTGGAGAACATCATGCTGGTGAACCAACGAGAACAAGCCCTCAGAGTGAAACTCATTGACTTTGGTCTGGCCGTTCCTGTCTCTGAGACCAAGCGACGGGCCATCGAGCCCAATCTGGCGTACAGGTGAGTTCTACTCTTGGACAATGTCTTAAATTAATGTGTTTTACTGAAAGCAAACATTTAATGACTGCATTTGACAAGATAGTTATTGCATTGCTATAAAACTTTATTTTCTTTTACAACCCACAGAGCACCAGAAGTATTCCTGGGCCTCCCACTCACAGAGGCCCTTGACATGTGGTCACTGGGCTGTGTCATGGCTAACATGATGCTGAGCGAGGATTTAATCAGCGGGGACACCCAATACGATGTGGTGAGTAATCTATTGATGAACTGCACATTTAAAACAGAATGCTTTCAGACTCTATTCTGAACAAACACTGTAGTTACACATTCTTCTTATGAGCTGGGAGTTTACTTAAGACTGAATTGTTGAATATCCTCTGTTTTTTTTCTTTCTGCAGCTTCAATCCATCTTCTCGATGCTTGGTATGCCAGCACAATCTCTCTTGGATACCGGACTAAAGACATGCAACTATTTCATCCCAGAGAACAATATGTGGAGATTTAAGGTACCCCCCCCCCCCCCCCCCCCACACACACACACACACACACACACACACACACACACACACACACACACACACACACACTTGGTGTAATAACTTCCTCTCTTATATTCAAGTATCCTTGCTCATATTAATTCAAATCACTGAAACTAACTTTTGTTTTTGTTTTGTTTTGATATAGAAACCAGAGGAGTATTACGTAGGGGGAGAGAAGAGGAGAGGAGAGAGAAGAGAAGAGGACGAAGACGAGGATGAGGATGAGGATGATGATGATGATGAGAGCTCACTGGAAGAGGTGTTCGACTTTGACGATGCCGACGAAACGTCTTGTGACGTCTTCATGGACCTGTTGAAACGGATGCTTCACCTGGATCCAGAGGAGAGGATAACACCTGAGCAGGTGTTGAACCATCCCTTCATCACCACCAAGCCAAGTCCCACCTAGTCTCTCTCGAGACAGACGGTTGAATTCAACGGAAAAGAGGATGCTGTTTTTATTTTATTTTTTTCATGATGGGTTCTCAGATTGAGTCCCACCAAACCACCCCGTAGCAAGTCCACAAATAGTGTGGGATCTTGAGGTGGTGTTTTTTTTTGTGTGAAATAAAATTGTAAATGCTTCTTTTGCAAGAACGCACAACAGACTCAATGCATAGATTACACTCCACTGCTGTTGCACTGCATGGTACTGTCACTTATGTCTGTTAAGAGACTGCTGCTGGAAATGTTTGACTACTTGCAAAATAAGCATTTCCAATTTTATTTATTATTCCCATGCACATTATGTATATTAGACATTTTAGACATTGTGTTACGTTCACATCATTGGCTGCATGCATTCCAACTGAGAAGAAATTAGCACAATACATTTTGTAAATAATTGTTCTATTGATATATGTTTTAAGTTGTAAACATGGTTGAAATATGTGTTGTGTATGTTCTTTTTTGATATACATTTTGATATTTTCCAGTTATATCTCTACATTGATTGATTTCATACTATAGGTAGACAGTCCTTGCAGGGTTTCTTCATTATTTTGCATTAAAATTACTTTGAATGAAAGCTTAATCACAACCCATTGAAACTAATGTCACACCCCTGAAAATGACTCAAATCATGAAGGCAGCGTGCAATTTACGTGGAATCTTTCACAGACTTTCATACTAGTCTACTACTACTAGCCATATGCACTCATGTTTATGTTGCATGTCATGGTAGGCCTACCTGCAATTTTTTTTGCTGCTAGTATTGAAGTAGCGTTGTGTATATATATTTTTGTTCAACTTTTTTTCTTCTAGTATTGAAGAAGCATTTTTTTTGTTCAACTATTTTTTAAAGTGGCATCTGTATATATTATTTCTCTCAAATAAATGGTTACATTCCTACAGTTGATCTGTTGTTGTTGTTCTTGTTGTAGTAACGACCCAGCACACTCAAACAAAAGAGGCTGATGACCCCCCTTGGGCCCCCTCCACTCTCACTATAACTAGACACATACCCCCCCCCCCCCCTCTCTCTCTGTTTAAAAGTACAGGAAAAATCTCAAAGTACATGTACAAATATAGTACAGGTAAATCTCTCTCTCTGTTTAAAAGTAGGCTACTATCATGTATCACACGGTGTGATACATGGGTGGGGCAACAAGTAATCAGACTTGTGAAAGAACACTGACGAAACTACTGACATCGCCAACATTGTCCACACGCTACTACTCTATTTGTTGTATTCTATATTCAGCTCTAAATGATTCTCACTACTGTTAATAACAGCGACTACACTGAGTTTTCTATAGATCATAACATTATTTAGGTGGACCTGTTTTTTAAATATTTAATATTTCATTACATTTCTTCTCTTCTGAAAAATAAAAATATAAAAAGTGAAAGGGGATGAGTAGAATTGTGGTGGTTCTCGAAATATCTTCTGTGCATGGCAGCAGTAGATGCAAATATGTGTGGAGAGAAACTCTATTCAACCCTGTCGTGAGTTTAATCATGCTTGTGTGAATATATTTATTTTATGTATGGCACTCTTGCATTTGTAGTGTTTCTCTCCAGTGTTTCTACCCCGTCTCAATATGGTAGGCCTATGTTGTTCCAAGGCCCCCCAGAAGCAAAGATTTGAGGTGAAAATGTTTGCTTAAAAAATACTGTACATTCAAAGATAAAAAAGGGTTTAGGGGTTAGGGTTAAGTTTATTGTTATAAGCAGGGAACCCTGAGCCCCAAAGTATATAAATTATCATACTCAGCCATGGTCTTATTTACTATTCCCAAAGACAAGAACTAAAGGTGGTTTTGGGGATGGGATCAGATTTCCAGGTATTTCCTCATGATGTTTGGGGTCGTATGTGTGTGTCATGGATACACACACATACAGGGTTGAATAGTTTCTCTCCACACATATTTTCCTCTACTGCTGCCATGCACAGAATATATTTCGAGAACCACCACTATAGACCAAGCAATGGTCAAACACCTCCTTCTAGTGACAAAACATTGAGCATAGCATTGAATGATCCTCCATCATTATGCACTACTGAATGACAATTGAATGTTAAAGCGGCTCTGTTATTTTCAGACAAAACTAGGACAATGACTGTTTTAATGACAATGGAACACCATCCGTATGCACCACTTTGACTGCATTTCATGTGAATGGTAAAGCCATAGCAATGGTCAAACACCTCCTTCTAGTGACAAAACAGTGAGCATAGCATTGAATGATCCTCCATCATTATGCACTACTGAATGACAATTGAATGTTAAAGCGGCTCTGTTCTTTTCAGACAAAACTAGGACAATGACTATGTTTTAATGACAATGGAACACCATCCGTATGCACCACTTTGACTGCATTTCATGTGAATGGTAAAGCCATAGAAGACCAATCAATGTATCACACGGTGTGATACATGGGTGGGGCAACAAGTAATCAGACTTGTGAAAGAACACTGACGAAACTACTGACATCGCCAACATTGTCTACACGCTACTACTCTATTTGTTGTATTCTATATTCAGCTCTAAATGATTCTCACTACTGTTAATAACAGCGACTACACTGAGTTTTCTATAGATCATAACATTATTTAGGTGGACCTGTTTTTTAAATATTTAATATTTCATTACATTTCTTCTCTTCTGAAAAATAAAAATATAAAAAGTGAAAGGGGATGAGTAGAATTGTGGTGGTTCTCGAAATATCTTCTGTGCATGGCAGCAGTAGATGCAAATATGTGTGGAGAGAAACTCTATTCAACCCTGTCGTGAGTTTAATCATGCTTGTGTGAATATATTTATTTTATGTATGGCACTCTTGCATTTGTAGTGTTTCTCTCCAGTGTGACTTCTCTGATGGAGATTAAAATAACCTGGAGTTATAGGCCTACTAAAGCTTTTTCTACACTCGGTACAGTGCAAGCCAGGCTTTCACTCCTGCATGTATGTGTGTGTCTCCATGACACTGAGCAAAACTCCTCCCACACAGTACACAGGGACTTTCTGAAACCTTTTCTACATTAGCCACATTGTATGGTCTTGGTATGGCTTCTCCAGTGTGAATTCTCTGGTGATTTGCAATGAAAGGGCTTCTCTCTGTATGGACGCAATGATGAGTCTAAGTCACAATATTGGTTAATAGTCCCCTCTGTTCTTCCACGAGACCTGATTGGTCAGAGAGGACCCTAAGTACCCTGACTAGACTGCATATATACTAGGTTGGGGTCAGTCTACTCTTCAGAGCAGATCATCTGAATCTAGAGAAAGCAGCAGGAGAAAGATCTAGGACTCAACGAACACACATGCCTACATTAATGACCAGGAGACAACCGGAGAGCAAAGGATTAAAACTCAAAGTAGGAGGTCTGAAAAAGCACCGCTTTGAACCATACCATCGCTCTTCAAGGACATGTACAGGTAAGGAGAAATGACCAAATGAGAAAAAATACACTTGTATTAGTATGGTCTGAGTCACCTATAGTAAATATATACCATAGATGTCTTTATAGCATATTCTGTAAGTCAAAATGCTAATAGATATTTATGGCATTTTATTAGATTCAATGTGAGGATACTTGAGCAAATTAATCACTAACTGTGGATTCAAAATGTCTCTTTCATAATCTTTGTAGTCCCTGAATCAGCAGTGATATAGAATAGATATTATGATTTAGATATGATGATAAGGAATATATAGTTAAACAAAAAGTGGAGATATATCCAAGATGCCAATGGAATGTCATGGTACTTATTGGTTATTTTGTATCATAATCCAATTGACTCTAAATTATCGGTCTCTGTCCTCTCTCTTTAGGTGGTTCCATGGACAAAGCCATACGACACTCCAACATGTCCAGCTCTGAACCTGACGTGGTGTTCATCTCTGAAGATGTCCCGTTGCCAGCGGTCTACATTGACATCATGACCACCAACTCCCCCATGCACTTTGACACAGAGTGGGGCACCGTCATAATGTTCAATTTTGTCATCGTCCCTTCCCCGGCGGCTTACGTCGACATCCTGACCACGTCCGCCCCCCAACAACACGCCATCGTGTCCTGCTCAGATGTCCCTAATTCCCCAACCACGCCACTGACCAAAGTGACCACCAGCTCCTCCTCCCAACACTCTGATGGTCCAGGGTTGGATTCAGAGAGTTGCATAGCCGAGCAGGACATGCTGGATGGAGGCCAGTACATCGTCACAAGCTTCATGGCGGAAGGGGGCTACGGGATGGTGGCCAAAGCCATCAACACGCGTACATGTGACATGGTGGCCATCAAGATAATAAAGAAACGCAAGAATTACGACGAAGTGGCAGAACACGAGGTAAGGCATTGCTTTGGAGAAAAAAAATGTGTGTGTGCATCATTTGTTATATGACGCCGTGTCTAAATCTGTCTTCTTGTATTCCCAGATGGCCATGTTGCAAAAGCTGAGAGTCCTGGACCCTGACACGTGTGGAATAGTGAGATTTCACGACAGCTTTGTCCACAACGGATTGAGATGCATTGTGTTTGAGTCTCTGGATGTCGATATCACGGAATTCTTGAACGGAAGAGATTCTCGTCTGTCCATGACGGAGATGAGACCCATCGTCCAGCAGGTATGAGTTTGAAATGAGAAGTGATGACAACAATATTGAGTTAGACTTCACAACTCCTTTGCTGCAGTGCACCTACTAATCATGCTCTTTATTCTTGTCTTGCAGCTTGCCATTACACTCCAGGCACTGAAGGGAATCGGTCTGATCCATGCAGACATCAAATTGGAGAACATCATGCTGGTGAACCAACGAGAACAAGCCCTCAGAGTGAAACTCATTGACTTTGGTCTGGCCGTTCCTGTCTCTGAGACCAAGCGACGGGCCATCGAGCCCAATCTGGCGTACAGGTGAGTTCTACTCTTGGACAATGTCTTAAATTAATGTGTTTTACTGAAAGCAAACATTTAATGACTGCATTTGACAAGATAGTTATTGCATTGCTATAAAACTTTATTTTCTTTTACAACCCACAGAGCACCAGAAGTATTCCTGGGCCTCCCACTCACAGAGGCCCTTGACATGTGGTCACTGGGCTGTGTCATGGCTAACATGATGCTGAGCGAGGATTTAATCAGCGGGGACACCCAATACGATGTGGTGAGTAATCTATTGATGAACTGCACATTTAAAACAGAATGCTTTCAGACTCTATTCTGAACAAACACTGTAGTTACACATTCTTCTTATGAGCTGGGAGTTTACTTAAGACTGAATTGTTGAATATCCTCTGTTTTTTTTCTTTCTGCAGCTTCAATCCATCTTCTCGATGCTTGGTATGCCAGCACAATCTCTCTTGGATACCGGACTAAAGACATGCAACTATTTCATCCCAGAGAACAATATGTGGAGATTTAAGGTACCCCCCCCCCCCCCCCACACACACACACACACACACACACACACACACACACACACACACACACACACACACACACACACACACACACTTGGTGTAATAACTTCCTCTCTTATATTCAAGTATCCTTGCTCATATTAATTCAAATCACTGAAACTAACTTTTGTTTTTGTTTTGTTTTGATATAGAAACCAGAGGAGTATTACGTAGGGGGAGAGAAGAGGAGAGGAGAGAGAAGAGAAGAGGACGAAGACGAGGATGAGGATGAGGATGATGATGATGATGAGAGCTCACTGGAAGAGGTGTTCGACTTTGACGATGCCGACGAAACGTCTTGTGACGTCTTCATGGACCTGTTGAAACGGATGCTTCACCTGGATCCAGAGGAGAGGATAACACCTGAGCAGGTGTTGAACCATCCCTTCATCACCACCAAGCCAAGTCCCACCTAGTCTCTCTCGAGACAGACGGTTGAATTCAACGGAAAAGAGGATGCTGTTTTTATTTTATTTTTTTCATGATGGGTTCTCAGATTGAGTCCCACCAAACCACCCCGTAGCAAGTCCACAAATAGTGTGGGATCTTGAGGTGGTGTTTTTTTTTGTGTGAAATAAAATTGTAAATGCTTCTTTTGCAAGAACGCACAACAGACTCAATGCATAGATTACACTCCACTGCTGTTGCACTGCATGGTACTGTCACTTATGTCTGTTAAGAGACTGCTGCTGGAAATGTTTGACTACTTGCAAAATAAGCATTTCCAATTTTATTTATTATTCCCATGCACATTATGTATATTAGACATTTTAGACATTGTGTTACGTTCACATCATTGGCTGCATGCATTCCAACTGAGAAGAAATTAGCACAATACATTTTGTAAATAATTGTTCTATTGATATATGTTTTAAGTTGTAAACATGGTTGAAATATGTGTTGTGTATGTTCTTTTTTGATATACATTTTGATATTTTCCAGTTATATCTCTACATTGATTGATTTCATACTATAGGTAGACAGTCCTTGCAGGGTTTCTTCATTATTTTGCATTAAAATTACTTTGAATGAAAGCTTAATCACAACCCATTGAAACTAATGTCACACCCCTGAAAATGACTCAAATCATGAAGGCAGCGTGCAATTTACGTGGAATCTTTCACAGACTTTCATACTAGTCTACTACTACTAGCCATATGCACTCATGTTTATGTTGCATGTCATGGTAGGCCTACCTGCAATTTTTTTTGCTGCTAGTATTGAAGTAGCGTTGTGTATATATATTTTTGTTCAACTTTTTTTCTTCTAGTATTGAAGAAGCATTTTTTTTGTTCAACTATTTTTTAAAGTGGCATCTGTATATATTATTTCTCTCAAATAAATGGTTACATTCCTACAGTTGATCTGTTGTTGTTGTTCTTGTTGTAGTAACGACCCAGCACACTCAAACAAAAGAGGCTGATGACCCCCCTTGGGCCCCCTCCACTCTCACTATAACTAGACACATACCCCCCCCCCCCCCCTCTCTCTCTGTTTAAAAGTACAGGAAAAATCTCAAAGTACATGTACAAATATAGTACAGGTAAATCTCTCTCTCTGTTTAAAAGTAGGCTACTATCATGTATCACACGGTGTGATACATGGGTGGGGCAACAAGTAATCAGACTTGTGAAAGAACACTGACGAAACTACTGACATCGCCAACATTGTCCACACGCTACTACTCTATTTGTTGTATTCTATATTCAGCTCTAAATGATTCTCACTACTGTTAATAACAGCGACTACACTGAGTTTTCTATAGATCATAACATTATTTAGGTGGACCTGTTTTTTAAATATTTAATATTTCATTACATTTCTTCTCTTCTGAAAAATAAAAATATAAAAAGTGAAAGGGGATGAGTAGAATTGTGGTGGTTCTCGAAATATCTTCTGTGCATGGCAGCAGTAGATGCAAATATGTGTGGAGAGAAACTCTATTCAACCCTGTCGTGAGTTTAATCATGCTTGTGTGAATATATTTATTTTATGTATGGCACTCTTGCATTTGTAGTGTTTCTCTCCAGTGTTTCTACCCCGTCTCAATATGGTAGGCCTATGTTGTTCCAAGGCCCCCCAGAAGCAAAGATTTGAGGTGAAAATGTTTGCTTAAAAAATACTGTACATTCAAAGATAAAAAAGGGTTTAGGGGTTAGGGTTAAGTTTATTGTTATAAGCAGGGAACCCTGAGCCCCAAAGTATATAAATTATCATACTCAGCCATGGTCTTATTTACTATTCCCAAAGACAAGAACTAAAGGTGGTTTTGGGGATGGGATCAGATTTCCAGGTATTTCCTCATGATGTTTGGGGTCGTATGTGTGTGTCATGGATACACACACATACAGGGTTGAATAGTTTCTCTCCACACATATTTTCCTCTACTGCTGCCATGCACAGAATATATTTCGAGAACCACCACTATAGACCAAGCAATGGTCAAACACCTCCTTCTAGTGACAAAACATTGAGCATAGCATTGAATGATCCTCCATCATTATGCACTACTGAATGACAATTGAATGTTAAAGCGGCTCTGTTATTTTCAGACAAAACTAGGACAATGACTGTTTTAATGACAATGGAACACCATCCGTATGCACCACTTTGACTGCATTTCATGTGAATGGTAAAGCCATAGCAATGGTCAAACACCTCCTTCTAGTGACAAAACAGTGAGCATAGCATTGAATGATCCTCCATCATTATGCACTACTGAATGACAATTGAATGTTAAAGCGGCTCTGTTCTTTTCAGACAAAACTAGGACAATGACTATGTTTTAATGACAATGGAACACCATCCGTATGCACCACTTTGACTGCATTTCATGTGAATGGTAAAGCCATAGAAGACCAATCAATGTATCACACGGTGTGATACATGGGTGGGGCAACAAGTAATCAGACTTGTGAAAGAACACTGACGAAACTACTGACATCGCCAACATTGTCTACACGCTACTACTCTATTTGTTGTATTCTATATTCAGCTCTAAATGATTCTCACTACTGTTAATAACAGCGACTACACTGAGTTTTCTATAGATCATAACATTATTTAGGTGGACCTGTTTTTTAAATATTTAATATTTCATTACATTTCTTCTCTTCTGAAAAATAAAAATATAAAAAGTGAAAGGGGATGAGTAGAATTGTGGTGGTTCTCGAAATATCTTCTGTGCATGGCAGCAGTAGATGCAAATATGTGTGGAGAGAAACTCTATTCAACCCTGTCGTGAGTTTAATCATGCTTGTGTGAATATATTTATTTTATGTATGGCACTCTTGCATTTGTAGTGTTTCTCTCCAGTGTGACTTCTCTGATGGAGATTAAAATAACCTGGAGTTATAGGCCTACTAAAGCTTTTTCTACACTCGGTACAGTGCAAGCCAGGCTTTCACTCCTGCATGTATGTGTGTGTCTCCATGACACTGAGCAAAACTCCTCCCACACAGTACACAGGGACTTTCTGAAACCTTTTCTACATTAGCCACATTGTATGGTCTTGGTATGGCTTCTCCAGTGTGAATTCTCTGGTGATTTGCAATGAAAGGGCTTCTCTCTGTATGGACGCAATGATGAGTCTAAGTCACAATATTGGTTAATAGTCCCCTCTGTTCTTCCACGAGACCTGATTGGTCAGAGAGGACCCTAAGTACCCTGACTAGACTGCATATATACTAGGTTGGGGTCAGTCTACTCTTCAGAGCAGATCATCTGAATCTAGAGAAAGCAGCAGGAGAAAGATCTAGGACTCAACGAACACACATGCCTACATTAATGACCAGGAGACAACCGGAGAGCAAAGGATTAAAACTCAAAGTAGGAGGTCTGAAAAAGCACCGCTTTGAACCATACCATCGCTCTTCAAGGACATGTACAGGTAAGGAGAAATGACCAAATGAGAAAAAATACACTTGTATTAGTATGGTCTGAGTCACCTATAGTAAATATATACCATAGATGTCTTTATAGCATATTCTGTAAGTCAAAATGCTAATAGATATTTATGGCATTTTATTAGATTCAATGTGAGGATACTTGAGCAAATTAATCACTAACTGTGGATTCAAAATGTCTCTTTCATAATCTTTGTAGTCCCTGAATCAGCAGTGATATAGAATAGATATTATGATTTAGATATGATGATAAGGAATATATAGTTAAACAAAAAGTGGAGATATATCCAAGATGCCAATGGAATGTCATGGTACTTATTGGTTATTTTGTATCATAATCCAATTGACTCTAAATTATCGGTCTCTGTCCTCTCTCTTTAGGTGGTTCCATGGACAAAGCCATACGACACTCCAACATTCCAGCTCTGAACCTGACGTGGTGTTCATCTCTGAAGATGTCCCGTTGCCAGCGGTCTACATTGACATCATGACCACCAACTCCCCCATGCACTTTGACACAGAGTGGGGCACCGTCATAATGTTCAATTTTGTCATCGTCCCTTCCCCGGCGGCTTACGTCGACATCCTGACCACGTCCGCCCCCCAACAACACGCCATCGTGTCCTGCTCAGATGTCCCTAATTCCCCAACCACGCCACTGACCAAAGTGACCACCAGCTCCTCCTCCCAACACTCTGATGGTCCAGGGTTGGATTCAGAGAGTTGCATAGCCGAGCAGGACATGCTGGATGGAGGCCAGTACATCGTCACAAGCTTCATGGCGGAAGGGGGCTACGGGATGGTGGCCAAAGCCATCAACACGCGTACATGTGACATGGTGGCCATCAAGATAATAAAGAAACGCAAGAATTACGACGAAGTGGCAGAACACGAGGTAAGGCATTGCTTTGGAGAAAAAAAATGTGTGTGTGCATCATTTGTTATATGACGCCGTGTCTAAATCTGTCTTCTTGTATTCCCAGATGGCCATGTTGCAAAAGCTGAGAGTCCTGGACCCTGACACGTGTGGAATAGTGAGATTTCACGACAGCTTTGTCCACAACGGATTGAGATGCATTGTGTTTGAGTCTCTGGATGTCGATATCACGGAATTCTTGAACGGAAGAGATTCTCGTCTGTCCATGACGGAGATGAGACCCATCGTCCAGCAGGTATGAGTTTGAAATGAGAAGTGATGACAACAATATTGAGTTAGACTTCACAACTCCTTTGCTGCAGTGCACCTACTAATCATGCTCTTTATTCTTGTCTTGCAGCTTGCCATTACACTCCAGGCACTGAAGGGAATCGGTCTGATCCATGCAGACATCAAATTGGAGAACATCATGCTGGTGAACCAACGAGAACAAGCCCTCAGAGTGAAACTCATTGACTTTGGTCTGGCCGTTCCTGTCTCTGAGACCAAGCGACGGGCCATCGAGCCCAATCTGGCGTACAGGTGAGTTCTACTCTTGGACAATGTCTTAAATTAATGTGTTTTACTGAAAGCAAACATTTAATGACTGCATTTGACAAGATAGTTATTGCATTGCTATAAAACTTTATTTTCTTTTACAACCCACAGAGCACCAGAAGTATTCCTGGGCCTCCCACTCACAGAGGCCCTTGACATGTGGTCACTGGGCTGTGTCATGGCTAACATGATGCTGAGCGAGGATTTAATCAGCGGGGACACCCAATACGATGTGGTGAGTAATCTATTGATGAACTGCACATTTAAAACAGAATGCTTTCAGACTCTATTCTGAACAAACACTGTAGTTACACATTCTTCTTATGAGCTGGGAGTTTACTTAAGACTGAATTGTTGAATATCCTCTGTTTTTTTTCTTTCTGCAGCTTCAATCCATCTTCTCGATGCTTGGTATGCCAGCACAATCTCTCTTGGATACCGGACTAAAGACATGCAACTATTTCATCCCAGAGAACAATATGTGGAGATTTAAGGTACCCCCCCCCCCCCACACACACACACACACACACACTTGGTGTAATAACTTCCTCTCTTATATTCAAGTATCCTTGCTCATATTAATTCAAATCACTGAAACTAACTTTTGTTTTTGTTTTGTTTTGATATAGAAACCAGAGGAGTATTACGTAGGGGGAGAGAAGAGGAGAGGAGAGAGAAGAGAAGAGGACGAAGACGAGGATGAGGATGAGGATGAGGATGATGATGATGATGAGAGCTCACTGGAAGAGGTGTACGACTTTGACGATGCCGACGAAACGTCTTGTGACGTCTTCATGGACCTGTTGAAACGGATGCTTCACCTGGATCCAGAGGAGAGGATAACACCTGAGCAGGTGTTGAACCATCCCTTCATCACCACCAAGCCAAGTCCCACCTAGTCTCTCTCTCGAGACAGACGGTTGAATTCAACGGAAAAGAGGATGCTGTTTTTATTTTATTTTTTTCATGATGGGTTCTCAGATTGAGTCCCACCAAACCACCTCGTAGCAAGTCCACAAATAGTGTGGGATCTTGAGGTGGTGTTTTTTTTTGTGTGAAATAAAATTGTAAATGCTTCTTTTGCAAGAACGCACAACAGACTCAATGCATAGATTACACTCCACTGCTGTTGCACTGCATGGTACTGTCACTTATGTCTGTTAAGAGACTGCTGCTGGAAATGTTTGACTACTTGCAAAATAAGCATTTCCAATTTTATTTATTATTCCCATGCACATTATGTATATTAGACATTTTAGACATTGTGTTACGTTCACATCATTGGCTGCATGCATTCCAACTGAGAGAAGAAATTAGCACAATACATTTTGTAAATAATTGTTCTATTGATATATGTTTTAAGTTGTAAACATGGTTGAAATATGTGTTGTGTATGTTCTTTTTTGATATACATTTTGATATTTTCCAGTTATATCTCTACATTGATTGATTTCATACTATAGGTAGACAGTCCTTGCAGGGTTTCTTCATTATTTTGCATTAAAATTACTTTGAATGAAAGCTTAATCACAACCCATTGAAACTAATGTCACACCCCTGAAAATGACTCAAATCATGAAGGCAGCGTGCAATTTACGTGGAATCTTTCACAGACTTTCATACTAGTCTACTACTACTAGCCATATGCACTCATGTTTATGTTGCATGTCATGGTAGGCCTACCTGCAATTTTTTTTGCTGCTAGTATTGAAGTAGCGTTGTGTATATATATTTTTGTTCAACTTTTTTTCTTCTAGTATTGAAGAAGCATTTTTTTTGTTCAACTATTTTTTAAAGTGGCATCTGTATATATTATTTCTCTCAAATAAATGGTTACATTCCTACAGTTGATCTGTTGTTGTTGTTCTTGTTGTAGTAACGACCCAGCACACTCAAACAAAAGAGGCTGATGACCCCCCTTGGGCCCCCTCCACTCTCACTATAACTAGACACATACCCCCCCCCCCCCCCCCTCTCTCTCTGTTTAAAAGTACAGGAAAAATCTCAAAGTACATGTACAAATATAGTACAGGTAAATCTCTCTCTCTCTCTCTGTTTAAAAGTAGGCTACTATCATGTATCACACGGTGTGATATATGGGTGGGGCAACAAGTAATCAGACTTGTGAAAGAACACTGACGAAACTACTGACATCGCCAACATTGTCCACACGCTACTACTCTATTTGTTGTATTCTATATTCAGCTCTAAATGATTCTCACTACTGTTAATAACGGCGACTACACTGAGTTTTCTATAGATCATAACATTATTTAGGTGGACCTGTTTTTTAAATATTTAATATTTCATTACATTTCTTCTCTTCTGAAAAATAAAAATATAAAAAGTGAAAGGGGATGAGTAGAATTGTGGTGGTTCTCGAAATATCTTCTGTGCATGGCAGCAGTAGATGCAAATATGTGTGGAGAGAAACTCTATTCAACCCTGTCGTGAGTTTAATCATGCTTGTGTGAATATATTTATTTTATGTATGGCACTCTTGCATTTGTAGTGTTTCTCTCCAGTGTTTCTACCCCATCTCAATATGGTAGGCCTATGTTGTTCCAAGGCCCCCCAGAAGCAAAGATTTGAGGTGAAAATGTTTGCTTAAAAAATACTGTACATTCAAAGATAAAAAAGGGTTTAGGGGTTAGGGTTAAGTTTATTGTTATAAGCAGGGAACCCTGAGCCCCAAAGTATATAAATTATCATACTCAGCCATGGTCTTATTTACTATTCCCAAAGACAAGAACTAAAGGTGGTTTTGGGGATGGGATCAGATTTCCAGGTATTTCCTCATGATGTTTGGGGTCGTATGTGTGTGTCATGGATACACACACATACAGGGTTGAATAGTTTCTCTCCACACATATTTTCCTCTACTGCTGCCATGCACAGAATATATTTCGAGAACCACCACTATAGACCAAGCAATGGTCAAACACCTCCTTCTAGTGACAAAACATTGAGCATAGCATTGAATGATCCTCCATCATTATGCACTACTGAATGACAATTGAATGTTAAAGCGGCTCTGTTATTTTCAGACAAAACTAGGACAATGACTATGTTTTAATGACAATGGAACACCATCCGTATGCACCACTTTGACTGCATTTCATGTGAATGGTAAAGCCATAGCAATGGTCAAACACCTCCTTCTAGTGACAAAACAGTGAGCATAGCATTGAATGATCCTCCATCATTATGCACTACTGAATGACAATTGAATGTTAAAGCGGCTCTGTTCTTTTCAGACAAAACTAGGACAATGACTATGTTTTAATGACAATGGAACACCATCCGTATGCACCACTTTGACTCCATTACATGTGAATGGTAAAGCCATAGAAGACCAATCAATGTATCACACGGTGTGATACATGGGTGGGGCAACAAGTAATCAGACTTGTGAAAGAACACTGACGAAACTACTGACATCGCCAACATTGTCTACACGCTACTACTCTATTTGTTGTATTCTATATTCAGCTCTAAATGATTCTCACTACTGTTAATAACAGCGACTACACTGAGTTTTCTATAGATCATAACATTATTTAGGTGGACCTGTTTTTTAAATATTTAATATTTCATTACATTTCTTCTCTTCTGAAAAATAAAAATATAAAAAGTGAAAGGGGATGAGTAGAATTGTGGTGGTTCTCGAAATATCTTCTGTGCATGGCAGCAGTAGATGCAAATATGTGTGGAGAGAAACTCTATTCAACCCTGTCGTGAGTTTAATCATGCTTGTGTGAATATATTTATTTTATGTATGGCACTCTTGCATTTGTAGTGTTTCTCTCCAGTGTTTCTACCCCATCTCAATATGGTAGGCCTATGTTGTTCCAAGGCCCCCCAGAAGCAAAGATTTGAGGTGAAAATGTTTGCTTAAAAAATACTGTACATTCAAAGATAAAAAAGGGTTTAGGGGTTAGGGTTAAGTTTATTGTTATAAGCAGGGAACCCTGAGCCCCAAAGTATATAAATTATCATACTCAGCCATGGTCTTATTTACTATTCCCAAAGACAAGAACTAAAGGTGGTTTTGGGGATGGGATCAGATTTCCAGGTATTTCCTCATGATGTTTGGGGTCGTATGTGTGTGTCATGGATACACACACATACAGGGTTGAATAGTTTCTCTCCACACATATTTTCCTCTACTGCTGCCATGCACAGAATATATTTCGAGAACCACCACTATAGACCAAGCAATGGTCAAACACCTCCTTCTAGTGACAAAACATTGAGCATAGCATTGAATGATCCTCCATCATTATGCACTACTGAATGACAATTGAATGTTAAAGCGGCTCTGTTATTTTCAGACAAAACTAGGACAATGACTATGTTTTAATGACAATGGAACACCATCCGTATGCACCACTTTGACTGCATTTCATGTGAATGGTAAAGCCATAGCAATGGTCAAACACCTCCTTCTAGTGACAAAACAGTGAGCATAGCATTGAATGATCCTCCATCATTATGCACTACTGAATGACAATTGAATGTTAAAGCGGCTCTGTTCTTTTCAGACAAAACTAGGACAATGACTATGTTTTAATGACAATGGAACACCATCCGTATGCACCACTTTGACTGCATTTCATGTGAATGGTAAAGCCATAGAAGACCAATCAATGTATCACACGGTGTGATACATGGGTGGGGCAACAAGTAATCAGACTTGTGAAAGAACACTGACGAAACTACTGACATCGCCAACATTGTCTACTACACGCTACTACTCTATTTGTTGTATTCTATATTCAGCTCTAAATGATTCTCACTACTGTTAATAACAGCGACTACACTGAGTTTTCTATAGATCATAACATTATTTAGGTGGACCTGTTTTTTAAATATTTAATATTTCATTACATTTCTTCTCTTCTGAAAAATAAAAATATAAAAAGTGAAAGGGGATGAGTAGAATTGTGGTGGTTCTCGAAATATCTTCTGTGCATGGCAGCAGTAGATGCAAATATGTGTGGAGAGAAACTCTATTCAACCCTGTCGTGAGTTTAATCATGCTTGTGTGAATATATTTATTTTATGTATGGCACTCTTGCATTTGTAGTGTTTCTCTCCAGTGTTTCTACCCCATCTCAATATGGTAGGCCTATGTTGTTCCAAGGCCCCCCAGAAGCAAAGATTTGAGGTGAAAATGTTTGCTTAAAAAATACTGTACATTCAAAGATAAAAAAGGGTTAGGGGTTAGGGTTAAGTTTATTGTTATAAGCAGGGAACCCTGAGCCCCAAAGTATATAAATTATCATACTCAGCCATGGTCTTATTTACTATTCCCAAAGACAAGAACTAAAGGTGGTTTTGGGGATGGGATCAGATTTCCAGGTATTTCCTCATGATGTTTGGGGTTGTATGTGTGTGTCATGGATACACACACATACAGGGTTGAATAGTTTCTCTCCACACATATTTTCCTCTACTGCTGCCATGCACAGAATATATTTCGAGAACCACCACTATAGACCAAGCAATGGTCAAACACCTCCTTCTAGTGACAAAACATTGAGCATAGCATTGAATGATCCTCCATCATTATGCACTACTGAATGACAATTGAATGTTAAAGCGGCTCTGTTATTTTCAGACAAAACTAGGACAATGACTATGTTTTAATGACAATGGAACACCATCCGTATGCACCACTTTGACTGCATTTCATGTGAATGGTAAAGCCATAGCAATGGTCAAACACCTCCTTCTAGTGACAAAACAGTGAGCATAGCATTGAATGATCCTCCATCATTATGCACTACTGAATGACAATTGAATGTTAAAGCGGCTCTGTTCTTTTCAGACAAAACTAGGACAATGACTATGTTTTAATGACAATGGAACACCATCCGTATGCACCACTTTGACTGCATTTCATGTGAATGGTAAAGCCATAGAAGACCAATCAATGTATCACACGGTGTGATACATGGGTGGGGCAACAAGTAATCAGACTTGTGAAAGAACACTGACGAAACTACTGACATCGCCAACATTGTCTACACGCTACTACTCTATTTGTTGTATTCTATATTCAGCTCTAAATGATTCTCACTACTGTTAATAACAGCGACTACACTGAGTTTTCTATAGATCATAACATTATTTAGGTGGACCTGTTTTTTAAATATTTAATATTTCATTACATTTCTTCTCTTCTGAAAAATAAAAATATAAAAAGTGAAAGGGGATGAGTAGAATTGTGGTGGTTCTCGAAATATCTTCTGTGCATGGCAGCAGTAGATGCAAATATGTGTGGAGAGAAACTCTATTCAACCCTGTCGTGAGTTTAATCATGCTTGTGTGAATATATTTATTTTATGTATGGCACTCTTGCATTTGTAGTGTTTCTCTCCAGTGTTTCTACCCCATCTCAATATGGTAGGCCTATGTTGTTCCAAGGCCCCCCAGAAGCAAAGATTTGAGGTGAAAATGTTTGCTTAAAAAATACTGTACATTCAAAGATAAAAAAGGGTTTAGGGGTTAGGGTTAAGTTTATTGTTATAAGCAGGGAACCCTGAGCCCCAAAGTATATAAATTATCATACTCAGCCATGGTCTTATTTACTATTCCCAAAGACAAGAACTAAAGGTGGTTTTGGGGATGGGATCAGATTTCCAGGTATTTCCTCATGATGTTCATCAGTTCAGAATCCCTTCTATTACCATCATCTCCACATCAATATGAAAAGCTGTCAAGCTGTATTTATAGGTCAAAGATGCAAGGATAATAACACACATGGTGCCACCCAAGGATATAGTAGCATAGTTGACAAAGCGAACACCAGTTTATAGAAGAAGGAAAAGTTGATCATAAACTTGAAAAGTACCCCTAATGTATAGTTTGTATTGTTTGTTCATAGAAATATTTAGTTTGCAATGCATTATGGGTAATGCACTTTATAGGAATGTGACTGGCAAAGTAAATGTTCAGGTGAATTAACTACCAGTTTATCTAGCAGTGATTGATACAGCAGCTAGCTATCATAAACAGCTCACAAGTAAAGTAAACAGTCAACAAGTAAAGCTTAACAAGTAAAACTTAAATAGCCTATGAATGTAATAATATAATTCTACATTGAGAAAGAAAAATAGTAATGGTTAGAACCACACAGCACTTTGTAGCATGCTCCGTAAAGACACTTGGCCCACAATGCCAACATTATGGGTTCAATTCACATTTAAGGAGTCCTTTGGTGAGGTTTGGACCAACTGTCTTGAGGCCAATTTTGGAGGTAAAAATTCATGTTAATGCTTTAGAGAAAGTGCCAAAATCCACCATGATCTTAATGGAATGGAAAAACATGTTTATAAAATAACAAATAAAATGAACATGATTGTGTAGAATGTGTCTTTAACAGTTTGACTGTATCAAAACGTTTTCCACATTGCTTGCATTTGTAGCGTTTCTCTCCAATGGGCCTTTTCCACACTCGGTACAGTGCAAGGCTTTCACTCCTGCATGTATGTGTGTGTATCCATGACACTGAGTAAAACTCCTCCCACACAGTTCACAGTTGAATTATTTCTTTCCTGTGTGAATTCTGTAGTGTTTCTCTAAAATCAGGGACTTTCTGAAACCTTTTCTACATTAGCCACATTGTATGGTCTTGGTATGGCTTCTCCAGTGTGAATTATCTGGTGATTTTTCTTTTTCTTGACGGAGACACACATGGAGACACACACATACATGCAGGAGTGAAAGCCTTGCACTGTACCGAGTGTAGAAAAAAGCTTTAGTAGGCCTATAACTCCAGGTTCTTTAATCTCCATCAGAGAAGTCACACTGGAGAGAAACACTACAAATGCAAGAGTGCCATACATAAAATGCTATCTAGCCTATTCACACAAGCATGATTAAACTCCCGACAGGGTTGAATAGTTTCTCTCCACACATATTTTCCTCTACTGCTGCCATGCACAGAATATATTTCGAGAACCACCACTATAGACCAAGCAATGGTCAAACACCTCCTTCTAGTGACAAAACATTGAGCATAGCATTGAATGATCCTCCATCATTATGCACTACTGAATGACAATTGAATGTTAAAGCGGCTCTGTTATTTTCAGACAAAACTAGGACAATGACTATGTTTTAATGACAATGGAACACCATCCGTATGCACCACTTTGACTGCATTTCATGTGAATGGTAAAGCCATAGCAATGGTCAAACACCTCCTTCTAGTGACAAAACAGTGAGCATAGCATTGAATGATCCTCCATCATTATGCACTACTGAATGACAATTGAATGTTAAAGCGGCTCTGTTCTTTTCAGACAAAACTAGGACAATGACTATGTTTTAATGACAATGGAACACCATCCGTATGCACCACTTTGACTGCATTTCATGTGAATGGTAAAGCCATAGAAGACCAATCAATGTATCACACGGTGTGATACATGGGTGGGGCAACAAGTAATCAGACTTGTGAAAGAACACTGACGAAACTACTGACATCGCCAACATTGTCTACACGCTACTACTCTATTTGTTGTATTCTATATTCAGCTCTAAATGATTCTCACTACTGTTAATAACAGCGACTACACTGAGTTTTCTATAGATCATAACATTATTTAGGTGGACCTGTTTTTTAAATATTTAATATTTCATTACATTTCTTCTCTTCTGAAAAATAAAAATATAAAAAGTGAAAGGGGATGAGTAGAATTGTGGTGGTTCTCGAAATATCTTCTGTGCATGGCAGCAGTAGATGCAAATATGTGTGGAGAGAAACTCTATTCAACCCTGTCGTGAGTTTAATCATGCTTGTGTGAATATATTTATTTTATGTATGGCACTCTTGCATTTGTAGTGTTTCTCTCCAGTGTGACTTCTCTGATGGAGATTAAAATAACCTGGAGTTATAGGCCTACTAAAGCTTTTTCTACACTCGTTACAGTGCAAGCCAGGCTTTCACTCCTGCATGTATGTGTGTGTCTCCATGACACTGAGCAAAACTCCTCCCACACAGTACACAGGGACTTTCTGAAACCTTTTCTACATTAGCCACATTGTATGGTCTTGGTATGGCTTCTCCAGTGTGAATTCTCTGGTGATTTGCAATGAAAGGGCTTCTCTCTGTATTGACGCAATGATGAGTCTAAGTCACAATATTGGTTAATAGTCCCCTCTGTTCTTCCACGAGACCATGTAGTGTTGGATGTTTTGTCTAACTAGTTACAAAATAAATCTTTAGTTTTAGTCGAGCTGTCAAAGACAGTATCTTTCGTATCTTTCCTCCAAAAGACATTCTAGTCTAGTGCCTGCCCCTTCTGGACTGGACATCAATCACATCACTTCAGAAGAATACCCTTTTTTATAGTTTATACCCTCTCACCAATGTTTTTAGACATTATATAAAGTGTCCTATAATGTTGGAACATAGCTATGGCTACTTTATGATGGAAATTGTAGCATGATGTTTTATTTTTTAAAGAGTTACATATGCCCTTATATTTTTCATATGTGAATTTAGTTTGCCAACTTGGAGACTGGGGATGTTATCAAGTAGGCCCATTTGTAACATGGGGCCAAATACCCCCCCCCCCCCCCCCACTCCCCCCACCAGAAACTCACACCTTGGTAAAGGGGTTACCTGATTGGTCAGAGAGGACCCTAAGTACCCTGACTAGACTGCATATATACTAGGTTGGGGTCAGTCTACTCTTCAGAGCAGATCATCTGAATCTAGAGAAAGCAGCAGGAGAAAGATCTAGGACTCAACGAACACACCATGCCTACATTAATGACCAGGAGACAACCGGAGAGCAAAGGATTAAAACTCAAAGTAGGAGGTCTGAAAAAGCACCGCTTTGAACCATACCATCGCTCTTCAAGGACATGTACAGGTAAGGAGAAATGACCAAATGAGAAAAAATACACTTGTATTAGTATGGTCTGAGTCACCTATAGTAAATATATACCATAGATGTCTTTATAGCATATTCTGTAAGTCAAAATGCTAATAGATATTTATGGCATTTTATTAGATTCAATGTGAGGATACTTGAGCAAATTAATCACTAACTGTGGATTCAAAATGTCTCTTTCATAATCTTTGTAGTCCCTGAATCAGCAGTGATATAGAATAGATATTATGATTTAGATATGATCATAAGGAATATATAGTTAAACAAAAAGTGGAGATATATCCAAGATGCCAATGGAATGTCATGGTACTTATTGGTTATTTTGTATCATAATCCAATTGACTCTAAATTATCGGTCTCTGTCCTCTCTCTTTAGGTGGTTCCATGGACAAAGCCATACGACACTCCAACATGTCCAGCTCTGAACCAGACGTGGTGTTCATCTCTGAAGATGTCCCGTTGCCAGCGGTCTACATTGACATCATGACCACCAACTCCCCCATGCACTTTGACACAGAGTGGGGCACCGTCATAATGTTCAATTTTGTCATCGTCCCTTCCCCGGCGGCTTACGTCGACATCCTGACCACGTCCGCCCCCCAACAACACGCCATCGTGTCCTGCTCAGATGTCCCTAATTCCCCAACCACGCCACTGACCAAAGTGACCACCAGCTCCTCCTCCCAACACTCTGATGGTCCAGGGTTGGATTCAGAGAGTTGCATAGCCGAGCAGGACATGCTGGATGGAGGCCAGTACATCGTCACAAGCTTCATGGCGGAAGGGGGCTACGGGATGGTGGCCAAAGCCATCAACACGCGTACATGTGACATGGTGGCCATCAAGATAATAAAGAAACGCAAGAATTACGACGAAGTGGCAGAACACGAGGTAAGGCATTGCTTTGGAGAAAAAAAATGTGTGTGTGCATCATTTGTTATATGACGCCGTGTCTAAATCTGTCTTCTTGTATTCCCAGATGGCCATGTTGCAAAAGATGAGAGTCCTGGACCCTGACACGTGTGGAATAGTGAGATTTCACGACAGCTTTGTCCACAACGGATTGAGATGCATTGTGTTTGAGTCTCTGGATGTCGATATCACGGAATTCTTGAACGGAAGAGATTCTCGTCTGTCCATGACGGAGATGAGACCCATCGTCCAGCAGGTATGAGTTTGAAATGAGAAGTGATGACAACAATATTGAGTTAGACTTCACAACTCCTTTGCTGCAGTGCACCTACTAATCATGCTCTTTATTCTTGTCTTGCAGCTTGCCATTACACTCCAGGCACTGAAGGGAATCGGTCTGATCCATGCAGACATCAAATTGGAGAACATCATGCTGGTGAACCAACGAGAACAAGCCCTCAGAGTGAAACTCATTGACTTTGGAGTACAGGTGAGTTCTACTCTTGGACAATGTCTTAAATTAATGTGTTTTACTGAAAGCAAACATTTAATGACTGCATTTGACAAGATAGTTATTGCATTGCTATAAAACTTTATTTTCTTTTACAACCCACAGAGCACCAGAAGTATTCCTGGGCCTCCCACTCACAGAGGCCCTTGACATGTGGTCACTGGGCTGTGTCATGGCTAACATGATGCTGAGCGAGGATTTAATCAGCGGGGACACCCAATACGATGTGGTGAGTAATCTATTGATGAACTGCACATTTAAAACAGAATGCTTTCAGACTCTATTCTGAACAAACACTGTAGTTACACATTCTTCTTATGAGCTGGGAGTTTACTGAATTGTTGAATATCATCTGTTTTTTTTCTTTCTGCAGCTTCAATCCATCTTCTCGATGCTTGGTATGCCAGCACAATCTCTCTTGGATACCGGACTAAAGACATGCAACTATTTCATCCCAGAGAACAATATGTGGAGATTTAAGGTACCCACACACACACACACACACACACACACACACACACACACACACACACACACACACACACACACACTTGGTGTAATAACTTCCTCTCTTATATTCAAGTATCCTTGCTCATATTAATTCAAATCACTGAAACTAACTTTTGTTTTTGTTTTGTTTTGATATAGAAACCAGAGGAGTATTACGTAGGGGGAGAGAAGAGGAGAGGAGAGAGAAGAGAAGAGGACGAAGACGAGGATGAGGACGAGGACGAGGACGATGATGATGATGAGAGCTCACTGGAAGAGGTGTTCGACTTTGACGATGCCGACAAAACGTCTTGTGACGTCTTCATGGACCTGTTGAAACGGATGCTTCACCTGGATCCAGAGGAGAGGATAACACCTGAGCAGGTGTTGAACCATCCCTTCATCACCACCAAGCCAAGTCCCACCTAGTCTCTCTCTCTCGAGACAGACGGTTGAATTCAACGGAAAAGAGGATGCTGTTTTTATTTTATTTTTTTCATGATGGGTTCTCAGATTGAGTCCCACCAAACCACCTCGTAGCAAGTCCACAAATAGTGTGGGATCTTGAGGTGGTGTTTTTTTTTGTGTGAAATAAAATTGGAAATGCTTCTTTTGCAAGAACGCACAACAGACTCAATGCATAGATTACACTCCACTGCTGTTGCACTGCATGGTACTGTCACTTATGTCTGTTAAGAGACTGCTGCTGGAAATGTTTGACTACTTGCAAAAGAAGCATTTCCAATTGTATTTATTATTCCCATGCACATTATGTATATTAGACATTTTAGACATTGTGTTACGTTCACATCATTGGCTGCATGCATTCCAACTGAGAGAAGACATTAGCACAATACATTTTGTAAATAATTGTTCTATTGATATGTGTTTTAAGTTGTAAACATGGTTGAAATATGTGTTGTGTATGTTCTTTTTTGATATACATTTTGATATTTTCCAGTTATATCTCTACATTGATTGATTTCATACTATAGGTAGACAGTCCTTGCAGGGTTTCTTCATTATTTTGCATTAAAATTACTTTGAATGAAAGCTTAATCACAACCCATTGAAACTAATGTCACACCCCTGAAAATGACTCAAATCATGAAGGCAGCGTGCAATTTACGTGGAATCTTTCACAGACTTTCATACTAGTCTACTACTACTAGCCATATGCACTCATTTTATGTTGCATGTCATGGTAGGCCTACCTGCAATTTTTTTTGCTGCTAGTATTGAAGTAGCGTTGTGTATATATATTTTTGTTCAACTTTTTTTCTTCTAGTATTGAAGAAGCGTTATTTTTTAAAGTGGCATCTGTATATATTATTTCTCTCAAATAAATGGTTACATTCCTACAGTTGATCTGTTGTTGTTGTTCTTGTTGTAGTAATGACCCAGCACACTCAAACAAAAGAGGCTGATGACCCCCCTTGGGCCCCCTCCACTCTCACTATAACTAGACACATACCCCCCCCCTCTCTCTCTGTTTAAAAGTACAGGAAAAATCTCAAAGTACATGTACAAATATAGTACAGGTAAATCTCTCTCTCTCTCTGTTTAAAAGTAGGCTACTATCGGGCAACAAGTAATCAGACTTGTGAAAGAACACTGACGAAACTACTGACATCGCCAACATTGTCTACACGCTACTCTATTTGTTGTATTCTATATTCAGCTCTAAATGATTCTCACTACTGTTAATAACAGCGACTACACTGAGTTTTCTATAGATCATAACATTATTTAGGTGGACCTGTTTTTTAAATATTTAATATTTCATTACATTTCTTCTTTCTTTCGAGAACCACCACTATAGACCAAGCAATGGTCAAACACCTCCTTCTAGTGACAAAACATTGAGCATAGCATTGAATGATCCTCCATCATTATGCACTACTGAATGACAATTGAATGTTAAAGCGTAGATCAATTACTGACCGACTAGCCATCATCATCACATACACTCTGTTCTTTTCAGACAAAACTAGGACAATGACTATGTTTTAATGACAATGGAACACCATCCGTATGCACCACTTTGACTGCATTGTCTACACGCTACTACTCTATTTGTTGTATTCTATATTCAGCTGTGTGTCTTTAACAGTTTGACTGTATCAAAACGTTTTCCACATTGCTTGCATTTGTAGCGTTTCTCTCCAATGGGCCTTTTCCACACTCGGTACAGTGCAAGGCTTTCACTCCTGCATGTATGTGTGTGTATCCATGTCACTGAGTAAAACTCCTCCCACACAGTTCACAGTTGAATTATTTCTTTCCCGTGTGAATTCTGTCGTGTTTCTCTAAAATCAGGGACTTTCTGAAACCTTTTCTACATTAGCCACATTGTATGGTCTTGGTATGGCTTCTCCAGTGTGAATTATCTGGTGATTTTTCTTTTTCTTGACGGAGACACACATGGAGACACACACATACATGCAGGAGTGAAAGCCTTGCACTGTACCGAGTGTAGAAAAAAGCTTTAGTAGGCCTATAACTCCAGGTTCTTTAATCTCCATCAGAGAAGTCACACTGGAGAGAAACACTACAAATGCAAGAGTGCCATACATAAAATGCTATCTAGCCTATTCACACAAGCATGATTAAACTCCCGACAGGGTTGAATAGTTTCTCTCCACACATATTTTCCTCTACTGCTGCCATGCACAGAATATATTTCGAGAACCACCACTATAGACCAAGCAATGGTCAAACACCTCCTTCTAGTGACAAAACATTGAGCATAGCATTGAATGATCCTCCATCATTATGCACTACTGAATGACAATTGAATGTTAAAGCATAGATCAATTACTGACCGACTAGCCATCATCATTACATACACTCTGTTCTTTTCAGACAAAACTAGGACAATGACTATGTTTTAATGACAATGGAACACCATCCGTATGCACCACTTTGACTGCATTACATGTGAATGGTAAAGCCATAGAAGACCAATCAATATATCACACGGTGTGATACATGGGTGGGGCAACAAGTAATCAGACTTGTGAAAGAACACTGACGAAACTACTGACATCGCCAACATTGTCTACACGCTACTACTCTATTTGTTGTATTCTATATTCAACTCTAAATGATTCTCACTACTGTTAATAACAGCGACTACACTGAGTTTTCTATAGATCATAACATTATTTAGGTGTACCTGTTTTTTAAATATTTAATATTTCATTACATTTCTTCTCTTCTGAAAAATAAAAATATAAAAAGTGAAAGGGGATGAGTAGAATTGTGGTGGTTCTCGAAATATCTTCTGTGCATGGCAGCAGTAGATGCAAATATGTGTGGAGAGAAACTCTATTCAACCCTGTCGTGAGTTTAATCATGCTTGTGTGAATATATTTATTTTATGTATGGCACTCTTGCATTTGTAGTGTTTCTCTCCAGTGTGACTTCTCTGATGGAGATTAAAAGAACCTGGAGTTATAGGCCTACTAAAGCTTTTTCTACACTCGGTACAGTGCAAGCCAGGCTTTCACTCCTGCATGTATGTGTGTGTCTCCATGACACTGAGCAAAAGTTGATCATAAACTTGAAAAGTACCCCTAATGTATAGTTTGTATTGTTTGTTCATAGAAATATTTAGTTTGCAATGCATTATGGGTAATGCACTTTATAGGAATGTGACTGGCAAAGTAAATGTTCAGGTGAATTAACTACCAGTTTATCTAGCAGTGATTGATACAGCAGCTAGCTATCATAAACAGCTCACAAGTAAAGTAAACAGTCAACAAGTAAAGCTTAACAAGTAAAACTTAAATAGCCTATGAATGTAATAATATAATTCTACATTGAGAAAGAAAAATAGTAATGGTTAGAACCACACAGCACTTTGTAGCATGCTCCGTAAAGACACTTGGCCCACAATGCCAACATTATGGGTTCAATTCCCATTTAAGGAGTCCTTTGGTGAGGTTTGGACCAACTGTCTTGAGGCCAATTTTGGAGGTAAAAATTCATGTTAATGCTTTAGAGAAAGTGCCAAAATCCACCATGATCTTAATGGAATGGAAAAACATGTTTATAAAATAACAAATAAAATGAACATGATTGTGTAGAATGTGTCTTTAACAGTTTGACTGTATCAAAACGTTTTCCACATTGCTTGCATTTGTAGCGTTTCTCTCCAATGGGCCTTTTCCACACTCGGTACAGTGCAAGGCTTTCACTCCTGCATGTATGTGTGTGTATCCATGACACTGAGTAAAACTCCTCCCACACAGTTCACAGTTGAATTATTTCTTTCCTGTGTGAATTCTGTAGTGTTTCTCTAAAATCAGGGACTTTCTGAAACCTTTTCTACATTAGCCACATTGTATGGTCTTGGTATGGCTTCCAATCTCCAGTGTGAATTCTCTGGTGATTTTTCTTTTTCTTGACGGAGACACACATGGAGACACACACATACATGCAGGAGTGAAAGCCTTGCACTGTACCGAGTGTAGAAAAAAGCTTTAGTAGGCCTATAACTCCAGGTTCTTTAATCTCCATCAGAGAAGTCACACTGGAGAGAAACACTACAAATGCAAGAGTGCCATACATAAAATGCTATCTAGCCTATTCACACAAGCATGATTAAACTCCCGACAGGGTTGAATAGTTTCTCTCCACACATATTTTCCTCTACTGCTGCCATGCACAGAATATATTTCGAGAACCACCACTATAGACCAAGCAATGGTCAAACACCTCCTTCTAGTGACAAAACATTGAGCATAGCATTGAATGATCCTCCATCATTATGCACTACTGAATGACAATTGAATGTTAAAGCGGCTCTGTTATTTTCAGACAAAACTAGGACAATGACTATGTTTTAATGACAATGGAACACCATCCGTATGCACCACTTTGACTGCATTTCATGTGAATGGTAAAGCCATAGCAATGGTCAAACACCTCCTTCTAGTGACAAAACAGTGAGCATAGCATTGAATGATCCTCCATCATTATGCACTACTGAATGACAATTGAATGTTAAAGCGGCTCTGTTCTTTTCAGACAAAACTAGGACAATGACTATGTTTTAATGACAATGGAACACCATCCGTATGCACCACTTTGACTGCATTTCATGTGAATGGTAAAGCCATAGAAGACCAATCAATGTATCACACGGTGTGATACATGGGTGGGGCAACAAGTAATCAGACTTGTGAAAGAACACTGACGAAACTACTGACATCGCCAACATTGTCTACACGCTACTACTCTATTTGTTGTATTCTATATTCAGCTCTAAATGATTCTCACTACTGTTTATAACAGCGACTACACTGAGTTTTCTATAGATCATAACATTATTTAGGTGGACCTGTTTTTTAAATATTTAATATTTCATTACATTTCTTCTCTTCTGAAAAATAAAAATATAAAAAGTGAAAGGGGATGAGTAGAATTGTGGTGGTTCTCGAAATATCTTCTGTGCATGGCAGCAGTAGATGCAAATATGTGTGGAGAGAAACTCTATTCAACCCTGTCGTGAGTTTAATCATGCTTGTGTGAATATATTTATTTTATGTATGGCACTCTTGCATTTGTAGTGTTTCTCTCCAGTGTGACTTCTCTGATGGAGATTAAAATAACCTGGAGTTATAGGCCAACTAAAGCTTTTTCTACACTCGTTACAGTGCAAGCCAGGCTTTCACTCCTGCATGTATGTGTGTGTCTCCATGACACTGAGCAAAAGTTGATCATAAACTTGAAAAGTACCCCTAATGTATAGTTTGTATTGTTTGTTCATAGAAATATTTAGTTTGCAATGCATTATGGGTAATGCACTTTATAGGAATGTGACTGGCAAAGTAAATGTTCTGGTGAATTAACTACCAGTTTATCTAGCAGTGATTGATACAGCAGCTAGCTATCATAAACAGCTCACAAGTAAACTAAACAGTCAACAAGTAAAGCTTAACAAGTAAAACTGAAATAGCCTATGAATGTAATAATATAATTCTACATTGAGAAAGAAAAATAGTAATGGTTAGAACCACACAGCACTTTGTAGCATGCTCCGTAAAGACACTTGGCCCACAATGCCAACATTATGGGTTCAATTCCCATTTAAGGAGTCCTTTGGTGAGGTTTGGACCAACTGTCTTGAGGCCAATTTTGGAGGTAAAAATTCATGTTAATGCTTTAGAGAAAGTGCCAAAATCCACCATGATCTTAATGGAATGGAAAAACATGTTTATAAAATAACAAATAAAATGAACATGATTGTGTAGAATGTGTCTTTAACAGTTTGACTGTATCAAAACGTTTTCCACATTGCTTGCATTTGTAGCGTTTCTCTCCAATGGGCCTTTTCCACACTCGGTACAGTGCAAGGCTTTCACTCCTGCATGTATGTGTGTGTATCCATGACACTGAGTAAACCTCCTCCCACACAGTTCACAGTTGAATTATTTCTTTCCTGTGTGAATTCTGTAGTGTTTCTCTAAAATCAGGGACTTTCTGAAACCTTTTCTACATTAGCCACATTGTATGGTCTTGGTATGGCTTCTCCAGTGTGAATTATCTGGTGATTTTTCTTTTTCTTGACGGAGACACACATGGAGACACACACATACATGCAGGAGTGAAAGCCTTGCACTGTACCGAGTGTAGAAAAAAGCTTTAGTAGGCCTATAACTCCAGGTTCTTTAATCTCCATCAGAGAAGTCACACTGGAGAGAAACACTACAAATGCAAGAGTGCCATACATAAAATGCTATCTAGCCTATTCACACAAGCATGATTAAACTCCCGACAGGGTTGAATAGTTTCTCTCCACACATATTTTCCTCTACTGCTGCCATGCACAGAATATATTTCGAGAACCACCACTATAGACCAAGCAATGGTCAAACACCTCCTTCTAGTGACAAAACATTGAGCATAGCATTGAATGATCCTCCATCATTATGCACTACTGAATGACAATTGAATGTTAAAGCGTAGATCAATTACTGACCGACTAGCCATCATCATTACATACACTCTGTTCTTTTCAGACAAAACTAGGACAATGACTGTTTTAATGACAATGGAACACCATCAGTATGCACCACTTTGACTGCATTACATGTGAATGGTAAAGCCATAGAAGACCAATCAATGTATCACACGGTGTGATACATGGGTGGGGCAACAAGTAATCAGACTTGTGAAAGAACACTGACGAAACTACTGACATCGCCAACATTGTCTACACGCTACTACTCTATTTGTTGTATTCTATATTCAGCTCTAAATGATTCTCACTACTGTTAATAACAGCGACTACACTGAGTTTTCTATAGATCATAACATTATTTAGGTGGAACTGTTTTTTAAATATTTAATATTTCATTACATTTCTTCTCTTCTGAAAAATAAAAATATAAAAAGTGAAAGGGGATGAGTAGAATTGTGGTGGTTCTCGAAATATCTTCTGTGCATGGCAGCAGTAGATGCAAATATGTGTGGAGAGAAACTCTATTCAACCCTGTCGTGAGTTTAATCATGCTTGTGTGAATATATTTATTTTATGTATGGCACTCTTGCATTTGTAGTGTTTCTCTCCAGTGTGACTTCTCTGATGGAGATTAAAATAACCTGGAGTTATAGGCCTACTAAAGCTTTTTCTACACTCGTTACAGTGCAAGCCAGGCTTTCACTCCTGCATGTATGTGTGTGTCTCCATGACACTGAGCAAAACTCCTCCCACACAGTACACAGGGACTTTCTGAAACCTTTTCTACATTAGCCACATTGTATGGTCTTGGTATGGCTTCTCCAGTGTGAATTCTCTGGTGATTTGCAATGAAAGGGCTTCTCTCTGTATTGACGCAATGATGAGTCTAAGTCACAATATTGGTTAATAGTCCCCTCTGTTCTTCCACGAGACCATGTAGTGTTGGATGTTTTGTCTAACTAGTTACAAAATAAATCTTTAGTTTTAGTCGAGCTGTCAAAGACAGTATCTTTCGTATCTTTCCTCCAAAAGACATTCTAGTCTAGTGCCTGCCCCTTCTGGACTGGACATCAATCACATCACTTCAGAAGAATACCCTTTTTTATAGTTTATACCCTCTCACCAATGTTTTTAGACATTATATAAAGTGTCCTATAATGTTGGAACATAGCTATGGCTACTTTATGATGGAAATTGTAGCATGATGTTTTATTTTTTAAAGAGTTACATATGCCCTTATATTTTTCATATGTGAATTTAGTTTGCCAACTTGGAGACTGGGGATGTTATCAAGTAGGCCCATTTGTAACATGGGGCCAAATACCCCCCCCCCCCCCCCCCACTCCCCCCACCAGAAACTCACACCTTGGTAAAGGGGTTACCTGATTGGTCAGAGAGGACCCTAAGTACCCTGACTAGACTGCATATATACTAGGTTGGGGTCAGTCTACTCTTCAGAGCAGATCATCTGAATCTAGAGAAAGCAGCAGGAGAAAGATCTAGGACTCAACGAACACACCATGCCTACATTAATGACCAGGAGACAACCGGAGAGCAAAGGATTAAAACTCAAAGTAGGAGGTCTGAAAAAGCACCGCTTTGAACCATACCATCGCTCTTCAAGGACATGTACAGGTAAGGAGAAATGACCAAATGAGAAAAAATACACTTGTATTAGTATGGTCTGAGTCACCTATAGTAAATATATACCATAGATGTCTTTATAGCATATTCTGTAAGTCAAAATGCTAATAGATATTTATGGCATTTTATTAGATTCAATGTGAGGATACTTGAGCAAATTAATCACTAACTGTGGATTCAAAATGTCTCTTTCATAATCTTTGTAGTCCCTGAATCAGCAGTGATATAGAATAGATATTATGATTTAGATATGATGATAAGGAATATATAGTTAAACAAAAAGTGGAGATATATCCAAGATGCCAATGGAATGTCATGGTACTTATTGGTTATTTTGTATCATAATCCAATTGACTCTAAATTATCGGTCTCTGTCCTCTCTCTTTAGGTGGTTCCATGGACAAAGCCATCCGACACTCCAACATGTCCAGCTCTGAACCAGACGTGGTGTTCATCTCTGAAGATGTCCCGTCGCCAGCGGTCTACATTGAGATCATGACCACCAACTCCCCCATGCACTTTGACACAGAGTGGGGCAGGACCTGTTCCACTCTGTGTTGTGGCAAAATCGAACAGGACCTGTTCAATTTTGTCATCGTCCCTTTCCCGGCGGCTTACGTCGACATCCTGACCACGTCCGCCCCCCAACAACACGCCATCGTGTCCTGCTCAGATGTCCCTAATTCCCCAACCACGCCACTGACCAAAGTGACCACCAGCTCCTCCTCCCAACACTCTGATGGTCCAGGGTTGGATTCAGAGAGTTGCATAGCCGAGCAGGACATGCTGGATGGAGGCCAGTACATCGTCACAAGCTTCATGGCGGAAGGGGGCTACGGGATGGTGGCCAAAGCCATCAACACGCGTACATGTGACATGGTGGCCATCAAGATAATAAAGAAACGCAAGAATTACGACGAAGTGGCAGAACACGAGGTAAGGCATTGCTTTGGAGAAAAAAAATGTGTGTGTGCATCATTTGTTATATGACGCTGTGTCTAAATCTGTCTTCTTGTATTCCCAGATGGCCATGTTGCAAAAGCTGAGAGTCCTGGACCCTGACACGTGTGGAATAGTGAGATTTCACGACAGCTTTGTCCACAACGGATTGAGATGCATTGTGTTTGAGTCTCTGGATGTCGATATCACGGAATTCTTGAACGGAAGAGATTCTCGTCTGTCCATGACGGAGATGAGACCCATCGTCCAGCAGGTATGAGTTTGAAATGAGAAGTGATGACAACAATATTGAGTTAGACTTCACAACTCCTTTGCTGCAGTGCACCTACTAATCATGCTCTTTATTCTTGTCTTGCAGCTTGCCATTACACTCCAGGCACTGAAGGGAATCGGTCTGATCCATGCAGACATCAAATTGGAGAACATCATGCTGTTGAACCAACGAGAACAAGCCCTCAGAGTCAAACTCATTGACTTTGGTCTGGCCGTTCCTGTCTCTGATACCAAGCGACGGGCCATCGAGCCCAATCTGGAGTACAGGTGAGTTCTACTCTTGGACAATGTCTTAAATTAATGTGTTTTACTGAAAGCAAACATTTAATGACTGCATTTGACAAGATAGTTATTGCATTGCTATAAAACTTTATTTTCTTTTACAACCCACAGAGCACCAGAAGTATTCCTGGGCCTCCCACTCACAGAGGCCCTTGACATGTGGTCACTGGGCTGTGTCATGGCTAACATGATGCTGAGCGAGGATTTAATCAGCGGGGACACCCAATACGATGTGGTGAGTAATCTATTGATGAACTGCACATTTAAAACAGAATGCTTTTTAGACTCTATTCTGAACAAACACTGTAGTTACACATTCTTCTTATGAGCTGGGAGTTTACTTAAGACTGAATTGTTGACTGTTTTTTTTCTTTCTGCAGCTTCAATCCATCTTCTCGATGCTTGGTATGCCAGCACAATCTCTCTTGGATACCGGACTAAAGACATGCAACTATTTCATCCCAGAGAACAATATGTGGAGATTTAAGGTACCCCCCCCCCCCCCCCACACACACACACACACACACACACACACACACACACACACACACACACACACTTGGTGTAATAACTTCCTCTCTTATATTCAAGTATCCTTGCTCATATTAATTCAAATCCCTGAAACTAACTTTTGTTTTTGTTTTGTTTTGATATAGAAACCAAAGGAGTATTACGTAGGGGGAGAGAAGAGGAGAGGAGAGAGAAGAGAAGAGGACGAAGACGAGGATGAGGACGAGGATGATGAGAGCTCACTGGAAGCGGACGTGTTCGACTTTGACGATGCCGACAAAACGTCTTGTGACGTCTTCATGGACCTGTTGAAACGGATGCTTCACCTGGATCCAGAGGAGAGGATAACACCTGAGCAGGTGTTGAACCATCCCTTCATCACCACCAAGCCAAGTCCCACCTAGTCTCTCTCTCTCTCTCTCTCTCTCTCTCTCTCTCTCTCTCTCTCTCTCTCTCTCTCTCTCTCTCTCTCTCTCTCGAGACAGACGGTTGAATTCAACGGAAAAGAGGACGCTGTTTTTATTTTATTTTTTTCATGATGGGTTCTCAGATTGAGTCCCACCAAACCACCTCGTAGCAAGTCCACAAATAGTGTGGGATCTTGAGGTGGTGTTTTTTTTGTGTGAAATAAAATTGGAAATGCTTCTTTTGCAAGAACGCACAACAGACTCAATGCATAGATTACACTCCACTGCTGTTGCACTGCATGGTACTGTCACTTAGGTCTGTTAAGAGACTGCTGCTGGAAATGTTTGACTACTTGCAAAAGAAGCATTTCCAATTTTATTTATTATTCCCATGCACATTATGTATATTAGACATTTTAGACATTGTGTTACGTTCACACCATTGGCTGCATGCATTCCAACTGAGAAGAAATTAGCACAATACATTTTGTAAATAATTGTTCTATTGATATGTGTTTTAAGTTGTAAACATGGTTGAAATATGTGTTGTGTATGTTCTTTTTTGATATACATTTTGATATTTTCCAGTTATATCTCTACATTGATTGATTTCATACTATAGGTAGACAGTCCTTGCAGGGTTTCTTCATTATTTTGCATTAAAATTACTTTGAATGAAAGCTTAATCACAACCCATTGAAACTAATGTCACACCCCTGAAAATGACTCAAATCATGAAGGCAGCGTGCAATTTACGTGGAATCTTTCACAGACTTTCATACTAGTCTACTACTACTAGCCATATGCACTCATGTTTATGTTGCATGTCATGGTAGGCCTACCTGCAATTTTTTTTGCTGCTAGTATTGAAGTAGCGTTGTGTATATATATTTTTGTTCAACTTTTTTTCTTCTAGTATTGAAGAAGCGTTGTATATATTTTTTTTGTTCAACTATTTTTTAGTGGCATCTGTATATATTATTTCTCTCAAATAAATGGTTACATTCCTACAGTTGATCTGTTGTTGTTGTTCTTGTTGTAGTAACGACCCAGCACACTCAAACAAAAGAGGCTGATGACCCCCCTTGGGCCCCCTCCACTCTCACTATAACTAGACACATACCCCCCCCCCCCCCCCCCCCCCCCTCTCTCTCTCTCTGTTTAAAAGTACAGGAAAAATCTCAAAGTACATGTACAAATATAGTACAGGTAAATCTCTCTCTCTCTCTGTTTAAAAGTAGGCTACTATTGTGAATCAGTGGACATGACAGCTTAAACACAACTCTTCTTTACTTTCAAAACTCAGAGTCAATAATAAGGCAAAGCAACATCATCACACATCATGTTGTATTTCAAGACTGAAGTAGTCGATCCCAGATAATCCCCCCAATCATCACAAACAACACAGGAATATGCAAGAGCGCAGCACAATCAAACAGCTGTCAGTGAGACATAACAGCTACATGTAAAAATCTCTCTCTCTCTCTTTGTTGGGGCGACTTCTCCGGACTTTTGGGGGCGAATTCTCCGCGCGTTGGGGCGACCGCTCTTCCCGTTGAGGCGACCGATCTTCGCCGCTTTGGGCGAGTTGGAAAAGGGGCGAGCCGTCTCGTATTCGCTGACATGGCCCCTGGTGTGACTCATAGCAGACCCCGGAGCAGTGGTGCGCCTCACGTACGTTTGTAACATCCACTGTTCACACACCCTCTTGGCAATTTGAAAACACACCAAATCTCTTTGTCAAATATAAATACTCAGCCATATGCCACATTAACACATTAACACAATAACACATTCTCACAAATAACAGTCCTATTGTGATGAATAATTGGGGAGGATAAATCACAGAGCTGCAATATGTGACGATTAGAGAGCAAAGGTGACATTAGATAATAATAAAGCTTCGTCAAACCACATGCTTTAAGTCATCAAAAAAATAACAGTCCTATTGTGATTAATTGGGGAGGATAAATCACAGAGCTGCAATACAGTATGTGACCATTAGAGAGCAAAGGTGAAAGGTGACAGTCTGTGAGTGAAACTGGTCAACATTACATTACATTTAAAAACCATGTACTGCTACATTCAGAGCCAATCAGGCAAAACAGTCGACCAAACGTTCATAGGAGAGCTAACCTGTAGGGGAACTAGCCTTTGCCCAAATAAACGACTAGGAAGAATATCTAAGCACACACACGCACTGAAGCACACAGCATGCAAGAAAGAGCAAGAGCGACACCGTGAAAAGAGGTGCTCGCATTCATAACACAGCAAACCTTTAACCTTGGTCGTGGGCTACAGTGAGATCCTACTCGCCGCCACCCACACGGCCAGTCGGCTGATATACCACTAGGCTCCCCTTGGTGTCCGGATAGCAGCAGTGCAGCACTCACCACAGTGGGGGAAAAGAACAACAAGCATAAAATTAGTATAAAGAAAACCCAGCTCAAAGTAACAGAACAGAAATGGCTCGAACAAAAACAATAAACTTAAACTTAACTAAACAAATCATAACAGTCATGGTGCGCACACACGCACACACACACACACTTTGTTTATTTTCACATAGCATCCACCCCTAGTGTTTACATCATAACATGCTTTCTTTTTAACCTACCAGGCTCATATTGTGCATCTACACATGAAGTTTCGGATTTTATTGAGTTCATTGTCTCTAATAGGATGGACAACCTCGTTGGCTAATGTCTCCTCGTGGATATTTTCCTCCACTGTGACAATGTTACAGTCTGTGTCATCATTTTCAAATACACGAACATCGTCGATATCACCTGGCAAACTGGATTCTTCGTCCGAGTCATCTTCCTCTGTCAGACTTCCAACATCACCGTCATCCATATCTAAAAACTCCTCGAGCTCCTTGTCCAATTCTAGTTGATGGCTTGGTCTCAAACCTTCTGCCCTCAACATGTTAAGTAGAGTACAAATTCTTTTAGCGATAAAATCGCGTCTAGCAGCAGGGTCCATCGTGTTCTTTTCGTTTTCTGCTTCCATGTTCATTAAACGCCACACACACAGGCAGCTGTTTCTGTCGCTGAAATAAGGAACAATAAGGAAGTAAAACACAGCCAGAGCCAATCACAGGCGCCTGCGTCATACGGAATTAGCCAATCTCAGGCCGTCACTCAACATTTCACAAAAACAAAGAAGAAGAAATGCGGAAGTGTTTCAACATTTCCCCTTATACCAACGAAGAAGAAACGTAATGTTTTTTATTAATTAAACTGATATAACAACATAACGTGGCAAATAATTGTTTATTTGGAATGTACTTTGGCTGGTATTTAAGGTAAATATAACGCGACTCACTTTTATAAGTAATTTACCGCGGACATGCCGCATTTACCGCAATACATTGGCTTTAGTAATGCAGTTAGCTTATAATATTAGCACATTTAAGCTAACGGCTGGAGGACTACGGATAATCCGGTCAATAAAATCATTACACTTAAACATTAATACAATTATGTCATGTTTACATGCCGAGTTAAGCTCTGACATCTATTTCAGACCTGCGCTAACATTACATGAATAATAATATAGCTTCAGATCATTTTAGACAGAAAAATAAAAAAGGAAAAATAAAATAGTTTTTCAGCTGTCCTGAACAGTTGCCACCCCCGCGATGGCAGTCTCTATATCGCGTGGGGTCACATATATGGAAATATTTATGTGGCATTTTCATTATGGGTAATATACCAGGAATACGAGACCGCTATAGAGCGTCGCAGTCCCGCCCCTTACCATGGACCAGGAAATGATTCTCCGTTCATTTTCCTCATAGACATTTCAGAAAGTATTTATTTAAAGACGTTTACGCCGCGGACAAAGCCAACTCGAGCCGAAAAAATAATTAGAAAGAAGAAAAAAACGGCAGGTTACAACACTTTTTTGTGGTTTTTCTTCTTTGTAATTATTTGTTTGGTCCGAAATATTGTTTGTGTTGTCATGAGTTGTCACGACTCGAGTTGGCTTTGTCCGCGGCGTAACCGTCTTTAAATAAATACTTTATGAAATGTCTATGGGAAAAATGCATTGGGTTTCATTTCCTGGTCCATGGTAGGGGGCGGGACTGGGACGCTCTATATACGGGTACTTTAGGAATGAGATTGACAATTGGTCATAGCAGATTATCTAGCAGCTGTCATTGTTGCTGTCATGTTGTTGTAAAAGCTTTACATAAATATAAATGTATTGATATAATCCTGCATTGAAAGTAAAAAATACTTGGCCCTCAAGACCTTTAATTATCATCATCATTATCATCATAACCTTTCCCCCCATTTTTTATTTGTTATAGTAGTAAAGTAGAAAAGTGATTTTGTGGATGGGATCAGATGAAGTTCTCAGTCATTTTCACAACCACTTCATGTTCTCCATCAGGGCCCCAGCAGGTCATCTTACACCTGAAGGACTCAGGCTTGTTGATGTCCTCCCAGGTCAACCGGTGAACATATGGCAGAAGGACTGATGACTCCCCAATTTATCATCATATCACCATCCAAAATTGGAAAGTAGTTGAGCTGTATTTATGGGTAGCAGATGCAATGATAATCAAATACATGGTGCCACCCAAGCATAAATGGCTGATTATAAGTTATTATAATAACTATTTCACAAAGCAAACACCTGTTGCTAGCTAAAGAAAAAGTTGATAAATAACTTGAAAAGACTGCCTAAATAATTGTTTTTTATTGTTTGTTCATGGAAATATTTAGTTGGCAATGCATCATGGGCAATCTGGGAACCCATTGGCAAAACAAAGGAAAAACAGCGCCCCCAACAGTCTGCCTCGAGAGACTATATCATTGGTAACACCTTAGGAATGTGATGGGCTGGCAAAGCAGACGTTCCAGTGAGCCAACTGATTATGAAGCAGTGACTGATGCAGCAGCTACAGTAGCTGTCACAAATGAGTCATGTAAATATAATGATATAATCCTGCATTGATGGAGTAGTAAAGTGGTATAGCTACAGTAGCCATAGCCCACACATTCTCAGATATAAGTCCTAGACCTATAGTGATGAATTGGACAGAAGCTGAATTGCAATTGTGCTCCAAGTTTTATAGCATGCTGTGTAAAGACGCATGGCCCACAATCCACATAAGGTGGGGGACAGGGTTCAAATCCCACTTAGGGTTATTATTATTTTCTTTCTTTCTTTCTTTCTTTCTACGATTTAGCTAGTGCGCCCAAGCCGGCGACCTTCGGGGATAGTGGTCAACTGGCCATAGTGGCCAGTCCAACATGGCCGCCACCTGTAACAGTTTTGGCTGTAACTTTTGAACCAGATGAGCTAAAAATGCAAACTTGGTGTCTGTCTATTTAATGTTTTTCTGAGCTTTAGAAACATGTTGGAATGCTCAGTAGTGGAGTAGAAGTAAAAGTATTGCCAATTGTAAATAATCCAGCAAAGTAAAAGTACCTCAAGAGTTCTGCTGTCATTTGAGTTTACATTTTTTACTGAACCTTTTCCCACACTGGTGGTAGTGTTTTTCTCCTGTGTGAGTTTTCTGATGTAGCGGTAGGTAGTTTTAGTTTTCTGATGTAGCGGTAGGTAGTTTGTTTGTTTGTTTTTCCTGCACAGGTCACAGTAGCTACAGTAGTTTCTCTGTACCTATAGTTGGCCAGGAATGAAATCTGGGATGGAGAATTAAACATTTATAAAATACTTCACACCACAGGTTGCAGAATTCCAGCCACTCAACAATACTGTGTTATTGTCATAAGATGTATATTGGTCACATGACATCTCGTGTGTGCGTGCGTGTGTGCGTGTGTGCGTGCGTGCGTGTGCGTGTGTGTGTGTGTGTGTGTGTGTGTGTGTGTGTGTGTGTGTGTGTGTGTGTGTGTGTGTGTGTGTGTGTGTGTGCGCGCGCGTGTAAATATGGTTGGTCAATCAATGGAGTGTGTGATGCTGCAATAGCCTAATATACTGTATCTCCCAAAGGGCTTAGTGGGCGGTGTGTGCAAACGCTACTGATATGGACAACATGGACAAACACTCGTACCGATATAGACAAATAGAACGTTTGACTTGGGAGACCGGGTTGCAAATATACATGTTTTACACACAAAGTAAAAAAGTTTGAAAAGTGAAAAAGTTTGAGCGGAAATAAAATTGTGTTTTGAATGTAGTGACACAAACGGGATACAAGACACTAACTATACTCTGTGAGCTGTGTTGGAGTTTATAAACACACTTTTGACATAGTTTAATTATATATATATTATTTTTAATATGAACTCAATCCGTTATCTTTTTCAATGTGGTTTGTTTTGGATTCTTTGGAGTAAGAGGGGATCAGGAGCAGTCCTTATTTTGGAACAAGAACAAATGAGATTGAATTGATAGGTGAGTAATGTAAGGAATGACAGCTTGCTCAGTCTCTCAGTTGAACTGTCATTTTAAAACTCCTATCCTAAGACCGGCTAAACCTCTAGTCTCATATAATTGGTCCTCAATCATCCTCATTACAAGATGGCACAATTCCCGCCTACTCACTCTGTATCACTGGTGGGCTCTGGACAGTTCAGAAACCCATAGAGTATATAAAAGGATAGAGACTGAACTGGCGCGAAGCTCCGCCCCCCCAGCTATTCATGTCAGTGGAAGTTGCTCAGTGGCGTTTTGAAGCACCCGGAAGACTGCCGGAAGTACCGTCTCAGAACGTCTACTTCCGCATTTGACCACCACATTTTGGTGGTCAAATGCGGAAGTGCAACCGAGTGCTCAATGTTAAAGCCCAGCTCCACGGGTCCGCCTGTAGTCCCTCCTCCTACCACTAGGGCTGAGCGCCTCAACGTTGAATAGCCTCACTGGCCCCTTGCAGAAACCTGCCTACCTACCAATGACATCATCAATGGGGATTCCAAGTGAATAGAAACTACAGCCTTTCTCTTCCTGAAAGTTAGCATGCTGAAATATAAGTCATCATTCTTGCACTAATACAAAAATCACACTTGTGTGAAGTGAGGGGCACTCTTATCGTCATACATTATCACATTCTGTGCTCAGCCAATCAAATCATCACATTCTGTGCTACAAACACACACAAAGCTGTGCATCCTTCAATGACCCAGACAATTTACGCATTACGCTATAATGCAATACTGTACTAAGAGAACACACATTTAAGTCACATTATCTCGAAGAAATAATATCTTAAGAACTGATATATTCGCCTCCCCGCTACGACTCGGGCAAAGCAAAGGCCTTGCAAAATTAAATAACGGGGCCGTCAGGGCATACAGTGCCACTTTTTTCTTGATTATAAATTATTAATAATAAAGAAATTATTAAACTTTTTGAACTGTTGTCTTATACTGCATGGAAGACAATTGCGGTTGTATTGGGTTGAAACCCAAACATGGAGATGTCGTACTGTACGTCACATTCTGACATCATAGTAGACAGCCTCATTTGAGGCACGGGCACTGCTCAGGCCTCTTCTGCGTTGTGCCTCTCTATGAGCTCCTCCACCTCCCTCCGCTTCAGCACCCTGGTCTTTGTCTTGCCGTCTTCCCGCGTCAGAGTGGCGATCTCCACCTTCTCTGCCGAGAGCTTGGTGGCATCCATGGTCCTGTTGAGGACTTTGACGGCCAGGGCCGACGCGGCGGCCAGCGTCATCTCTCCTTCTTTGAACTCCTGCTTCAGCATGGACACTGCGGCGCCGCTGCTGTTGCCGATGCATGTGGCCTTCCAGCCTCCGTAGTTGCCGCTGGGGTCACTCTGGTACAGCTGGAATCCGTAGTGTCTGTCCCAGCCCATGTAGAGCAGCGACACGCCAAACGGCCTCTTGCCTCCGAACTGCGTGTAGGCCTGTTTCATGTCGCACAGGTGCGTCGCACAGGTGCGTCACAAGCTGCTCGCAGGGAATAGGCTCCCCGTACTGCAACACATGTCTCTGTGCGATTAGTCGCAGCTGGTTGGTGAGAACATTAGCATCGGATGTGATTCCGGCGACACTGCAAGCCATGTCCTCATTGAGCTTGTAAATCTTCTCCGAGAAGAAAGTGTCGTCAAGCAGTTTGTGGACGTTGCGCGTCTCTGCAGCTAACAGGACGCCATCATTCGCCAGAATTCCCAGACATGTTCCAGCATGACCGATTGCTTCCATGGCGTATTCCACCTGGTATAAGCGTCCTTCAGGGGAGAAGATGGTTGTTCTGGAATCATATCTGCGAGACATTCTCACTTTAGTGTAGACTCCAAACCTCTTTAAACAGTTTGATGCTGGTTTCACTGTAAGTTCAGATATGGAGTCCTTACAGCATGTTCAGCTCCACTAATGGGACAGTGCAGCACTGACATGATTATTTATATCCACAGACTCTCCCGAGTTGATGTGTCATATCTGTGTGCTGATTGGTCAGAGGTTTTCAAAAACATCTCAGTTGCTATGGCAGCAGAAATGCACACATTTGTTAAGATGTGGCATCAAGTTGGTCACAACGCTGCTTACAACGTGTGTGTCTAATTCTGTCTGTCTCTCGCATGTACTGTGTGTCTCGCCTATATGCATGTCTGGTGTGATTGGAATGAGATGGAGTCACCCGCTTCGACTGTTATCAATGGACAAGACCGCAGTTATCAGTTCGGATCAGTACGATTGTTTTCGACGAGTATGGGCATGCCTGCCGACTGATAAAAAAAACGACAGGATTAAGGTTGGCGAACATGCGTTAATATTAGGACCGCGCTGCGACATGCTTGCGGTTAAGTTTAGGGGAGGGTATGAGGAGGCTTGTCATTTTCAGTAGGCTCCCAGCATGTCCAGTAGACCTGAATAGACCGATAAGATCGGTTAACGTGTCATCAACGCCAATCGCAGCCAGTAGGCTCCAGACGAGCCGATCGGCTAGATAAGATCGGCGTAATAAGTAACCTACTGGGAATTATCGGTTGATTTTCGGGCAATCAAAGTACAGACATGTTGTATTTCTGAGATAGAAGTTTTATTACATGAGCAGTAGTTATCCAGACCATCCTTATGTTGCACATTAGGCTATGCCATTTTGACTTTAATATTCAGCTTGTCAAAACATGTAAGGCCATTGATGAGCATGTACTGTACTATACTGTATGTTATTCCAAAGGCGTTTAGTTTCAGCTGTAAGAAATGTTTGCTGTCCTAGGCCTCCGTCGTCTTGATGAGAACCGGTGGTGACTCAGGTGTCTTCATCACAGGGGAGCCTGCAGGAAAGAAGGCAGTTTAACCCATTAAAATCGGGAAAGCAAAAAGCATCAACTGTCATTATACGTTTTTCAGAAAAAAAACAGTGGTTTAGAACAGCGGTTCTCAAAAATAGCACATGCAGGCTGACAGCGTGTCACTTCGAGCACCTGTAGGCTACTGTACGCCTGTTTTTGAAATTAAAAAAAGAAAATTGTTTTCAAACTGTTTTAGTGAAGTACAATGTTTGTACAAAGTATAGATGTATAATAAAAACGCATAAACTATTGGCAAAATGGGCATATATACTCAAGTAAGTATAATAATTGAGTAAATGTACTTTCCACGACAAAAACCCTGTCCAAATCTCACAGAAATCGGTACACAGTATCTCCGGACCACCACAGGCAGAATTTTGATATCGGCTTCCGAAATTAGTGGGAGGGGCCTATTTTACAAAAAAACGCCACAAATAATGAACCAAACGTCCAATCCACCCCAAATTTGAATCACATGTTGTGGGTGATGGCATCAACACAGAGCAATTCCATTTTCATCCATAGGGGGCGCCACAAATGCAAAAAACTTTTTTCTTTTTACACATGATCACAGTGGTGACGTGACATTGTAATTGGCTAGCAAAATTAGTGGGAGGGGCCTATGTAAGCGATTGCGGCAACCACACTTTGCAATTTTTTCAAAATTGCGACTTTTCTAGTAGTTATATGTCCATGGCAAAAATAGAAGACAAAAACGTCCACCACAAGCCAGCATGGTGATGGCCCCTGCTCGAGCTTGTATGTGTTCTACTTGTTAATTCCCTCTCCCAAAAAAAGAACACAAACAGTATTGTTGAACCCCCACAACTGTAAAATACATACTTGGTGCTTGAAAGTAACATATGGGGACCTCTGGTTCCTCACACTTCACCACAGGGACTGGAAGTAAAAATTGCAGTTAAAAAAAACGACAGTATATACACAGTACATATGTGATCTGTAGACATGTACACAACCATAATATGGTGGTGTAAATATTATTTACCCACTGTCAGACAGAAACATGTGTGAACAGTATAGAAAAGGTGAGGACATTGTAGCGGTTTGGTTAAATCTACATACTGTGGGTCCCACATTGAAACCGGTCTAATGGTGTCAGTGACACAGGAAATATAGTCGAAGCCCCACAGTGGTAAAATACGTACTTGGTGCTGGAGAGAGGCAGGCAATCAGCTCAGGCTCTTCCAGTTTAAGCACAGGGTCTAGAGGAAAGAGTGCAGTTTAAATGTATATCCTGTAGTGACAGGGAGGCATACTATGGTCCGACGGAGCATTGGTTCGACATGTGTACGCACCTCGGACTAGCGCCTGCTCCTGTGCTTGCGGTTATGGTTAGGTTAGGGTTTGAGGTGGGTTGTCGTGTTTCGGACCAATGACTCGTCGGACCAAACACATGCACTCGTAGTGACAAGCTCTTGTTAATACTCTTCATTGCTTCAATATTCATAAAAAAAATAATAATAAAACCCGGACAGACTTGAATGATCACTTTGAATAACAGAAATACCTGATCTTCAACCTCACAACACATTGCGATGTGACGTGTTGTGAGCTTGTAAATTGGCTACTTTTGCGTGACACTGCAGTTTGACAAGGTAGTGCATTCATTTACAAAAAAACAACAAACCAGTAAGACGCCTAAGGGCGAGAAGCCGTCTTGAGTGTACAGGGTTTGATTAGGTCAGATCAACATATGGAATGTGTACAGGGTTTGATGAGGGCTGGGCCTTAATTTTCGGGACTGTTGAGAACTCTAGTTTTTGCGGGCTTCTGGGCGCGGCTGCACTAATAACTTTGGGGTGGGCCCGTCTAGAGTTTGAATGGACAGGTATCAGTCAAAAGGGAGACATCGAAGAGGAAGGATGGATGGGGAAGGATCAACATATGGAATGTCAGAACCTGTTCTCACATTCCATATGGGCATCCAGCAGATCGCATTTACTATGACATCAGTCACGACATCAGTCGTGATGTCACGACCTGGGCACCATATATGGGGGCTTTCCCATGTATGGGGATTTTGAGTGATACACTGACAGGAATATGGAGATACAAGGTTTCAGCCCGAGAGCATCGGTTTGTTTACTCAACTGACAGTGCGTGTACTGTCTGTGGGTTACTGAACCCACAGCCAAACAGGACCGATCACCGGTGTGAACAAAAGAGAATACACATTTTATTAAACCTACATACTGTATAGGCCCCATTGGGTCCCACTCCACAATGACAACTGTTTGGGGAAGGCCTGTCTAATGGTATGAGTGACACAGCAAACATAGTCAAAGCCCCACAGTGGTAAAATATGTACCTGCTGGAAAGTAGCAAGTGTTCAGCTCAGGTTCTTCCTTTGTAGGCACAGGATCTAGAGGAAAGAGTGCAGTTTAAGTGTGTGTATTCTGTAGATATTTTTGGTTACACAACCATATTTACTCAACCTACACACAAACTCACTGACAGACAGAACAGGTGTGAACAGTAGGCTATAAAAAAGATGAGGACATTGCACGTGGCTTGATTAATCTAAATACTTTGCGTCCCACATTTAAAACGGTTTAGGAAACCTGTCTAATGGTGTCAGTGACACAGCAAATATAGTAGTGGTAAAATACGTACTTGGTGCTGGAGAGTGGCAGGTGATCAGCTCAGGCTCTTCCAGTTTAAGCACAGGGCCTAGAAGAAAGAGTGCAGTTTAAATGTATATTCTATAGACATGGATCCAATGTAGTTATTATTTAGTAACAAACTCTTGTTTCACTAACAGAAATAGTCTGACATGTTGTGTTCTTGTAGATTGGCTATATTTTTGCGTGACACTGCAGTATGACAAAGTAGGACATTAATATATATTAAAGAAACATAACTTGATATATGGAGATACAAGGCTTTTGCCCGACAGCGTCAGTTTGTTTACTCAAACCTCAGCCAAACATGTGTGAACAATAGGAATTAAGAGTTTTATTAAACCTACATACTTTGGGTCCCACATTGGAGACTTTGGGGGACAAAAGATAAAAGTAAATTAATAATAACTAGTTACTTTTGGCAGGGAGTAATAAGTAATAATAATAATAATATATATATATATATATATATATATATATATATATTTACTAGTAATACGTAATATATTACCATTTTTGAGTAACTTTTCTACTGTTTGTGCCGGCAATTGGCAGGCGATCAGCTCAGGCTTTTCCAGTTTAAGCACAGGGCCTAGAAGAAAGAGTGCAGTTTAAATGTATATTCTATATACAGTACATGGATCCAATGTAGTTATTATTTAGTGACAAGCTCTTGTTTCACTAACAGAAATAGTCTGACATGTTGTGTGCTTGGCTATATTTGCTGCAGTATGACACAGTTATGTTAAAAAAAACATAACTTGAGAGATGCAAGGTTTTTGCCCAACAGTGTCAGTCTGTTTACTCAACCCACAGCCAAACATGTGTGAACAATAGGAAATAAGAGTTTTATTGAACCTACATACTTTGGGTCCCACATTGCATTGAAAACGGTTTGAGAAACCCTGTTTAATGATACGAGTGACACAGCAAAACATAGTCGAAGCCACATAGTGGTAAAATACGTACGTGCTCGAAAGTAGCAAGTGGTCACCTCAGGCTCCTCCTTTTTAGTCACTGCAGGACCTAAAGGAAAGAGTGCAGTTTAAATATATGTATGTATGTATGTATGTATGTATGTATGTATGTATGTATGTATGTATGTATGTATGTATGTATGTATGTATGTATGTATGTATGTATGTATGTATGTATGTATGCATGCATGTATGTATGTATGTATGTATGTATGATTATGTACATACATCTGTAAACATTGTTGTTTACACAAATCAAGCGTAGCGATATTTCATTGAGGCACGGAAGGCAGAAGGTTATATGTACTGTATATAGTTTCCCTCATTCATCCCCCTAGTAATTCATTCTGCTTCTTTAAATCAGCTGCCTCTCCAGGCCCCGCCCTCATTCCCACAGTGCAATGTAGGCGGCCTACTTAAGCAGCCTCAGCTCACTACTCATTCTCCATGCTGAGCTCTCAAGCAGCTCGTGTGGCGTCTGCGTGAAAATTTCACCCTCCTCCCTGCAGTTCTTAGTCCAGGGGTTATGGGATATTATTGTATTGTTTGTGATTGTGTAGATTCATTGTGTTGAATCATGTGTTGTGTTATTACAGTGTATTGTTGTTCATGGATTATTGTATCTTTGGCTCTGCTCTGGGGGGGTCGTTGATATCAGAGATGTGTCTCAGTGCACAGATAATCGGAGATATCAAATGTGATATCAGACCTGTGTCTGGGTACGCAGATTATCTAATATCACATGAGCAGAGCCACTCCGCCATACTAACATGCAATATCTTTGCAATAAATGGTTTATGGTCAATCTGAGCTGAAGTGTCTCAATGAACCACATTTACTCACCCAAACACACACCCACTGTCAGACAGAACAGGTGTGAACAGTATAGAAAAGAAGAGGACAAGCGGTTTGGTTAAATCTACAGGGCAGGGAGTAATAAGTAATATATATATATTTTTTTTAAAGTAACTAATAATAAGTAATATATTACCATTTTTTAGTAACTTTTAAATACTTTACGTCCCACATTTAAAACGGTTTAGGAAACCCTGTCTAATGGTGTCAGTGACACAGCAAATATAGTTAAAGCCCCACAGTGGTAAAATACGTACTTGGTGCTGGCAAGCGGCAGGCGATCAGCTCAGGCAGTTCCAGTTTAAGCACAGGGCCTAGAAGAAAGAGTGCAGTTTAAATGTATATTCTATATACAGTACATGGATCCAATGTAGTTATTATTTAGTGACAAGCTCTTGTTTCACTAACAGAAATAGTCTGACATGTTGTGTCCTTGTAGATTGGCTATATTTTTGCGTGACACTGCAGTATGACAAAGTAGGACATTAATATATATTAAAAAAACATAACTTGATATATGGAGATACAAGGTTTTTGCCCGACAGCGTCAGTTTGTTTACTCAACCCTCAGCCAAACATGTGTGAACAATAGGAATTAAGATTTTTTTATTAAACCTACATACTTTGGGTCCCACATTGCATTGAACACGGTTTGAGAATGAGTGACACAGCAAACATAGTCGAAGCCACATAGTGGTAAAATACGTACGTGCTGGAAAGTAGCAAGTGGTCACCTCAGGCTCTTCCTTTTTAGGCACTGCAGGACCTAAAGGAAAGAGTGCAGTTTAAATGAAAACTGTCCAGGACACCCTGTTTAATGGTATGAGAGACACAGCACACATAGTGGAAGGAAGGCCCCACAGTGGCAAATATATGTATAGGCCTACGTGTTGGATACTTACAGAACCAAAGCGGTTCATGCTGTGACTGTCCTTTCATCACAGGGCCTAGAGATAGGAATGAACAGAGTGCAGTAAGTCCAAACTGCTACATTTCAGGGGGGGAGAAAGAACCTGTGTTACAACAGATCCAATGTAGTTATTTAGTCCCAACCTCTTGTTATTACTTTATTTGTTACGTAAGGGATAATATCTGGCTAGGTGGTCATTGTCGGGAGATAATTCACCGACAAGGAGTTTAACCACAGAGGCGAAGCCGAGGTGGTTAAACTCCCTGAAGGTGAATTATATCCCAATACATTGACCCAAAACACAACAAAAAAGTAGTAAGTTCACGCTGGCTACGTCTGGCCAGCTGCAGGGCTGCAGCACTGTCGGAAAACAAGGCAGTGAGTTGATCAAATCGAATCCATTTTCGGGTACTGCTTCGTCTATTTCTCGCTCAAATGTTTTCAAATTTTTTTTTGAGAGCAATGTTTAGCTGTAAATGACATTGTGTGTCACTAGTGTGTGTGTGTTTACATGGCTGTCATGTTGGAAACAGCAGTAAATCAAGCGGGGCGCAGCCGCGCAGCTGGTGCTAAGAGGGTTTGATTAGGCAGAGGTCTGTTATACAGCGGAGCGGTCATTATCAACACATAACTCACAGCTGAATTCAGCGATTGACCAATCAGAATCAAGCATTCAACCAAGCCATGTAATACATATTTATAACCGATGTTGTGAAGTTGTGAAGTTGTGAAATACGTACTTCTTGGTCCTGACCGTCCTGGATACGACGTATCAATACACAGGCCTGGGGGAAAGAGTGTCGTTAATGAAACACCAACTACAAATACATCTGTAGACACTTGTTTTACTACTATACTATACTATACTATACTACAGGGGTTCTCAACCCGTGGGTCGCGACCCCTCGGGGGGTCGCCAAATTATTTTAGGGGTCCCCAAATTATTTAAAAAAAAAGATTTTTTTTTTTTTTCACGATTTTTCAAAAATAGCAGACCTACAAGCTCGTAGCGCGCCACTCGGTGGCGCGCTATGAGCTTGTAGATCTGCTATTTTTCAATAGCTAAATTATAACAATGCTTAAAACACCAAAAGGGGTTCCCGCCCAAAACGGTCTAAGGTTATTGTAGCAGTCAATTTATATTGGGGGTCGGAAGGGGGCGGGGCGGGGGTCCCGAGACATTGCCAAAGCATTTCCGGGGGTCCCCGGCCAAAAACGTTGAGAACCCCTGCTATACTATACAACCTGACAGCCAAATAGAAGAGTGTCATTTTTTTCCTCCACAGTCTAGAAGAGGATTGCAGAAGTTTAGGCCTTTTATTGAACCACTTGTTAACCAATATGGTGGCCATGTCATTATCTAGACATGATTATTATACCAATGTTTTTTAAAGAATCGTGACACAATATGAGCTGCAATGTGGACATTTTTGTGGTTGTTTCTATTTTTGAAATACTACTATAAAATAGGGATTAAGTTGAACATTGGATCCAAATACCAACTTAAAATAACAGATCTGTCACAGAAGGTCACACGTCTTATGAGTGTCTGCTTGAGTGTGTGCCTGTGCTGTGTCACTAGTACTGAAACACTTACGGTTGTTGGGCACTGACTGAATGCTGATGATAGACTGATATCCAATCCTGTGAGTGACAAGAGGTTACACACTGTAAGACATGGGTCCCCAAAGTGGGGTCCGGGGACCCCTGGGGGTACTTGAGGGAGTTCCAGGGGGCACCTAGCTCAATTATAGTTATGGGTTAATTTAACTCAGAGTTAAATTAACAGTGGTTTTAGAATATAAATTGGGGTACCAGAGATAGAAATGCCATTAAATCGGGGGTCCGTAGCATAATGCGTGTGAAACTGGGGGTCCTTGAAATGAATATGTTTCGGAATCACTGCTAGAGCCGTAAAAATCTCCCTTATCGGGGTCACTGGCATATGTTTTCAAATGGGGGGTCCGTGGCCTAATAAATGTTGATTTTGGGGTCCTTGACATGAAAAAGTTTGGGAACCACTGCTGTAAGATATCACAACCAGCAGGCAGCAGCTAGCATAAAGAACCACTTGACATAGAAAGATAGGTTTTTCAGAAAACGTTTAGGATTTAGAAGCCATTTCTTTTAGAATCGGCCTCGGGTATAAATGGGTTAACCCATTTAGGCCTGATGTCGAAATTTAAAGAAATGTCTTCTAAATCCTGACAGTTTTCTGAAATACCTCATGTTTCTGTATCAGTGGTGCTCAATATTTCATGTCAAGGACCCCAAAAATTATATGTAATTGGCCGCCAACCCCCATTTGAAAATATGTTGTTTCAGGAACCTCCCATGCAGAAGCAAAGATTTTAGTTAAAAACGTTTGCTCTGAAAGAATATATATATATATTCAGATTCAAGATTTGCGCAACATTTTCACAAATTTTCAAAAATAGCAGACCTACAAGTTCGTAGCGCAGCACTCGGTGCCGCGCTACGAGCTTGTAGATCTGCTATTTTTCAATTGCTAAAGCATAACATAAATGCTTAAAGCACCAAACGTGGTTCCCGCCCCCAGAATGGGTTTTTAAATCCCAGGCCATTCACCTCTCCTCCTCTCCCTCCAGTAGCTTCCTGTAGGTGGAGATCTCGATGTCCAGGGCCAGCTTGACGTTCATCAGCTCCTGGTACTCCCTGACCTGCCTGGCCATGTCGTGCTTGGCTCTCTGCAACGCGTGCTCCAGGTCCCCGACGCGAGCCGTGGCGTCCTTCACCGCGTTCTGGCCACGGGCCTCCGCCTTCGATATCTGGTCCTCCACGGTGGAACGCTGAGGGTGTTGGAGGTCAGGGGGGTGTAAAGGGTTAACACCCCTGAGCGCACAGGATGGAGTTCCCCCGCCCTAGTATCAATTAGTAACGCCCAGCGCTCAAAACGGAGATTGATCAAAAGAACGGAGATTATTGATATCAGAACCGATCGCATCGCTCCACAGGCTGGGAGCGTCTGTTGCGCAACACTCAATGTTATTTTCCGGTGGGACGTCATCGAAAATGTCCCCCCCCCCATTTTAGCCGACGTGAATAACTCTTGATCTAAATCATTCCGTCCAATTCTAAGAAAAGATTATGTGTTATACGGCCCACCGCAGACCCGTCGCTAGTCGCGTTAGAATTAATCATACCTCCCGTTGTTGCCGATCGCCTCGAGAGTGTTTTGGCTACATCAAGCTACTTCAGCCACATCCGGGATAACATCCGGTCCGTCGCTAAATGTGCTCCGCTGCTATAAATCGCTGGGCGCTATGATTTAATGGATTAAATAACCCCGGGCGATCGGGGTGATCTTATTTGATTATAAAATATTTTTGATAATCAATAATTTAAAAATAAATAATCTATCACTATAGTTAGTTTAAAGGATTGTTGAGAAAAAAAATGTTGTCATCATGCTGGTGCAATGTCAGAGGAGCAGAACAACAGCAATCTCTACCTGTACACAAGACGTCACGATAAAGAACTGCGAATCTTGAACCCTCGACACGTGGATGACGTGACACAAACCAACACGGACTAAAGGGCCGTTCACACCAAAGCACTACAACTATACAGTAACTATGAAGATATAGTAGAAATAGTTCAAATGGTGCATTTTATATAAATGGTGCATTCTATATAGCGCCTTTATCCAAGGCGCTTTACATAGATTGGATTACATTCACCCATTCACACACACATTCATACACCGATGGCGGCGGAAACCATACAAGGCAGAAACCAGCACATCAGGAGCAATTAGGGGTTCAGTGTCTTGCTCAAGGACACTTTGACACTAACTCTGGGGGAGCCCGGGTTAGAATCCAACCACCGCTTACCCCTGAGCCACCGCTGCTAGTTCTGAAGTGGATGGCAAAGTCCACATGCACCCCAACTATAACAAAGACACTGGTGAACAATATACATAGATATAGTTATTGTGCTTGGTGTGAAAGACCCTTAACCGGCCTATACTGTATATATGCATGTCATTTGATTTGATCAAATGCCACATCATCAACACAAGCGTCAGTGGTGACTCTGACTACTCGCCTGTGCCTTCACGGAGTGGATCTCGTTCTGCAGCCGGCTGATCAGGCCTTTGAGCTCGGCGATCTCCAGCTTGGTTTCACTCAGTTCACTGCTGTGCTGGTCGGCCGTGGCGGCCATCTGGTCAAACTGGTGCAGGCGGAACATCGAGTAGAAGAGGTTTAGTTTGTTACTTACGACACACCTCAAATAAAATGTTTTTATTTTGTCATGTGATGTATCCTGTGTAGAAAATTGCAGATCTACGACAGAGTATTAATCAAGCATAATATTGGACTGACACCTTTATGAAACGTTTATTTGAGCTAGTGTGCCTGCCTTCATTGTTCTGCTCCCATTGTTAAGAAACCTTTGTTATTGCATATTTAAATACACAAACAGCATGCCTGAATGAAATTATTCACGCTAAAGGATTAGTGAGAGTGTTTTTTCTTTGGTTGGTACAATTGGCTCACAGCCTCTGCCTGCATGAAGACCAAAGGCCTAATATTTTCTTGGGTCAAGGGAGGGAGGATTCCTTCTTGCTATGCTAGTGGCTAACATGTTGGTGCCCACCCGTGGCTCCCGACATGCATGCACTAATCCGTGCTGCGGGTTAAAAAATCACCCGTGGCTTCCTGTGAGGTTAGGGATAGTGTTTGTAATGGTTTGACTAACGGGAGGTCGGACCAATGAGTCTTTATTTAGTTTTTATTTAGTTTTCGTCAGTGAAAAAAGGCAGTCAACATTTTTTGTCATAGTTTTAGTCCATGGAATCACCCTTTATCCTCACCTTAACCTTGTACCAGCTCTCGGCCTCCGTGCGACTCCGCGCAGCGATGTCCTCGTACTGGGCTTTGACCTCTGACACGATCTGGTCCATGTCCAGACCGCGGGAGTTGTCCATCTGGACGACCACCGACGTGTCCTTCGTGCTCTCCTGCAACTCACACAGTTCCTGTGGCAGAACCGACAGCGCTATGGTGAGCAGCACAAAACTACCATGACGGCAAACGCAAACAGAATAGGTTTTCATAGCTCACATTTGATAGGGGTGCACGATTATAAAATAAAGACCGGTATCCGATTATTTGCAGGGTCATATCTGCCGATACCGATTCTGAACAGACGGATTATGCTGCCTTCAAACATTAGAAATACACAAAACAAAAGCGACAGAACCATTGACGGTCACATTATTATTGCGTCATCAATATCTGTGAAAATAATCTGGATTATTTTTAGATCGATCCGATATGGCATTTTATGGCCGTTTTCGATATGCTACCAATTATATCGTGCATCACAATTTAAAACCATATTTTTCGGCCAGTTTTTCGCGTAATGTTTGCTTATTATGAATAGGGAAGCCAGGGTTCATGTGGTTATGTATGCTTTATTAGAATCAACGGCAGGATTAATTGTGTAAAGATGCGTTACCATGTCATAGAGTCTCCTGAGGAAGTTGATCTCATCTTCCAGACTAGTGACCTTGTCCTCCAGGTCCACCTTGCACAGATAGCCAGTATCCACATCCTAGATGAAGACACCATTTCATCAGATAGATCCTGTGTACAGTAGCCTACAGTACATCATGTCCCGGTTCTTCTCTGTGATGGAGCGCAGTGTTGTTTTTGGCAGCAGATTTCTATTTTAGTTTTAGTCATAGTCTCTTGAAACGTTTTCATTTAGTTTTAGTCACATTTTAGTCACCTGGAATGTTTTAGTGTTTAGTCTAGTTTTAGTCGACTAAATATCATAAGATTTTAGTCGACTAAATCTACAGTTGATTTAGTCAACTAAAATGTATTTTGGCGGGCCTTGATGCCGTCGTAATGATTGTTTTTACACTTCTACACGATCTACAAGCTCACAACGCGTCGCAGCGTGACGCGTTGTGAGCTTGTAGATCTGCTATTTTCAGCATGCAACCAAGTGTAAAATGATGTAACTGGATCTGTTGTCCACTAGTTCCTTCCTAACCTTTTAGTCTTAGTTTTATTTGTTGACGAAATTGTCAGTATATTTAGTCTTAGTTTTAGTCATCGTAGCTTAGTTTTCATTTAGTTTCCATTTAGTTTTCGTCAGTGGAAAAAGGTAGTCGACGAACATTTTTCGTCTTAGTTTTAGTCGACGAAATCAACACTGATGGAGCGTCTCACATTTTATGCGAGTTGGTCAACTGAAGGCCTGAGGCCGATTCTATAAATGCCTTCATTAGCAGCAGTTATTTTTTGTGACAAGGAGTAAGGTCCCCACAAATGCATATAAATTTGGCCACGGCCCACAGACCCCCATCTAAAATTAAGAAGAGATGATTTGTCATTTTAAAAAAAAGTATTCAAAAATGTTCAAAAATAGCAGATGTACATTAAAGCTCGCAGGGAGCTTGTAGATCTGCTATTTTTGAATAGCCCACGCTAAATCTAAAATTCCACAGATGCTTTCTCGGTTTTAATGGGTTTGGTTAACAACTGTGGATAAACACTGCATTAACACACAGTTAAAACACCTGTTTTCACTTTAACTCAGAGTAACTCATACGAATAATTAGATTTTCTTTTACACTGCACAGATAATTCAATCTTTCCTCCTAATGAAAGGTGTTTTTACTTGTCGAGGTTAAGAAAGTGCTTTTGCTGTTATTTGCTGGGAACAACTAATGCATTTTCCAGTACTGTCTAACAATGATTTGTACCTTTTTAAGATTGACAAACTCATTCTCTGTTTCATTCCTCTTGTAAATCTCCTCCTCATACCTGCAACCAGACACAGGAAAACAAAAACACGCCAGGTTACATTTATGTGACTTAGAATCTTAGATTAACGTTACAAACATAGAAGGACCACTTCACACAAGATGGCACCATTTCTTTGTCTCAGAGGAGATCTGTGGACAGTTCAGAAACCTGCCTACCAGTGACATCATCGGTAGGCAGGTTTGGTCATTAAAAACGAGATTTCAAACTTTCGTTGTGGTTTCATCAATGTACAGAACAATGGCTTCTATTTCAGCATGCTAACTTTCCAGGAAGAACAGTCTGCAGTTTAGCTTGTAATCCCCCTCGAAGATGTCATTGGTACTAGGCATGTTTCTGAACTGTCCACATCATTTCTCCTCTAAGACAGAGTTAGTAGACAAAAATGCTACCAGCTTAACCCATTTTGACCTGAGATCAGATTCTAAAAATGTCTTCTACATCCTGACAGTTTTCTTAAAAAGCTATGTTTCTATGTCAGTCGTTCTTCGATTTTTCAAAAATAGCAGACCTACAAGCTCGTAGCGCGCCACTCGGTGGCGCACTATGAGTTTGTAGATCTGCTATTTTTCAATAGCTAAAGCATAACATGATGCTAACACCAAAATGGGTGCAAGGACTGTAAGCGCTCCCTTTAATGTCTTACTTTGTCTTGAAGTCCTCCACACTCCTGTGCATGCTGTGATTCTCCTGGTCCAGCCTGCTCTTGTCGTTGCTGACCATGTCCAGCTGCCTCCGCAGGTTGGAGATGTAGGCCTTCATCATGGGCTCAATGTTGGACGAGGCTGTGGTCTGCTCCTGTAGCAGCGTCCACTTGGTCTCCAACATCTTGTTCTGCTGCTCCAGGAATCTCACCTGGAAAAAAACACAAACAAAAAACATTAACGGGTGTGACTGTAGGCTACGAAATGTACATGTTTAATTATGAATGTTTCGTGCAATGGATTAATATACTAAACTAAAGTATGAATGTATTAGGACCACCAGCGGTCCAAATGCACCCTCACAGGGTCTGTAACTCCAAGAGCGTACGAATGGAACCACATGGGGCCCTTTTGGGGTCCATTCAATGGTTAATTTCATACACCCTCTGAGTTAAATTCCAGTATTAGTTCAGTTCAGTGATTCGCAGCATTTTACATTTCAAGGCCCCCGGTTTGATATGCATCATCAGGTCACAGACCCCATTTTTGTTTATCCCTGGGACGCCCTATCTGTCACATTCTCACTGTTTATTTCACTCTGAGAGTGTGCAAATGGAACCAAATGGACCCTTATGTGTCCATTCGGTTCCATTTACAGACCCCTAGAGGTCCATTTGGACCCCTAAGTACCGGAAAGTACATTTTATTTGTGGAGCACCTTTCACAGTCACAAAGTTTTAAAACAGAAGAAGAACAACAATAATAGCCAAAATATGAAATCAACCAATGAGATAGAGGAAACCAAAATATTGGACATCACAACACAGGACGAGTCACAACAAGTCACATTATGATCAAATGAAGCAATGTCGATGTCGCGCACTGTAGTCAGACGTTCAACTTTCTCAACCGGTGATAACACTGGTGGAACAGGCCTCTTACCTTATCAATAAAGGAAGCAAAGCGGTTGTTGAGGCCCTTGATCTGGTCCTTCTCGTGGGTGCGGACAGCTTGGGCGGTGGGGTCAATGTCCAAGTCGAGCGGCGCCAGCAGGGTCTTGTTGATCACCACTGAGGTGATGGGACCCCCCAGGTAGGGTCCATAGCTGGCCCTGGTGCTGCTATAGGACCCCAGGGACATGCTACTGAAACCTCCTGCCGAGCTGTACAGACCGGAACGGCTGCTGCCCTTCTTCCTCAGACTCATGGTTGGTTTGGTGGTGGTTGACTTGTTCTGTGTGGTGGAAGAAGAGTCCCTGTTGGTGTGGAGAGAGCCAGGAGTGTTAGGGGAGGTGAGAGGTGTCCTGTGTTAACGTAGGCTTTTTATACACACAACAAAGGGTGTGGCATAATATAAATAGTGAAGTTATGTGGCTCACCAATGTGGAGGAACCTGGTTGGTCAGTCACATACCACCCTGGGTCCCTGTCTAGCACCACCCCCCCCCCCCCCCCCCCCCGATCAGGGTGTCTTACTGGTTTGAAAACTTTAGTTGCTAGTGACTTTATAGATTGTGAGTATTATTATTACAAAACATACCTTAACCAATTCAGCCATACAGTATATATACATTTTGGCCATTTTAAAATAGCCGATCTACAAGCTGTATAGATCTGCTATTTTCAAACGATTTAAAAACAAAACACACCCGTGTGAACTGAGTGGTGCAAGGTCTTATATAGCCTGATCAGCTGTGGTCTGACGTAATGTCTGACGTAATGTCAGTGACCATAGTAACCATGCTCATTCATTTGGGCCCCACGTACAGGTACATAGAAACATAGATACAGACAGACAGAAAGCTGGTTATTGGAATGGTTTGCACCACTCAAAAAAAATATATTGTATGCATTTGAAAAGTTGTGAAACAGGTCATTCTGCATAATGAATACTTTCTACTTTTGGTACTTTAAGTCCATTTAGCTACCGATACTTTGGTAATTTTACTGATGAAACTTTTGAATTCCAGACTTTTAACTTGTAACAGAGTATTTCATTGCAGTATTGATATAGTATTTTTACTCAAGTAAAACATGCGAGTACTTTTTCCACCACTGGCCCCACAGCTACCCATCGCTACACCAACGGGTTGCATTGTTCCTGCCGCTGGTCAGGAATCCTGCCTCCTTGAATAGAACCAAGGTATTCCACTACAGGTGTAGCCTGGCGCAGCCACACTTCACCCGCCCCTATTGCATATGCATATTCCCCGAGGCGGATTAGCCCAGCGCAGTAGTATATTAGTATCGCTACTACAGGTGTTTCCCAAAACCACCATTTAGACCTGAGGACGATTCTACAAATGTCTTCTAAATCCTGACAGTTTTCTGAAAAACCCATGTTTCTATATTAGTGGTTCTCAAATTATTTCATGTCAAGGCCAAAAATGTTATGAAATTGGCTGCCAACCCCCATCTGAAAATATGTTGTTCAGGCCCCCAGAAGCAAAGATTTGAGTTAAAAACGTTATAGAATATAATAGAATATATATGCAAAGATTTGAGGCACAATTTCACGATTTTTCAAAAATAGCAGATCTACAAGCTCGTATCACGGCACCGGCTTGTAGATCTGCTATTTTTCAATAGCTAAAGTATAACGTAATGCTTAAAACACCAAAAGGGGTTCCCGCCCAAAACCACACAAAAATACTATAGCCGATCTACAATCCGATCTATTTTAAATATTTAAATATTAAATATTGAAAATCTGTGATAAATTAAATAAACACTGAGGATTTTACTGTGTTAATTGCTAGAAACGTATAACCATACAGGAACCCTGGCGTCCCAATTCACATCATAACAGGCGAACATCCAGCTAAAACAGTCAATCTACACTACAGGGTCACAGATATGTGTCGCAAACGCAGAACATGAGCCGGTAAATCTGATATTTTCGGTGAAGACATTTGGTGTAGAGCGAAAGGAGGGGACCGCATGGACCCAGAGTTTCCAGAGTTCCACTTTCTGTTGTCAGTCGTTCAATAAAATTCATTCGAGTGATCCGTGTCAGTCAATAATGTGGGAACACAACACTGCCTTAGTGCCTATTTTCCTTACAAGATCTCCATCCAGCTGATTCAAATTCAATAATAATCAATGGCTCTGACACTTGCTCTTAGCAGTAGGCTAACTCCTGCCCTGTGTTTCATACTTTTTATTAAAGTGACTTCAGCGCTCGATAATAAGCATTCATCACCAGGGATTGAGAGACCAGTAGTTGTTTTTTGTATAAAGGGACACAGAAGTCATCAAATGTAGTGTGTATAGACTGTGGCTCTGCTGTTTATATGGAAACAAGTTCTGGTTCTACCGAATAACCTGTATGGTGGGTTGGATCTGAGTCTTCACTAACAGAGTGTGGAAGAAAATCAATACAAAGACGGGTTGTGTCAATAGAAAGCCTACTTTCCTTAGTGGAGGCACTCTGAGCCCCCCACCACACGTATAAACGGTACTTTTTGGCCAAAAAGGGATTTTGTTTCCACCGGAAAAAAAATCCTTTTAGTTACTCCAATGCGCCCTCTACCGATATTGCCCAGAGAACTGCCTCATAGAGAATATTTTTCCTCCGGTGAAAAAAAATCCCTTTCTGGCCAAAAAGTACCGTTTATATGTGTGGTGGGGGGCTCAGAGTGCGTCCACTAAGGAAAGTAGGCTTTCTAATGACACAACCCGCCTTTGTTTTGGTGAGTAGCAAAAACGTTCTTTTAAAATACGCTAAAGAGGAGAGGCTGGTCTGATTTCGATTTGAGATTTAAAACCGAAAGTCCCATAGCCTTATACTGCAGGGCAGAATCGTAGAAGCAGTAGAAGGCTATGGACCAGAGCTAGTCTAGTTCACACTGCTGACATTCTGTCTCGTGAGCCTTTGATCTGAGTTGGCCTTTAAAGGCCGCACATCCAATCAGACCCTAGAGAATCATCTGGTGGCCTAGCTGCTCTTCACACGCAGCCCTTAGATCAGATAAGCTCACTTTATGATCAATCAGCCGGCGAGGGTTTGGACCTCCATTGTATTCATTCTTCCCAGTGTCAAAGAGAAAATAATTCTGTTTAATCATAAGCTGCAGTACAGTTTGAAGGTAAACACACATCCATGGTGACAGTTCTGAGTACTGAGTCCCAACCCGTTCCTTTTAAAATACATTGTGAAATAAAATAGCCAAAACAAGCTCATGACGTGAGCACTTGCATGATTAAGTAGGTCATTCATTTACGAAAGAAATAGAAATAAAATTTAAATGTGGAGTTACGAGGTTTCTGATATTTTATTCATACTTTCAATTCTTGCCAATTCTATTTTCTGTCACCTTTGATGTCATCCAATCCGATGGTAACCAAGGGAGACTGTGCTATACGGCTGCTGCTGTTATGTGGCGCACCAATGTGGAGGAACCAGCCGTTCTGTCACATACCACCCTGGGTCCCTGTCCGCCCCCCAGGAGTGGTGGAAAGTAACTACATATACTTAAGTAAAAAAAATCAGGTACTTTTATTTTACTTTAATAATTTTAATTTAATTCCGATTTTCTATACTATTACTCCACTACATCTCAGAGACAAATATTGTACTTTTACTCCACTACATTAGTTACTAGTTAGCCTACTTTCTAGATTTTGATTATTATTACAAAACCTACATTAAAATGGAGGTTGGGTTTGTATAGGAAGGGGGCGGACCAGCTAAAATGAATATCAAATATCTAAATACTGAATCGAGCAACTTAAAACTGTCTGGGGTGTTCACATAAGCCTGGGTAGACGATTCAATTACCCCAACTTTTTTTTTAAAGTGAAATATCCCTTTAACCAATCTGACAATCTAACAATCTGTGCTGTTGTTGTCAGGCTTGGCTACAACAGGTTGCAACTGCAGACTCTCTCCACATGAGGGCAGCATAGGGATGGCTGCTTTCTGTCAACCTTCACAAACGCGTATGCATTTAATTATCTGTGTCAAAACACCTGCTGTTTCCGAGGTGTCCCAAACAGAACTAGACTACGTTCATTCATTTGTAGTCGCCTACTGCGGAGAAAGAGATATAGGCCTACAAGCTCACAACGTAGTTCCACTTTGAGTCACATTGATTTATACCTTTATTATTGAGCTGGCCTCGATAGAATTTCAGTCGCCCAGGCCTTGTTGGTAGTAGTAGTCGGTCGCCCACAGAGGCAGCACAGCAGTTTGATTTAGAAAGATACAGTTCTGTGTGAGACTGAGACACAACAATACAAAGGTAAGAAATAACAACATTAAGAAGCACCATTAATAATACAAAAGTATACATAAAATAAATGATACAAGCTCAACAACACCAGGTTATAGCCCAAACATTTAGACTCGTCGAAAAAAACCTACGAGAGTCTAAATGTTTGGGCTAACCAGGTTACACTACACTACAAAGTCACTTACTTTCATTACGCCAGCTGGCGCATGGGGCAGAAACAAAGTTTCTCCACTTGCATCTGTCTTCTCTATTATTATATGGTCCCCCAGGCCCCAGCTGGCTAGCTCTGCCTCTGATGTTGCTTATGGTTCTGCTTCTCTATCCTGCTAAAACGCATGTCATTCTACTGATTCTAGGCCTAGGGCCTCCCTTTCTTTCTCTTGGCTTCTGGTTCTGGGTCTGGGGTCCAGACAGTCTAATGCGACTCTTGGGGTAGCGTTGATGTCCATTCTGACTTCTGAGGACATGATGCATTGCCAACCCAGGTCCATATAGTGCAGCATATAAACATAACAATCGTTCAGTTTGTGATAAAAGCATGACATTTGGTACACATATAGCCAAAGGCATCCCAAACATAATTGGATGTGGAGGCATCCTGAATTTTCAACATGGCACCCATGGCAGCCATTTTTCAAAATGCCACCATTGACATCCTATTATAAGGCAATATTTTCTAAATTTCCTTATGCTTTAAGTAGCATGTGACATATCAAACTAGGGGGGTTTCATGATGCTGAATCCATTCCAAGCATTAGTTTGGGCTAATTGGCCAAATTGGGCTAAATAGCATAGCAACTTGCCCAAAATGTGCTGACATCAAGTTGCTATGGCCAAATTTAGCCCAATGAGTGTTTTTATGCAAAACTAATGCTTGGAATGGATTCAGCATCATGAAACCCCCCTAGTTTGATATGTCACATGCTACTTAAAGCATAAGGAAATTTAGAAAATATTGCCTTATAATAGGATGTCAATGGTGGCATTTTGTAAATGGCTGCCATGGGTGCCATGTTGAAAATTCAGGATGCCTCCACATCCAGTTATGTTCGGGATGCCTTTGGCTATATGTGTACCAAATGTCATGCTTGTATCACAAACTGAACGATTCCTTTATATATTGGAGCTAAGCAGCTGGACTAATAGCCCTTTATTGATTAGCCTATAATCATGTATGCAGTGCAGTGCATGTCATCTTGTTGGGTGATGTTCAGGAGGTTGTTGTTTGATTGATTGATTGATTGAAATATTTATTAACAGTTTGCAGAGTTGCAGTACATTTCAAGCACAACTCAATACAAAGACTGTTGTTTGTGATGGTCTTGGGCCCTGCTTGGGCCAGAATATGTGCCGGCATGATAGTGGAATATATGTGGATAATTTATGGATGTCGAGTTCTGTAGTTTTCCATTTACAGTCTGTGCCAGTGGAGTAAAACCAAACCAGTAAAACAAATTACATAATTACTCAAATTCATCTACTGTCCACACTGTCATTTTTTGAAAAATGTAGTTCAATTAAGGTAAACTTTAATGTAACCAAAACCAAATATAAACTTTTTGTCTGTCCGAGGGAGACCAATTAGTGTGAACATCAGCCCTGCTCTGCCTGTGGGCCAATTCTCTCTCTCTGTGTGTGTGTGTGTGTGTGTGTGTGTGTGTGTGTGTGTGTGTGTGTGTGTGTGTGTGTGTGTGTGTGTGTGTGTGTGTGTGTGTGTGTGTGTGTGTGTGTGTGTGTGTGTGTGTGTGTGTGTGTGTGTGTGTGTGTGTGTGTGTGTGTGTGTGTGTGTGTGTGTGTGTGTGTGTGTGTGTGTGTGTGTGTGTGTGTGTGTGTGTGTGGGGGGGGGGGGGGGGGGGGGCAGGCATCTCTCTGGCTATAATTAATCTGTCATCCCCCTTGTCCTCTGTCACCAGGACTTCTAGTACTGCTGGTTTTTATCTCCTACCAGGACCTCTAGTACTGCTGTTTTTATCTCCTACCAGGACCTCTAGTACTACTGTTTTTATCTCCTACCAGGACCTCTAGTACTGCTGGTTGTATGTCCTACCAGGACCTCTAGTACTGCTGGTTTTTATATCCTACCATGACCACTACAAGGTTGTAGATAATTGAAGACCCCACCCAGACAGGCACCCACCCACCCGCACGGAATACTTACCGCACGGAAAGTCCAAAAGGGTGAAGGGATACAAGATCCCCTTAGTGCAGTGGTTCCCAAAGTGGGGTGGTTTTATGTCCTACCAGGACCTCTAGTACTGCTGGTACTAGAGGTCCTGACCCCCAAGGGTACTTGAGGGCGTTCCAGGGGATACCCAGCTAAATGATCATTTGGAACCAAATGGACCCTTATGGATCTGTAACTCAGAGAGTGTACAAATGGAGAGTTAAATTAGCATTGATTTTACAATATAAATTGGGGGTCCCAGAGATAGAAAGAGAGTCCGTAGACTAATGCATGTCAAACTGGGGGTCGTTGAAATTAAACGGGTTAAAAATCACTGCTAGAGCCGTAAAAATCTTCTCTTATGGGGGTCCCTACCCTGGCATATCTTTTCAAATGGGGGTCCGTGGGCTAATTAGTGTCAATGTGGGGGTCCTTGAGATGAAAAAGTTTGGGAACCACTGCCTTAGTGCTCACTAGCAGGGATACAAGATGCCCTTAGTGCACACTAGCAGGGATACAAGATGCCCTTAGTGCACACTAGCAGGGATACAAGATGCCCTTAGTGCACACTAGCAGGGATACAAGATGCCCTTAGTGCACACTAGCAGGGATACAAGATGCCCTTAGTGCACACTAGCAGGGATACAAGATGCCCTTAGTGCACACTAGCTCAGTGGCCTTGCGGTCGGGGGTTCGATCCCCAGCCGGGTCATACCAGACCAGAAACGGGACCCAATGCCTCCCTGCTTGGCTCTCAGCATCAAGGGTTGGGATTGTGGGTAAATCCCTGCGACATACTATAGCGTCATGTCCAGGGGGTGTACTTGTACATCAAGCTGCCTCACGCTACAGAAACAGGAGATAGGCTCCTGTCCCTATATGGGCCTCATGGCTCGGCAAGGCTTACGTACACATCAGTTTAACCACTTTAACCCCATTTCATTGTTGGGCCATTCAAACCTGAGTGGAATAGTAACAGAGTGGCGACACTAGCGTTGACTCCCATTGTAACAATGGAATGCGGAAGTGCTCGTTTTATCTCAATGGGATAGTTCATAGAGTATAGGGGATAGTTCCAGCCATAGGAGCAATGTTTGGAACTATAGCCCATAGGCACCCGCTTTGTGGCGAGATCAAAGCGTGTCGCTACTCTCCTACTCTACACTCTGATTCAAACATACTGTAGCTGATCTACAAGCTCAATGCACCACAATGTGTAAAGGACCACTTCACCACTTTTCAACCTATCTTCAATCTTCACTTTTCAACCTATCCTCACTAATCATGATAAAATGGCACAATTATTTTCTACTCGGTCTGTCTCATAGGACACAGACTGACTGTCACCTGTTGTAAGCAGTGGATCAGGGAAGGTCTCTGGAATTAGTGCTACTTTGGCCCATGTGGTATCAATCTATCCCTTATTGTCTCCACCAGGCCAAAGGCATGGGGAGGGGATAGAGTATGTTTTGCACTCCGTCCATCAGTTTTTTAGAACGGCCTGTTATAGCGCCACCAGGAGGTCGACTTTTGTAAAACACATCTTTTAATATTACTCCTCCAGATTTTGTCCAAAAATCCCGCAAATCGCTACACAGTATCTCTATAGTCATGTGCTCAAGACGGATCTGTTCGATATTTTTGGTTTGGCCAAACATTTGTTTTATTGCTGATTGCAGCCTCATCAAACACAAATGTTTGGTCAAACCATGTGACTCACATTGGAATTGCATTGTGGCAGCCATTAATCAGAGACAGCTAAAGACAGCACAGAACATCCGTTTGATACGTGTGAATGAGGCCTCACAAGTGCCTGATTACTTGTTGGGTGGGTGTGATACATTGATTGGTCTGCTATGGCTTTACCATTCACATGCAATGCGGTCAAAGTGGTGCATAAGGATGGTGTTCCATTGTCATTAAAACACTGTATTGTTCACAGTACAAGATGCCCATAATTAAATGAGGTGAAACCGTGGCTGAAACAGATGTGTTGTGATCATGTGATGTACTCTCTGTAATGAACACACAAAGGAACTGTAGCTGTCAAACCTTTATTTGAAAAAGAAGAAAAATAGGAATGTTGACTGGTATAACACAGTACATATTTCACTTTGCAATGCACTCTATGATGATCTAAACAAATGATGAATAATATAATGTGATAATCTGTTCAAACAACACACGTTAACACACAGACGAGTTGCAATTGCACCACTAGTGCATGCATATTCATTCATTAATATAATGAATATGGCATTTTAATGCCTGACGAATGTGGACAAACACTGATTCTCATATTGTCATATCAGTATCATCAGAAGGTCATAATACAAGTTGAAAATAGCTTTCTTCACAGATGTGTTCATAAAGGTTGGGGTGCTCAATCTGTTCCAATGATTTAGTAAAAATGACTCCCTGGCCATATAATCATATAATCTCCTTTTGTATACGTGTCCCAGACATGTGTACTGTAATACTAACTAACAAGCCATGTAATGCATATGTCAATTGATGTCTATGTGGTGTTTTTAATTTTTTGACAGAAAACATGTTAATTGATTAAATCCTGCCTTAGTATGTTTTACTAAATTAACACCTTGAGCACCATCCCTATTCTGGGGGAATAGGGATGCTATCAAAAATAGCACACCTATACAAGGTGTAAAGGTGGTTACAAACTGATATAGTATTCAAATGATCTACACTACTACAACACACTACTAATTACTATGTCTTGTAGTATATGCAGTACTAAATTACTCACACAAAGTTTCCTCTTTGTATTTGTAGTACATTAAAGTACTCACACAAAGTATTAACCTCAGGTAGTATTTCAAGTGAGTCAAAGTGATCACATAGGGTATTCATTGTTGTGCAAACAGGACAGTCCCTGTTCTTGTTCACCGTCCACCATTGCTGCAGACAGGCGCTGCAGAAGCTGTGGCTACACGACAGGATAACAGGATGTTTAAAGATGTTGCAGCAAACAGGACAGGTGAGCTCCTCTTCCTGTCGAGCCATTCTGTCTGCTAGCATCACTCCCTCCTCAGGAGAAGAATTGTTGTTGTTGTTGTTCATCTTCACTTGAAGTCTGGAGTCCACAGTCAGTTCTGGTTCGAAATGATTGATACTCTGGAGAGGAGTTGTGGAGACGTTACAACTACACTCTTCTTATACTAGAGAGCCTGAGGCGGAGGCTTGCAATGATTGGCCAAAGAGGAGAACAATAGAACCATCACCACCAATCACAACCTAACTCACTCAAGGTTCAGTATTCAACACTACTTTAAAAAGTGAAGTAGGCCTAAGCAGGAAGTAATAAATATACATTACTAAAAATGTTTACTACATTCAGGTAAACTAATGTAACTGATTGAAATACAACATAAGGGAAACATTTTTGCTTCCCATTCATTTCACAACAACATACAATTGTGGGACTTTCCATTTAGAAATATATAATTAAATTAAATATTGCATATTAAAAAGCTAGCAGGCTTGAATATTTTATTAAGCAATGCGAATAGCTAATAATGTGGGTAAACTTAAATACATGACATCCACCAACACCCTGAAATACATTCGCATTACACTTTACAATGTCAGCACTACATCCATTTCATTTTCTGGTGTGAACATGAATAATAACACAATAATATAACACTAAGTAAGTCCTAATAAATAACACTAACGAATAATGTGTCTTAATTTAAATTAATATATTTTTATTTTTCAGAAGAGAAGAAATGTAATGAAATATTAAATATTTAAAAAAGAAAACGGGTTCACCTAAATGTTATATGAAATAACTTGTATGAGTATGAAAACTCAGTGTAGTCGCTGTTATTAACATTAGACTGGTAGTGAGAATCATTTAGATGAGCTGAATATAAAATACAACAAATAGAGTAGTAGAGTGTAGACCAGGGGTGCCCACACATTTATGACGTGAGATCTACTTTAAAAATGACCAGCTCAACAAGATCTACCCACTGAAAAAATAAGTGTACCATTGCTGAAAATAGTTTAAATATATAATGTACCTGGGGGAGAAATTACGACGTATTTAAAACACAAACTTTGCCATGCTACTAGTCCTACATACTTACACCTAGAAACCCCATTCAAACCTATTTAGGTTCATCTTATGGTGGACATGTTTGCATGAAAAGAAATCTTTGAAATGTTTCATAGTTTTAGAAATATATAGTGCAAGGACACTTCGACACCAACTCTGGGGGAGCCCAGGTTCGAACTGGCAACCTTGCAGTTACCATCCAGCCACTCTACCCCCTGTTTTGGTTTTATTTAGTTTATGACAGAATGGAGAGAGAAAGCTAAATTCATTGACAAAGTACATTTGGAATTTGTCACCCATCCTACACACCCTGTAGACAATGTTGGCTATGTCAGTAGTTTCGCCATACAAGATCCCCTTAGTGCAGTGGTTCCCAAAGTGGGGTGGTTTTATGTCCTACCAGGACCTCTAGTACTGCTGGTACTAGAGGTCCTGACCCCCAAGGGTACTTGAGGGCGTTCCAGGGGATACCCAGCTAAATGATCATTTGGAACCAAATGGACCCTTATGGATCTGTAACTCAGAGAGTGTACAAATGGAGAGTTAAATTAGCATTGATTTTACAATATAAATTGGGGGTCCCAGAGATAGAAAGAGAGTCCGTAGACTAATGCATGTCAAACTGGGGGTCGTTGAAATTAAACAGGTTAAAAATCACTGCTAGAGCCGTAAAAATCTTCTCTTATGGGGGTCCCTACCCTGGCATATCTTTTCAAATGGGGGTCCGTGGGCTAATTAGTGTCAATGTGGGGGTCCTTGAGATGAAAAAGTTTGGGAACCACTGCCTTAGTGCTCACTAGCAGGGATACAAGATGCCCTTAGTGCACACTAGCAGGGATACAAGATGCCCTTAGTGCACACTAGCAGGGATACAAGATGCCCTTAGTGCACACTAGCAGGGATACAAGATGCCCTTAGTGCACACTAGCAGGGATACAAGATGCCCTTAGTGCACACTAGCTCAGTGGCCTTGCGGTCGGGGGTTCGATCCCCAGCCGGGTCATACCAGACCAGAAACGGGACCCAATGCCTCCCTGCTTGGCTCTCAGCATCAAGGGTTGGGATTGTGGGTAAATCCCTGCGACATACTATAGCGTCATGTCCAGGGGGTGTACTTGTACATCAAGCTGCCTCACGCTACAGAAACAGGAGATAGGCTCCTGTCCCTATATGGGCCTCATGGCTCGGCAAGGCTTACGTACACATCAGTTTAACCACTTTAACCCCATTTCATTGTTGGGCCATTCAAACCTGAGTGGAATAGTAACAGAGTGGCGACACTAGCGTTGACTCCCATTGTAACAATGGAATGCGGAAGTGCTCGTTTTATCTCAATGGGATAGTTCATAGAGTATAGGGGATAGTTCCAGCCATAGGAGCAATGTTTGGAACTATAGCCCATTCAGGTAAACTAATGTAACTGATTGAAATACAACATAAGGGAAACATTTTTGCTTCCCATTCATTTCACAACAACATACAATTGTGGGACTTTCCATTTAGAAATATATAATTAAATTAAATATTGCATATTATAAAGCTAGCAGGCTTGAATATTTTATTAAGCAATGCGAATAGCTAATAATGTGGGTAAACTTAAATACATGACATCCACCAACACCCTGAAATACATTCGCATTACACTTTACAATGTCAGCACTACATCCATTTCATTTTCTGGTGTGAACATGAATAATAACACAATAATAAAACACTAAGTAAGTCCTAATAAATAACACTAATGAATAATGTGTCTTAATTTAAATTAATATATTTTTATTTTTCAGAAGAGAAGAAATGTAATGAAATATTAAATATTTAAAAAAGAAAACGGGTTCACCTAAATGTTATATGAAATAACTTGTATGAGTATGAAAACTCAGTGTAGTCGCAGTTATTAACATTAGACTGGTAGTGAGAATCATTTAGATGAGCTGAATATAAAATACAACAAATAGAGTAGTAGAGTGTAGACCAGGGGTGCCCACACATTTATGACGTGAGATCTACTTTAAAAATGACCAGCTCAACAAGATCTACCCACTGAAAAAATAAGTGTACCATTGCTGAAAATAGTTTAAATATATAATGTACCTGGCGGAGAAATTACGACGTATTTAAAACACAAACTTTGCCATGCTACTAGTCCTACATACTTACACCTAGAAACCCCATTCAAACCTATTTAGGTTCATCTTACGGTGGACATGTTTGCATGAAAAGAAATCTTTGAAATGTTTCATAGTTTTAGAAATATATAGTGCAAGGACACTTCGACACCAACTCTGGGGGAGCCCAGGTTCGAACTGGCAACCTTGCAGTTACCATCCAGCCACTCTACCCCCTGTTTTGGTTTTATTTAGTTTATGACAGAATGGAGAGAGAAAGCTAAATTCATTGACAAAGTACATTTGGAATTTGTCACCCATCCTACACACCCTGTAGACAATGTTGGCTATGTCAGTAGTTTCGCCATACAAGATCCCCTTAGTGCAGTGGTTCCCAAAGTGGGGTGGTTTTATGTCCTACCAGGACCTCTAGTACTGCTGGTACTAGAGGTCCTGACCCCCAAGGGTACTTGAGGGCGTTCCAGGGGATACCCAGCTAAATGATCATTTGGAACCAAATGGACCCTTATGGATCTGTAACTCAGAGAGTGTACAAATGGAGAGTTAAATTAGCATTGATTTTACAATATAAATTGGGGGTCCCAGAGATAGAAAGAGAGTCCGTAGACTAATGCATGTCAAACTGGGGGTCGTTGAAATTAAACGGGTTAAAAATCACTGCTAGAGCCGTAAAAATCTTCTCTTATGGGGGTCCCTACCCTGGCATATCTTTTCAAATGGGGGTCCGTGGGCTAATTAGTGTCAATGTGGGGGTCCTTGAGATGAAAAAGTTTGGGAACCACTGCCTTAGTGCTCACTAGCAGGGATACAAGATGCCCTTAGTGCACACTAGCAGGGATACAAGATGCCCTTAGTGCACACTAGCAGGGATACAAGATGCCCTTAGTGCACACTAGCAGGGATACAAGATGCCCTTAGTGCACACTAGCAGGGATACAAGATGCCCTTAGTGCACACTAGCTCAGTGGCCTTGCGGTCGGGGGTTCGATCCCCAGCCGGGTCATACCAGACCAGAAACGGGACCCAATGCCTCCCTGCTTGGCTCTCAGCATCAAGGGTTGGGATTGTGGGTAAATCCCTGCGACATAATATAGCGTCATGTCCAGGGGGTGTACTTGTACACCAAGCTGCCTCACGCTACAGAAACAGGCCCTATATGGGCCTCATGGCTCGGCAAGGCTTACGTACACATCAGTTTAACCACTTTAACCCCATTTCATTGTTGGGCCATTCAAACCTGAGTGGAATAGTAACAGAGTGGCGACACTAGCGTTGACTCCCATTGTAACAATGGAATGCGGAAGTGCTCGTTTTATCTCAATGGGATAGTTCATAGAGTATAGGGGATAGTTCCAGCCATAGGAGCAATGTTTGGAACTATAGCCCATTCAGGTAAACTAATGTAACTGATTGAAATACAACATAAGGGAAACATTTTTGCTTCCCATTCATTTCACAACAACATACAATTGTGGGACTTTCCATTTAGAAATATATAATTAAATTAAATATTGCATATTATAAAGCTAGCAGGCTTGAATATTTTATTAAGCAATGCGAATAGCTAATAATGTGGGTAAACTTAAATACATGACATCCACCAACACCCTGAAATACATTCGCATTACACTTTACAATGTCAGCACTACATCCATTTCATTTTCTGGTGTGAACATGAATAATAACACAATAATAAAACGCTAAGTAAGTCCTAATAAATAACACTAATGAATAATGTGTCTTAATTTAAATTAATATATTTTTATTTTTCAGAAGAGAAGAAATGTAATGAAATATTAAATATTTAAAAAAGAAAACGGGTTCACCTAAATGTTATATGAAATAACTTGTATGAGTATGAAAACTCAGTGTAGTCGCAGTTATTAACATTAGACTGGTAGTGAGAATCATTTAGATGAGCTGAATATAAAATACAACAAATAGAGTAGTAGAGTGTAGACCAGGGGTGCCCACACATTTATGACGTGAGATCTACTTTAAAAATGACCAGCTCAACAAGATCTACCCACTGAAAAAATAAGTGTACCATTGCTGAAAATAGTTTAAATATATAATGTACCTGGCGGAGAAATTACGACGTATTTAAAACACAAACTTTGCCATGCTACTAGTCCTACATACTTACACCTAGAAACCCCATTCAAACCTATTTAGGTTCATCTTACGGTGGACATGTTTGCATGAAAAGAAATCTTTGAAATGTTTCATAGTTTTAGAAATATATAGTGCAAGGACACTTCGACACCAACTCTGGGGGAGCCCAGGTTCGAACTGGCAACCTTGCAGTTACCATCCAGCCACTCTACCCCCTGTTTTGGTTTTATTTAGTTTATGACAGAATGGAGAGAGAAAGCTAAATTCATTGACAAAGTACATTTGGAATTTGTCACCCATCCTACACACCCTGTAGACAATGTTGGCTATGTCAGTAGTTTCGCCAGTGTTCTTTCACAGGTTAGTCTGATTACTTCTTGCCACACCCATGTATCACACCGTGTGATACATTAATTAGTCTTCTATGGCTTTACCATTCACATGTAATGCAGTCAAAGTGGTGCATACGGATGGTGTTCCATTGTCATTAAAACATAGTCATTGTCCTAGTTTTGTCTAAAAGAACAGAGTGTATGTAATGATGATGGCTAGTCGGTCAGTAATTGATCTACGCTTTAACATTCAATTGTCATTCAGTAGTGCATAATGCTGGTGGATCATTCAATGCTATGCTCACTGTTTTGTCACTAGAAGGAGGTGTTTGACCATTGCTTGGTCTATAGTGGTGATTCTCGAAATATCTTCTGTGCATGGCAGCAGTAGAGGCAAATATGTGTGGAGAGAAACTCTATTCAACCCTGTCGTGAGTTTAATCATGCTTGTGTGAATAGGCTAGATAGCATTTTATGTATGGCACTCTTGCATTTGTAGTGTTTCTCTCCAGTGTGACTTCTCTGATGGAGATCATAGAACCTGGAGTTATAGGCCTACTAAAGCTTTTTCTACACTCGGTACAGTGCAAAGCTTTCACTCCTGCATGTATGTGTGTGGATCCATGACACTGAGTTAAACTCCTCCCACACAGTACACAGTTGGATTATTTCTTTCCTGTGTGAATCCTGTAGTGTTTCTCTGAATGACCTTTTCCATATTGGTCAGAGCAGTATGGCTTCTCCAGTGTGAATTCTCTGGTGATTTTTACGCTTTCCCCACAATTGCAAATTAGAGATGTCCCGATACTGTATCCGGGTATCGGCCCTTATTTGTCATATCGGTATCGGCGAATATGCCAGTCTAACCACCGATCCGACACAGGGGTAAGGGGTTAACACTATGGCAGGTAAATAAGTGCACATTTGAGTGAGGAGTCAACATTGAATAGCCTCACTGGCCCCATGGGATAGTTCCAGCCATAGGAGCAATGTTTGGAACTATAGCCCATAGGCACCCGCTTTGTGGCGAGATCAAAGCGTGTCGCTACTCTCCTACTCTACACTCTGATTCAAACATACTGTAGCTGATCTACAAGCTCAAATTAATGCACCACAATGTGTAAAGGACCACTTCACCACTTTTCAACCTATCTTCACTTTTCAACCTATCCTCACTAATAATAATCATGATAAAATGGCACAATTATTTTCTACTCAGTCTGTCTCATAGGACACAGACTGACTGTCACCTGTTGTAAGCAGTGGATCAGGGAAGGTCTCTGGAATTAGTGCTACTTTGGCCCATGTGGTATCAATCTATCCCTTGTCTCCACCAGGCCGAAGGCATGGGGAGGGGATAGAGTATGTTTTGCACTCCGTCCATCAGTTTTTTAGAACGGCCTGTTATAGCGCCACCAGGAGGTCGACTTTTGTAAAACACATCTTTTAATATTACTCCTCCAGATTTTGTCCAAAAATCCCGCAAATCGCTACACAGTATCTCTATAGTCATGTGCTCAAGACGGATCTGTTCGATATTTTTGGTTTGGCCAAACGTTTGTTTTATTGCTGATTGCAGCCTCATCAAACACAAATGTTTGGTCAAACCATGTGACTCACATTGGAATTGCATTGTGGCAGCCATTAATCAGAGACAGCTAAAGACAGCACAGAACATCCGTTTGATACGTGTGAATGAGGCCTCACAAGTGCCTGATTACTTGTTGGGTGGGTGTGATACATTGATTGGTCTGCTATGGCTTTACCATTCACATGCAATGCGGTCAAAGTGGTGCATAAGGATGGTGTTCCATTGTCATTAAAACACTGTATTGTTCACAGTACAAGATGCCCATAATTAAATGAGGTGAAACCGTGAACAGTGTTGTGATCATGTGATGTACTCTCTGTAATGAACACACAAAGGCACTGTAGCTGTCAAACCTTTATTTGAAAAAGAAGAAAAATAGGAATGTTTTGACTGGTATAACACAGTACATAGTTCACTTTGCAATGCACTCTATGATGATCTAAACAAATGATGAATAATATAATCTGTTCAAACAACACACGTTAACACACAACGAGTTGCAATTGCACCACTAGTGCATGCATATTCATTCAATAATATAATGAATATGACATTTTAATTCCTGACGAATGTGGACAAACACTGATTCTCATATTGTCATATCAGTATCATCAGAAGGTCATAATACAAGTTGAAAATAGCTTTCTTCACAGATGTGTTCATAAAGGTTGGGGTGCTCAATCTGTTCCAATGATTCAGTAAAAATGACTCCCTGGTCATATAATCAGCCATGTCTCCTTTTGTATACGTGTCCCAGACATGTGTACTGTAATACTAACTAACAAGCCATGTAATGCATATGTCAATGGATTTTTTTTGACAGAAAACATGTTAATTGATTCAATCCTGCCTTAGTATTTTTTACTAAATTAACACCTTGAACACCAGCATCCCTATTCTGGGGGAATAGGGATGCTATCAAAAATAGCACACCTATACAAGCTCAAACAAGGTGTAAAGGTGGTTACAAACTGATATAGTATTCAAATGATCTACACTACTACAACACACTACTAATTACTATGTCTTGTAGTATATGCAGTACTAAATTACTCACACAAAGTTTCCTCTTTGTATTTGTAGTACATTAAAGTACTCACACAAAGTATTAACCTCAGGTAGTATTTCAAGTGAGTCAAAGTAATCACATAGAGTATTCACTTTGGAATTATCTCTGAGAGACCTGCGACTTCTCTCCTCTAAGAAGTTCTCAGAGAGGTTCTTCAAGGCCAAGTTGACAGGAGGTGCGTCCTGGGAGGAGTTTGTTCTGCAAACAGGACAGTCCTTGTTCATTTTCACCGTCCACCATTGCTGCAGACAGGCGCTGCAGAAGCTGTGGCTACACGACAGGATAACAGGATGTTTAAAGATGTTGCAGCAAACGGGACAGGTGAGCTCCTCTTCCTGTCGAGCCATTCTGTCTGCTAGCATCACTCCCTCCCCAGGAGCAGAATTGTTGTTGTTGTTCATCTTCACTTGAAGTCTGGAGTCCACAGTCAGTTCTGGTTCGAAATGATTGATATTCTGGAGGAGTTGCAGAGAGAGGAGTTGTGGAGACATTACAACTATACACTCCTCTTATACTAGAGAGCCTGAGGTGGAGGCTTGCAATGATTGGCCAAAGAGGAGAACAATAGAACCATCTGTCCACCAATCACAACCTAACTCACTCAAGGTTCAGTATTCAACACTACTTTAAAAAGTGAAGTAGGCCTAAGCAGGAAGTAATAAATATACATTACTAAAAATGTTTACTACATTCAGGTAAACTAATGTAACTGATTGAAATACAACATAAGGGAAACATTTTTGCTTCCCATTCATTTCACAACAACATACAATTGTGGGACTTTCCATTTAGAAATATATAATTAAATTAAATATTGCATATTAAAAAGCTAGCAGGCTTGAATATTTTATTAAGCAATGCGAATAGCTAATAATGTGGGTAAACTTAAATACATGACATCCACCAACACCCTGAAATACATTCGCATTACACTTTACAATGTCAGCACTACATCCATTTCATTTTCTGGTGTGAACATGAATAATAACACAATAATATAACACTAAGTAAGTCCTAATAAATAACACTAACGAATAATGTGTCTTAATTTAAATTAATATATTTTTATTTTTCAGAAGAGAAGAAATGTAATGAAATATTAAATATTTAAAAAAGAAAACGGGTTCACCTAAATGTTATATGAAATAACTTGTATGAGTATGAAAACTCAGTGTAGTCGCTGTTATTAACATTAGACTGGTAGTGAGAATCATTTAGATGAGCTGAATATAAAATACAACAAATAGAGTAGTAGAGTGTAGACCAGGGGTGCCCACACATTTATGACGTGAGATCTACTTTAAAAATGACCAGCTCAACAAGATCTACCCACTGAAAAAATAAGTGTACCATTGCTGAAAATAGTTTAAATATATAATGTACCTGGGGGAGAAATTACGACGTATTTAAAACACAAACTTTGCCATGCTACTAGTCCTACATACTTACACCTAGAAACCCCATTCAAACCTATTTAGGTTCATCTTATGGTGGACATGTTTGCATGAAAAGAAATCTTTGAAATGTTTCATAGTTTTAGAAATATATAGTGCAAGGACACTTCGACACCAACTCTGGGGGAGCCCAGGTTCGAACTGGCAACCTTGCAGTTACCATCCAGCCACTCTACCCCCTGTTTTGGTTTTATTTAGTTTATGACAGAATGGAGAGAGAAAGCTAAATTCATTGACAAAGTACATTTGGAATTTGTCACCCATCCTACACACCCTGTAGACAATGTTGGCTATGTCAGTAGTTTCGCCATACAAGATCCCCTTAGTGCAGTGGTTCCCAAAGTGGGGTGGTTTTATGTCCTACCAGGACCTCTAGTACTGCTGGTACTAGAGGTCCTGACCCCCAAGGGTACTTGAGGGCGTTCCAGGGGATACCCAGCTAAATGATCATTTGGAACCAAATGGACCCTTATGGATCTGTAACTCAGAGAGTGTACAAATGGAGAGTTAAATTAGCATTGATTTTACAATATAAATTGGGGGTCCCAGAGATAGAAAGAGAGTCCGTAGACTAATGCATGTCAAACTGGGGGTCGTTGAAATTAAACGGGTTAAAAATCACTGCTAGAGCCGTAAAAATCTTCTCTTATGGGGGTCCCTACCCTGGCATATCTTTTCAAATGGGGGTCCGTGGGCTAATTAGTGTCAATGTGGGGGTCCTTGAGATGAAAAAGTTTGGGAACCACTGCCTTAGTGCTCACTAGCAGGGATACAAGATGCCCTTAGTGCACACTAGCAGGGATACAAGATGCCCTTAGTGCACACTAGCAGGGATACAAGATGCCCTTAGTGCACACTAGCAGGGATACAAGATGCCCTTAGTGCACACTAGCAGGGATACAAGATGCCCTTAGTGCACACTAGCTCAGTGGCCTTGCGGTCGGGGGTTCGATCCCCAGCCGGGTCATACCAGACCAGAAACGGGACCCAATGCCTCCCTGCTTGGCTCTCAGCATCAAGGGTTGGGATTGTGGGTAAATCCCTGCGACATACTATAGCGTCATGTCCAGGGGGTGTACTTGTACACCAAGCTGCCTCACGCTACAGAAACAGGCCCTATATGGGCCTCATGGCTCGGCAAGGCTTACGTACACATCAGTTTAACCACTTTAACCCCATTTCATTGTTGGGCCATTCAAACCTGAGTGGAATAGTAACAGAGTGGCGACACTAGCGTTGACTCCCATTGTAACAATGGAATGCGGAAGTGCTCGTTTTATCTCAATGGGATAGTTCATAGAGTATAGGGGATAGTTCCAGCCATAGGAGCAATGTTTGGAACTATAGCCCATTCAGGTAAACTAATGTAACTGATTGAAATACAACATAAGGGAAACATTTTTGCTTCCCATTCATTTCACAACAACATACAATTGTGGGACTTTCCATTTAGAAATATATAATTAAATTAAATATTGCATATTATAAAGCTAGCAGGCTTGAATATTTTATTAAGCAATGCGAATAGCTAATAATGTGGGTAAACTTAAATACATGACATCCACCAACACCCTGAAATACATTCGCATTACACTTTACAATGTCAGCACTACATCCATTTCATTTTCTGGTGTGAACATGAATAATAACACAATAATAAAACGCTAAGTAAGTCCTAATAAATAACACTAATGAATAATGTGTCTTAATTTAAATTAATATATTTTTATTTTTCAGAAGAGAAGAAATGTAATGAAATATTAAATATTTAAAAAAGAAAACGGGTTCACCTAAATGTTATATGAAATAACTTGTATGAGTATGAAAACTCAGTGTAGTCGCAGTTATTAACATTAGACTGGTAGTGAGAATCATTTAGATGAGCTGAATATAAAATACAACAAATAGAGTAGTAGAGTGTAGACCAGGGGTGCCCACACATTTATGACGTGAGATCTACTTTAAAAATGACCAGCTCAACAAGATCTACCCACTGAAAAAATAAGTGTACCATTGCTGAAAATAGTTTAAATATATAATGTACCTGGCGGAGAAATTACGACGTATTTAAAACACAAACTTTGCCATGCTACTAGTCCTACATACTTACACCTAGAAACCCCATTCAAACCTATTTAGGTTCATCTTACGGTGGACATGTTTGCATGAAAAGAAATCTTTGAAATGTTTCATAGTTTTAGAAATATATAGTGCAAGGACACTTCGACACCAACTCTGGGGGAGCCCAGGTTCGAACTGGCAACCTTGCAGTTACCATCCAGCCACTCTACCCCCTGTTTTGGTTTTATTTAGTTTATGACAGAATGGAGAGAGAAAGCTAAATTCATTGACAAAGTACATTTGGAATTTGTCACCCATCCTACACACCCTGTAGACAATGTTGGCTATGTCAGTAGTTTCGCCAGTGTTCTTTCACAGGTTAGTCTGATTACTTCTTGCCACACCCATGTATCACACCGTGTGATACATTAATTAGTCTTCTATGGCTTTACCATTCACATGTAATGCAGTCAAAGTGGTGCATACGGATGGTGTTCCATTGTCATTAAAACATAGTCATTGTCCTAGTTTTGTCTGAAAAGAACAGAGTGTATGTAATGATGATGGCTAGTCGGTCAGTAATTGATCTACGCTTTAACATTCAATTGTCATTCAGTAGTGCATAATGCTGGTGGATCATTCAATGCTATGCTCACTGTTTTGTCACTAGAAGGAGGTGTTTGACCATTGCTTGGTCTATAGTGGTGATTCTCGAAATATCTTCTGTGCATGGCAGCAGTAGAGGCAAATATGTGTGGAGAGAAACTCTATTCAACCCTGTCGTGAGTTTAATCATGCTTGTGTGAATAGGCTAGATAGCATTTTATGTATGGCACTCTTGCATTTGTAGTGTTTCTCTCCAGTGTGACTTCTCTGATGGAGATCATAGAACCTGGAGTTATAGGCCTACTAAAGCTTTTTCTACACTCGGTACAGTGCAAAGCTTTCACTCCTGCATGTATGTGTGTGGATCCATGACACTGAGTTAAACTCCTCCCACACAGTACACAGTTGGATTATTTCTTTCCTGTGTGAATCCTGTAGTGTTTCTCTGAATGACCTTTTCCATATTGGTCAGAGCAGTATGGCTTCTCCAGTGTGAATTCTCTGGTGATTTTTACGCTTTCCCCACAATTGCAAATTAGAGATGTCCCGATACTGTATCCGGGTATCGGCCCTTATTTGTCATATCGGTATCGGCGAATATGCCAGTCTAACCACCGATCCGACACAGGGGTAAGGGGTTAACACTATGGCAGGTAAATAAGTGCACATTTGAGTGAGGAGTCAACATTGAATAGCCTCACTGGCCCCATGGGATAGTTCCAGCCATAGGAGCAATGTTTGGAACTATAGCCCATAGGCACCCGCTTTGTGGCGAGATCAAAGCGTGTCGCTACTCTCCTACTCTACACTCTGATTCAAACATACTGTAGCTGATCTACAAGCTCAAATTAATGCACCACAATGTGTAAAGGACCACTTCACCACTTTTCAACCTATCTTCACTTTTCAACCTATCCTCACTAATAATAATCATGATAAAATGGCACAATTATTTTCTACTCAGTCTGTCTCATAGGACACAGACTGACTGTCACCTGTTGTAAGCAGTGGATCAGGGAAGGTCTCTGGAATTAGTGCTACTTTGGCCCATGTGGTATCAATCTATCCCTTGTCTCCACCAGGCCGAAGGCATGGGGAGGGGATAGAGTATGTTTTGCACTCCGTCCATCAGTTTTTTAGAACGGCCTGTTATAGCGCCACCAGGAGGTCGACTTTTGTAAAACACATCTTTTAATATTACTCCTCCAGATTTTGTCCAAAAATCCCGCAAATCGCTACACAGTATCTCTATAGTCATGTGCTCAAGACGGATCTGTTCGATATTTTTGGTTTGGCCAAACGTTTGTTTTATTGCTGATTGCAGCCTCATCAAACACAAATGTTTGGTCAAACCATGTGACTCACATTGGAATTGCATTGTGGCAGCCATTAATCAGAGACAGCTAAAGACAGCACAGAACATCCGTTTGATACGTGTGAATGAGGCCTCACAAGTGCCTGATTACTTGTTGGGTGGGTGTGATACATTGATTGGTCTGCTATGGCTTTACCATTCACATGCAATGCGGTCAAAGTGGTGCATAAGGATGGTGTTCCATTGTCATTAAAACACTGTATTGTTCACAGTACAAGATGCCCATAATTAAATGAGGTGAAACCGTGAACAGTGTTGTGATCATGTGATGTACTCTCTGTAATGAACACACAAAGGCACTGTAGCTGTCAAACCTTTATTTGAAAAAGAAGAAAAATAGGAATGTTTTGACTGGTATAACACAGTACATAGTTCACTTTGCAATGCACTCTATGATGATCTAAACAAATGATGAATAATATAATCTGTTCAAACAACACACGTTAACACACAACGAGTTGCAATTGCACCACTAGTGCATGCATATTCATTCAATAATATAATGAATATGACATTTTAATTCCTGACGAATGTGGACAAACACTGATTCTCATATTGTCATATCAGTATCATCAGAAGGTCATAATACAAGTTGAAAATAGCTTTCTTCACAGATGTGTTCATAAAGGTTGGGGTGCTCAATCTGTTCCAACGATTCAGTAAAAATGACTCCCTGGTCATATAATCAGCCATGTCTCCTTTTGTATACGTGTCCCAGACATGTGTACTGTAATACTAACTAACAAGCCATGTAATGCATATGTCAATGGATTTTTTTTGACAGAAAACATGTTAATTGATTCAATCCTGCCTTAGTATTTTTTACTAAATTAACACCTTGAACACCAGCATCCCTATTCTGGGGGAATAGGGATGCTATCAAAAATAGCACACCTATACAAGCTCAAACAAGGTGTAAAGGTGGTTACAAACTGATATAGTATTCAAATGATCTACACTACTACAACACACTACTAATTACTATGTCTTGTAGTATATGCAGTACTAAATTACTCACACAAAGTTTCCTCTTTGTATTTGTAGTACATTAAAGTACTCACACAAAGTATTAACCTCAGGTAGTATTTCAAGTGAGTCAAAGTAATCACATAGAGTATTCACTTTGGAATTATCTCTGAGAGACCTGCGACTTCTCTCCTCTAAGAAGTTCTCAGAGAGGTTCTTCAAGGCCAAGTTGACAGGAGGTGCGTCCTGGGAGGAGTTTGTTCTGCAAACAGGACAGTCCTTGTTCATTTTCACCGTCCACCATTGCTGCAGACAGGCGCTGCAGAAGCTGTGGCTACACGACAGGATAACAGGATGTTTAAAGATGTTGCAGCAAACGGGACAGGTGAGCTCCTCTTCCTGTCGAGCCATTCTGTCTGCTAGCATCACTCCCTCCCCAGGAGCAGAATTGTTGTTGTTGTTCATCTTCACTTGAAGTCTGGAGTCCACAGTCAGTTCTGGTTCGAAATGATTGATATTCTGGAGGAGTTGCAGAGAGAGGAGTTGTGGAGACATTACAACTATACACTCCTCTTATACTAGAGAGCCTGAGGTGGAGGCTTGCAATGATTGGCCAAAGAGGAGAACAATAGAACCATCTGTCCACCAATCACAACCTAACTCACTCAAGGTTCAGTATTCAACACTACTTTAAAAAGTGAAGTAGGCCTAAGCAGGAAGTAATAAATATACATTACTAAAAATGTTTACTACATTCAGGTAAACTAATGTAACTGATTGAAATACAACATAAGGGAAACATTTTTGCTTCCCATTCATTTCACAACAACATACAATTGTGGGACTTTCCATTTAGAAATATATAATTAAATTAAATATTGCATATTAAAAAGCTAGCAGGCTTGAATATTTTATTAAGCAATGCGAATAGCTAATAATGTGGGTAAACTTAAATACATGACATCCACCAACACCCTGAAATACATTCGCATTACACTTTACAATGTCAGCACTACATCCATTTCATTTTCTGGTGTGAACATGAATAATAACACAATAATATAAAACTAAGTAAGTCCTAATAAATAACACTAACGAATAATGTGTCTTAATTTAAATTAATATATTTTTATTTTTCAGAAGAGAAGAAATGTAATGAAATATTAAATATTTAAAAAAGAAAACGGGTTCACCTAAATGTTATATGAAATAACTTGTATGTAATAGTTTAAATATATAATGTACCTGGGGGAGAAATTACGACGTATTTAAAACACAAACTTTGCCATGCTACTAGTCCTACATACTTACACCTAGAAACCCCATTCAAACCTATTTAGGTTCATCTTATGGTGGACATGTTTGCATGAAAAGAAATCTTTGAAATGTTTCATAGTTTTAGAAATATATAGTGCAAGGACACTTCGACACCAACTCTGGGGGAGCCCAGGTTCGAACTGGCAACCTTGCAGTTACCATCCAGCCACTCTACCCCCTGTTTTGGTTTTATTTAGTTTATGACAGAATGGAGAGAGAAAGCTAAATTCATTGACAAAGTACATTTGGAATTTGTCACCCATCCTACACACCCTCTAGACAATGTTGGCTATGTCAGTAGTTTCGCCAGTGTTCTTTCACAGGTTAGTCTGATTACTTCTTGCCACACCCATGTATCACACCGTGTGATACATTAATTAGTCTTCTATGGCTTTACCATTCACATGTAATGCAGTCAAAGTGGTGCATACGGATGGTGTTCCATTGTCATTAAAACATAGTCATTGTCCTAGTTTTGTCTGAAAAGAACAGAGTGTATGTAATGATGATGGCTAGTCGGTCAGTAATTGATCTACGCTTTAACATTCAATTGTCATTCAGTAGTGCATAATGCTGGTGGATCATTCAATGCTATGCTCACTGTTTTGTCACTAGAAGGAGGTGTTTGACCATTGCTTGGTCTATAGTGGTGATTCTCGAAATATCTTCTGTGCATGGCAGCAGTAGAGGCAAATATGTGTGGAGAGAAACTCTATTCAACCCTGTCGTGAGTTTAATCATGCTTGTGTGAATAGGCTAGATAGCATTTTATGTATGGCACTCTTGCATTTGTAGTGTTTCTCTCCAGTGTGACTTCTCTGATGGAGATCATAGAACCTGGAGTTATAGGCCTACTAAAGCTTTTTCTACACTCGGTACAGTGCAAAGCTTTCACTCCTGCATGTATGTGTGTGGATCCATGACACTGAGTAAAACTCCTCCCACACAGTACACAGTTGGATTATTTCTTTCCTGTGTGAATCCTGTAGTGTTTCTCTGAATGACCTTTTCCATATTGGTCAGAGCAGTATGGCTTCTCCAGTGTGAATTCTCTGGTGATTTTTATTTTTATTGACGGACGCTTTCCCCACAATTGCAAATTAGAGATGTCCCGATACTGTATCCGTATCGGCCCTTATTTGTCATATCGGTATCGGCGAATAGGCCAGTCTAACCACGATCCGACACAGGGGTAAGGGGTTAACACTATGGCAGGTAAATAAAATGTTGGGGCATGTGGAGTTTGCGTTCGAGTTGCCCAAACTGCAAGTGCACATTTGACTGAGGAGTCTGCTATAAACACAACATGAGATATATATATATATATATATATATATATATATATATATATATATATATATATATATATAGCTATAAACACGAGATCACAACACTGGTATCGGTATTCGGTATCATTGTCTAACACAGAAATTGTGGTATCGGGCTTCTCTCTGTATGGACGCAATGATGAGTCTATAAGTCACAATTGGTTAATAGTCCCCTCTGTTCTTCCATGAGACTCTGTAGTGTTGGATGTTATGTCTCACTAGTCACAAAAAAATCCTTAGTTTTAGTCTTTGTCGAAGACCCTATAGCAAAGAAATAGCAGATCTACAAGCTCAGAACACGTTGCAATGCAACACGTGGTTGCAACACTCGGCTATTTTTCAGATTTTGGCAATGTATATAATGGAAAACAAAAACAAATAAAAGCTTTTTTAACAACTCATGTCACTTTATATCACTTGTTCTCAAACCTTTTCATGTCAAGGACCCCCAAAATGATATTCATTTGGTCACGGACCCCATCTCAATATGGTAGGCCTATGTTGTTCCAAGGCCCCCCAGAAGCAAATATTTGAGGTGTAAATGTTTACTTAAAAAATACTGTATGTTCAAAGATTTGAAAAAAAAAAAGGGTTTAGGGGTTAGGGTTAAGTTTATTGTTATAAGCAGGGAACCCTGAGCCCCAAAGTATATAAATTATCATACTCAGCCATGGTCTTATTTACTATTCCCAAAGACAAGAACTAAAGGTGGTTTTGGGGATGGGATCAGATTTCCAGGTATTTCCTCATGATGATCATCAGTTCAGAATCCCTTCTATTACCATCATCTCCACATCAATATGAAAAGCTGTCAAGCTGTATTTATAGGTCAAGGATAATAACACACATGGTGCCACCCAAGGATATAGTAGCATAGTTGACAAAGCGAACACCAGTTTATAGAAGAAGGAAAAGTTGATCATAAACTTGAAAAGTACCCCTAATGTATAGTTTGTATTGTTTGTTCATATAAATATTTAGTTTGCAATGCATTATGGGTAATGCACTTTATAGGAATGTGACTGGCAAAGTAAATGTTCAGGTGAATTAACTACCAGTTTATCTAGCAGTGATTGATACAGCAGCTAGCTATCATAAACAGCTCACAAGTAAAGTAAACAGTCAACAAGTAAAGCTTAACAAGTAAAACTTAAATAGCCTATGAATGTAATACATTGTTCTACATTGAGAAAGAAAAATAGTAATGGTTAGAACCACACAGCACTTTGTAGCATGCTCCGTAAAGACACTTGGCCCACAATGCCAACATTATGGGTTCAATTCCCATTTAAGAGGTCCTTTGGTGAGGTTTGGACCAACTGTCTTGAGGCCAATTTTGGAGGTAAAAATTCATGTTAATGCTTTAGAGAAAGTGCCAAAATCCACCATGATCTTAATGGAATGGAAAAACATGTTTATAAAATAACAAATGGAAACTATAGTAAAATACGCATCACACATGGAGGTAGCTGATCTACAAGCTCAAATTAATGCACCACAATGTGTAAAGGACCACTTCACCACTTTTCAACCTATCTTCACTTTTCAACCTATCCTCACTAATAATAATCATGATAAAATGGCACAATTATTTTCTACTCAGTCTGTCTCATAGGACACAGACTGACTGTCACCTGTTGTAAGCAGTGGATCAGGGAAGGTCTCTGGAATTAGTGCTACTTTGGCCCATGTGGTATCAATCTATCCCTTATTGTCTCCACCAGGCCGAAGGCATGGGGAGGGGATAGAGTATGTTTTGCACTCCGTCCATCAGTTTTTTAGAACGGCCTGTTATAGCGCCACCAGGAGGTCGACTTTTGTAAAACACATCTTTTAATATTACTCCTCCAGATTTTGTCCAAAAATCCCGCAAATCGCTACACAGTATCTCTATAGTCATGTGCTCAAGACGGATCTGTTCGATATTTTTGGTTTGGCCAAACATTTGTTTAATTGCTGATTGCAGCCTCATCAAACACAAATGTTTGGTCAAACCATGTGACTCACATTGGAATTGCATTGTGGCAGCCATTAATCAGAGACAGCTAAAGACAGCACAGAACATCCGTTTGATACGTGTGAATGAGGCCTCACAAGTGCCTGATTACTTGTTGGGTGGGTGTGATACATTGATTGGTCTGCTATGGCTTTACCATTCACATGCAATGCGGTCAAAGTGGTGCATAAGGATGGTGTTCCATTGTCATTAAAACACTGTATTGTTCACAGTACAAGATGCCCATAATTAAATGAGGTGAAACCGTGAACAGTGTTGTGATCATGTGATGTACTCTCTGTAATGAACACACAAAGGCACTGTAGCTGTCAAACCTTTATTTGAAAAAGAAGAAAAATAGGAATGTTTTGACTGGTATAACACAGTACATAGTTCACTTTGCAATGCACTCTATGATGATCTAAACAAATGATGAATAATATAATGTGATAATCTGTTCAAACAACACACGTTAACACACAACGAGTTGCAATTGCACCACTAGTGCATGCATATTCATTCATTAATATAATGAATATGACATTTTAATTCCTGACGAATGTGGACAAACACTGATTCTCATATTGTCATATCTGTATCATCAGAAGGTCATAATACAAGTTGAAAATAGCTTTCTTCACAGATGTGTTCATAAAGGTTGGGGTGCTCAATCTGTTCCAATGATTCAGTAAAAATGACTCCCTGGTCATATAATCAGCCATGTCTCCTTTTGTATACGTGTCCCAGACATGTGTACTGTAATACTAACTAACAAGCCATGTAATGCATATATGTCAATGGATTTTTTTTGACAGAAAACATGTTAATTGATTCAATCCTGCCTTAGTATTTTTTACTAAATTAACACCAGCATCCCTATTCTGGGGGAATAGGGATGCTATCAAAAATAGCACACCTATACAAGCTCAAACAAGGTGTAAAGGTGGTTACAAACTGATATAGTATTCAAATGATCTACACTACTACAACACACTACTAATTACTATGTATTGTAGTATATGCAGTACTAAATTACTCACACAAAGTTTCCTCTTTGTATTTGTAGTACATTAAAGTACTCACACAAAGTATTAACCTCAGGTAGTATTTCAAGTGAGTCAAAGTAATCACATAGAGTATTCACTTTGGAATTATCTCTGAGAGACCTGCGACTTCTCTCCTCTAAGAAGTTCTCAGAGAGGTTCTTCAAGGACAAGTTGACAGGAGGTGCGTCCTGGGAGGAGTTTGTTCTGCATACAGGACAGTCCTTGTTCATTTTCACCGTCCACCATTGCTGCAGACAGGCGCTGCAGAAGCTGTGGCTACACGACAGGATAACAGGATGTTTAAAGATGTTGCAGCAAACAGGACAGGTGAGCTCCTCTTCCTGTCGAGCCATTCTGTCTGCTAGCATCACTCCCTCCCCAGGAGCAGAATTGTTGTTGTTGTTCATCTTCACTTGAAGTCTGGAGTCCACAGTCAGTTCTGGTTCGAAATGATTGATATTCTGGAGGAGTTGCAGAGAGAGGAGTTGTGGAGACATTACAACTATACACTCTTCTTATACTAGAGAGCCTGAGGTGGAGGCTTGCAATGATTGGCCAAAGAGGAGAACAATAGAACCATCTGTCCACCAATCACAACCTAACTCACTCAAGGTTCAGTATTCAACACTACTTTAAAAAGTGAAGTAGACCTAAGCAGGAAGTAATAAATATACATTACTAAAAATGTTTACTACATTCAGGCAAACTAATGTAGGCCTAACTAATTAAAATACAACATAAGGGAAACATTTTCCCCATCCATTTCACAACAACATACAATTGTGGGACTTTCCATCTAGGAAGATAAATATATAATTAAATACATATTGCATATTAAAAAGCTAGCAGGCTTGAATATTTTATTAAAGGACCACTTCACTACTTTTCAACCTATCTTCAGATAATAGGTCCTCACTAATAATCGTGATAAAATGGCACTATTTCTTTCTACTCGGTCTGTGTCTCATAGGAGGGCTGTGGGCAGTTCAGAGACCCGTGACATCATCGATGGGGAATCCAAGCTAATAGAAACTGCAGGCTTTCTAGTCCTGAAAAGTTGCAATGCGAAAATGGAAGCCGTTGTTCTCACGATAATACAAATCTAAAAATGTTTTTAAAAAAAATCTGCCTGACGATGATGTCACTGGTGGACGGGTTTCTGAACTGCCCACAGCCCTCGTATGAGACACAGACCGAGTAGAAAAGAATGGTGCCATTTTATCATGATTATTAGTGAGGACCTATTATATGAGGATAGGTTGAAAAGTGGTGAAGTGGTCCTTTAAGAAATGTGAATAGCTAATAATGTGGGTAAACATAAATACATGACATCCACCAACACCCTGAAATACATTCACATTACACTTTACAATGTCAGCACTACATCCATTTCATTTTCTGGTGTGAACATGAATAATAACACAATAATAAAACGCTAAGTAAGTCCTAATAAATAACACTAACGAATAATGTGTCTTAATTGAAATGAAAACAATTCTACTCATCCCCTTTCACTTTTTATATTTTTATTTTTCAGAAGAGAAGAAATGTAATGAAATATTAAATATTTAAAAAACAGGTTCACCTAAATCAGGGGTGCCCACACATTTATGACGTGAGATCTACTTTCAAAATGACCAGCTCAAGATCTACCCACTGAAAAAATAAGTGTACCATTGCTGAAAATAGTTTAAATATATAATGTACCTGGGGGGGGGGGGGGGGCTTTGGAATAGGACCTATTTAGAATAGGTTAATCTTACGGTGGACATGTTTGCCTGAAAATAAATCTTTGAAATGTTTCATAGTTTTAGAAATAGTGCTTTCAAATTTGAGAAATTCACAATGGGGCTCAATGGCAGATATTGGCACGTAAAAAAAGCATTCACACTTTGTATAATTCAGCTTACTGTGGAGACACATGCTGGAACTTTTTACTTTGAAATTATTTGTAGTTTCGGAGTTATTTAACTTAAACACCCAATGCACTCTCAATGCCTAAATAATGTTATGATCTATAGAAAACTCAGTGTAGTCGCTGTTATTAACGGTAGTGAGAATCATTTAGATGAATATAAAATACAACAAATATAGTAGAGTGTAGACAATGTTGGCTATGTCAGTAGTTTCGCCAGTGTTCTTTCACAAGTTAGTCTGATTACTTGTTGCCCTACCCATGTATCACACCGTGTGATACATTGATTGGTCTTCTATTTACCATTCACATGTAATGCAGTCAAAGTGGTGCATACGGATGGTGTTCCATTGTCATTAAAACATAGTCATTGTCCTAGTTTTGTCTGAAAAGAACAGAGTGTATGTAATGATGATGGCTAGTCGGTCAGTAATTGATCTACGCTTTAACATTCAATTGTCATTCAGTAGTGCATAATGCTGGTGGATCATTCAATGCTATGCTCACTGTTTTGTCACTAGAAGGAGGTGTTTGACCATTGCTTGGTCTATAGTGGTGATTCTCGAAATATCTTCTGTGCATGGCAGCAGTAGAGGCAAATATGTGTGGAGAGAAACTCTATTCAACCCTGTCGTGAGTTTAATCATGCTTGTGTGAATAGGCTAGATAGCATTTTATGTATGGCACTCTTGCATTTGTAGTGTTTCTCTCCAGTGTGACTTCTCTGATGGAGATCATAGAACCTGGAGTTATAGGCCTACTAAAGCTTTTTCTACACTCTGTACGGCGCAAGGCTTTCACTCCTGCATGTATGTGTGAGGATCCATGACACTGAGTAAAACTCATCCCACACAGTACACAGTTGAATTATTTATTTCCTGTGTGAATCCTGTAGTGTTTCTCTGAATGACCTTTTCCCACAATTGAAAATTAGAGATGTCCCAATACTGTATCCGTATCGGCCCTTATTTGTCATATCGGTATCGGCGAATAGGCCAGTCTAACCACGATCCGACACAGGGGTAAGGGGTTAACACTATGGCAGGTAAATAAAATGTTGGGGCATGTGGAGTTTGCGTTCGAGTTGCCCAAACTGCAAGTGCACATTTGACTGAGGAGTCTGCTATAAACACAACATGAGATATATATATATATATATATATATATATATATATATATATATATATATATAGCTATAAACACGAGATCACAACACTGGTATCGGTATTCGGTATCATTGTCTAACACAGAAATTGTGGTATCGGGCTTCTCTCTGTATGGACGCAATGATGAGTCTATAAGTCACAATTGGTTAATAGTCCCCTCTGTTCTTCCATGAGACTCTGTAGTGTTGGATGTTATGTCTCACTAGTCACAAAAAAATCCTTAGTTTTAGTCTTTGTTGAAGACCCTATAGCAAAGAAATAGCAGATCCACAAGCTCAGAACACGTTGCAATGCTACACATGGTTGCAACACTCGGCTATTTTTCAGATTTTGGCAATGTATATAATGGAAAACAAATAAAAGCTTTTTTAACAACTCATGTCACTTTATATCACTTGTTCTCAAACCTTTTCATGTCAAGGACCCCCAAAATGATATTCATTTGGTCACGGACCCCATCTCAATATGGTAGGCCTATGTTGTTCAAAGGCCCCCCAGAAGCAAATATTTGAGGTGTAAATGTTTACTTAAAAAATACTGTATGTTCAAAGATTTGAAAAAAAAAGGGTTTAGGGGTTAGGGTTAAGTTTATTGTTATAAGCAGGGAACCCTGAGCCCCAAAGTATATAAATTATCATACTCAGCCATGGTCTTATTTACTATTCCCAAAGACAAGAACTAAAGGTGGTTTTGGGGATGGGATCAGATTTCCAGGTATTTCCTCATGATGTTCAGAATCCCTTCTATTACCATCATCTCCACATCAATATGAAAAGCTGTCAAGCTGTATTTATAGGTCAAAGATGCAAGGATAATAACACACATGGTGCCACCCAAGGATATAGTAGCATAGTTGACAAAGCGAACACCAGTTTATAGAAGAAGGAAAAGTTGATCATAAACTTGAAAAGTACCCCTAATGTATAGTTTGTATTGTTTGTTCATATAAATATTTAGTTTGCAATGCATTATGGGTAATGCACTTTATAGGAATGTGACTGGCAAAGTAAATGTTCAGGTGAATTAACTACCAGTTTATCTAGCAGTGATTGATACAGCAGCTAGCTATCATAAACAGCTCACAAGTAAAGTAAACAGTCAACAAGTAAAGCTTAACAAGTAAAACTTAAATAGCCTATGAATGTAATACATTGTTCTACATTGAGAAAGAAAAATAGTAATGGTTAGAACCACACAGCACTTTGTAGCATGCTCTGTAAAGACACTTGGCCCACAATGCCAACATTATGGGTTCAATTCCCATTTAAGAGGTCCTTTGGTGAGGTTTGGACCAACTGTCTTGAGGCCAATTTTGGAGGTAAAAATTCATGTTAATGCTTTAGAGAAAGTGCCAAAATCCACCATGATCTTAATGGAATGGAAAAACATGTTTATAAAATAACAAATGGAAACTATAGTAAAATACGCACATCACTTCATGGAGGTGCTGGGTTCAAAAAGTAACATAGGAAAAGAGAGGAAGCCGCACACTCATATGCTCCGAAGGATACGTTTATTGACGACGTTTCGAGCCAAGGCTCTTCATCTGGTCAAACTCAAGATGTCAGTGATCCACCCACTTAAGTAGACACCCATGGGTCACGTTACTAGTGTGGGTGGAACCAACACAACATGGTCATTAGATCAATTAATGAAATATCATTAAATATAGTGTTACACATTTCTCAAATCCACAGCCGTGGAATAAGCTAAAGGACATCATGATTATTCTAGAATCTAGGATAGTGATTCACATAATCAGGTATTATTACTTAGGCAACAATTCGAATATATACAGTGTACAATAAAGAAATTATAAAAAATGGCTGATGGGGAAGTCCTCGTTCATTCCCTTTGAGGACATTGTATTCAAAGTGTAAATCCAAAAGGATTCACGTTGTAGCAATAGTCTATTTAGATCCCCTCCTCGCCTGGGGCATTTTACATGTTCAATCCCCTGATATCTCAGAGTGGCCACAGTATGTTTAGCGGACACAAAATGCATTGCAACCGGGCTTTTTGGATCTTGGTTGCGAATGCTACTTCTATGCTCGCTCATGCGTGTTTTTAACGCCCTGTTGGTCTTGCCAACATACCCTAGACCACATGGACATTTGAGCAAGTATATAACATTTTTGGTTGTGCATGTTATAGTGCCCTTGATGTCATAGTTTTTACCCGTGAGTGGGTGCGTAAAAGTGTGGCTCTTAGTGGTGAAGTTGCATTGTGCGCAACGGCCGCATTTATAATTACCATCGGGGATTTGAGTCAAAAAGTTAGATTCTGGCGAGATAGGAGTGAGATCTGATTTGACAACAGTTTGCCTAATATTGGGAGGACGTTTGTAAACAACCCTAGGTATTTCTTTAAAAGTATTGGCCAGTTTGGGGTCGCTGCTGATGATGTACCAATGTTTCTTTATAGCACATTCAAATTCTTTTCCCAGGGCTGAGTATTGCACAATGCATAGAGGACCGTTACTTGAGGGGGTATCTCGTTTGGATTGAAGAACTTCCTCTTGTGTGCAGTCGCTGAATCTGTCGCGTGCCTTTTTTAGCCATTCATCTGGATAGCCTCTGCTTCTGAAGCGCGCATCTAGGAGATCTGCCTGTGTTTTGTAATTCATTGCAGGAGTTGATATAGTCAAAACATTTTTAGATCATGTTCACTGCCGCTCCATAATAAAAGGATGTCATCCACATAGCGTCGCCAAAGTTTTATGTAGGTTAGGAAGGGATTATTGGGCCCAAAGACTGAATCTTGTTCAAAGAGGCCCATATAGAGGCCCGGTCATGAATCCACGGGTCCGCTTGTAGTCCCTCCTCATACCACTAGGGCCCAGTGCTTCAACGTTGAATAGCCTCACTGGCCCCTTGGGATAGTTCCAGCCATAGGAGCAATGTTTGGAACTATAGCCCATAGGCACCCGCTTTGTGGCGAGATCAAAGCGTGTCGCTACTCTCCTACTCTACACTCTGATTCAAACATACTGTAGCTGATCTACAAGCTCAATGCACTACAATGTGTAAAGGACCACTTCACCACTTTTCAACCGATCTTCAATCTTCACTTTTCAACCTATCCTCAATAATAATAATCATGATAAAATGGCACAATTCTTTTCTACTCAGTCTGTCTCATAGGACACAGACTGACTGTCACCTGTTGTAAGCAGTGGATCAGGGAAGGTCTCTGGAATTAGTGCTACTTTGGCCCATGTGGTATCAATCTATCCCTTATTGTCTCCACCAGGCCGAAGGCATGGGGAGGGGATAGAGTATGTTTTGCACTCCGTCCATCAGTTTTTCAGAACGGCCTGTTATAGCGCCACCAGGAGGTCGACTTTTGTAAAACACATCTTTTAATATTACTCCTCCAGATTTTGTCCAAAAATCCCGCAAATCACTACACAGTATCTCTATAGTCATGTGCTCAAGACGGATCTGTTCGATATTTTTGGTTTGGCCAAACATTTGTGTTTTATTGCTGATTGCAGCCTCATCAAACACAAATGTTTGGTCAAACCATGTGACTCCCATTGGAATTGCATTGTGGCAGCCATTATTCAGAGACAGCTAAAAACATCCGTTTGATACGTGTGAATGAGGCCTCACAAGTGCCTGATTACTTGTTGGGTGGGTGTGATACATTGATGGTCTGCTATGGCTTTACCATTCACATGCAATGCGGTCAAAGTGGTGCATAAGGATGGTGTTCCATTGTCATTAAAACACTGTATTGTTCACAGTACAAGATGCCCATAATTAAATGAGGTGAAACCGTGGCTGAAACAGATGTGTTGTGATCATGTGATGTACTCTCTGTAATGAACACACAAAGGAACTGTATAGCTGTCAAACCTTTATTTGAAAAAGAAGAAAAATAGGAATGTTGACTGGTATAACACAGTACATATTTCACTTTGCAATGCACTCTATGATGATCTAAACAAATGATGAATAATATAATGTGATAATCTGTTCAAACAACACACGTTAACACACAGACGAGTTGCAATTGCACCACTAGTGCATGCATATTTATTCATTAATATAATGAATATGGCATTTTAATTCCTGACGAATGTGGACAAACACTGATTCTCATATTGTCATATCAGTATCATCAGAAGGTCATAATACAAGTTGAAAATAGCTTTCTTCACAGATGTGTTCATAAAGGTTGGGGTGCTCAATCTGTTCCAATGATTTAGTAAAAATGACTCCCTGGCCATATAATCATATAATCTCCTTTTGTATACGTGTCCCAGACATGTGTACTGTAATACTAACTAACAAGCCATGTAATGCATATGTCAATGGATGTCTATGTGGTGTTTTTATTTTTTTGACAGAAAACATGTTAATTGATTCAATCCTGCCTTAGTATTTTTTACTAAATTAACACCTTGAACACCAGCACCATCCCTATTCTGGGGGAATAGGGATGCTATCAAAAATAGCACACCTGGCCCAGGCGGTGGCGTAACCGTCTGGGCACCCGACTGGTAATCCAGTCGCTGTGTGCCGCGGGTTCGACTCCAGAGCCCGACACGGCCTTTACTGCATGTCTTCCCCCATCTCTCTCCCGTTTGCTGTCAGCCTACTGTCTGTCCCTTCAAAAAAAAAACCAATAAAAGGCGTAAGCCGCAAAAAATATCTTTAAAAAAAAAAATAGCACACCTATACAAGCTCAAACAAGGTGTAAAGGTGGTTACAAACTGATATAGTATTCAAATGATCTACACTACTACAACACACTACTAATTACTATGTCTTGTAGTATATGCAGTACTAAATTACTCACACAAAGTTTCCTCTTTGTATTTGTAGTACATTAAAGTACTCACACAAAGTATTAACCTCAGGTAGTATTTCAAGTGAGTCAAAGTGATCACTTAGGGTATTCATTGTTGTGCAAACAGGACAGTCCCTGTTCTTGTTCACCGTCCACCATTGCTGCAGACAGGCGCTGCAGAAGCTGTGGCTACACGACAGGATAACAGGATGTTTAAAGATGTTGCAGCAAACAGGACAGGTGAGCTCCTCTTCCTGTCGAGCCATTCTGTCTGCTAGCATCACTCCCTCCTCAGGAGCAGAATTGTTGTTGTTGTTCATCTTCACTTGAAGTCTGGAGTCCACTGTCAGTTCTGGTTCGAAATGATTGATACTCTGGAGAGGAGTTGTGGAGACGTTACAACTACACTCTTTTTATACTAGAGAGCCTGAGGCGGAGGCTTGCAATGATTGGCCAAAGAGGAGAACAATAGAACCATCACCACCAATCACAACCTAACTCACTCAAGGTTCAGTATTCAACACTACTTTAAAAAGTGAAGTAGGCCTAAGCAGGAAGTAATAAATATACATTACTAAAAATGTTTACTACATTCAGGTAAACTAATGTAACTGATTGAAATACAACATAAGGGAAACATTTTTGCTTCCCATTCATTTCACAACAACATACAATTGTGGGACTTTCCATTTAGAAATATATAATTAAATTAAATATTGCATATTAAAAAGCTAGCAGGCTTGAATATTTTATCAAGCAATGCGAATAGCTAATAATGTGGGAAAACTTAAATACATGACATCCACCAACACCCTGAAATACATTCGCATTACACTTTACAATGTCAGCACTACATCCATTTCATTTTCTGGTGTGAACATGAATAATAACACAATAATATAACACTAAGTAAGTCCTAATAAATAACACTAACGAATAATGTGTCTTAATTTAAATTAATATATTTTTATTTTTCAGAAGAGAAGAAATTTAATGAAATATTAAATATTTAAAAAAGAAAACGGGTTCACCTAAATGTTATATGAAATAACTTGTATGAGTATGAAAACTCAGTGTAGTCGCTGTTATTAACATTAGACTGGTAGTGAGAATCATTTAGATGAGCTGAATATAAAATACAACAAATAGAGTAGTAGAGTGTAGACCAGGGGTGCCCACACATTTATGACGTGAGATCTACTTTAAAAATGACCAGCTCAACAAGATCTACCCACTGAAAAAATAAGTGTACCATTGCTGAAAATAGTTTAAATATATAATGTACCTGGGGGAGAAATTACGACGTATTTAAAACACAAACTTTGCCATGCTACTAGTCCTACATACTTACACCTAGAAACCCCATTCAAACCTATTTAGGTTCATCTTACGGTGGACATGTTTGCATGAAAAGAAATCTTTGAAATGTTTCATAGTTTTAGAAATATATAGTGCAAGGACACTTCGACACCAACTCTGGGGGAGCCCAGGTTCGAACTGGCAACCTTGCAGTTACCATCCAGCCACTCTACCCCCTGTTTTGGTTTGGTTTTATTTAGTTTATGACAGAATGGAGAGAGAAAGCTAAATTCATTGACAAAGTACATTTGGAATTTGTCACCCATCCTACACACCCTGTAGACAATGTTGGCTATGTCAGTAGTTTCGCCAGTGTTCTTTCACAGGTTAGTCTGATTACTTCTTGCCACACCCATGTATCACACCGTGTGATACATTAATTAGTCTTCTATGGCTTTACCATTCACATGTAATGCAGTCAAAGTGGTGCATACGGATGGTGTTCCATTGTCATTAAAACATAGTCATTGTCCTAGTTTTGTCTGAAAAGAACAGAGTGTATGTAATGATGATGGCTAGTCGGTCAGTAATTGATCTACGCTTTAACATTCAATTGTCATTCAGTAGTGCATAATGCTGGTGGATCATTCAATGCTATGCTCACTGTTTTGTCACTAGAAGGAGGTCCTTGTGACCTTGTGTGGTCTGGGGGTCCTTGTGACCTTGTGTGATCTGGGGGTCCTTGTGACCTTGTGTGATCTGGGGGTCCTTGTGACGTGAAAGTGCTTGAGAACCACTGCTCTGTATGACTCCAGGTTGGACGGCCAGCTGACAGAGAACGTGACGGGAGGAGCAGATCTAACACTATATTGTGCCTTATAGCTGAATCAGTCTCTCCATGTGGGACTGAACCTTGTTTGTTTTCATTTTAGCCACTTATGCCCTATGTATTTCGTCATACGACGAATAGCAAACATCTACAAATTTGCAATGTGTTGCGATGCAAGCTTGTAGATCTAATATTGTCAATGTTTTTGCTCGTTGCAAGATTTCACAAAACATGCAACAGCAAAATGCTGAACACATGCTTCCCATGATGGTTGTCATGTGATTGCTACTGTTAAACCCTCTCATTTTGTGTAATATGTTGTCCGTTGTGAAAACAAATCATTTGATTGATTAATAAAATTTGATTTTCTGGAGGAAATGTCACATCATTTTGTTGCTACTTTCAGCTTTGACAAAGCAATGTAGCCATGTGTTAACAAAGCTAGTTGTTTAGGTCATTGGTCGTCAAAGTGAGGTGCAAAGTTTGATTGATGAATACTTTATTGGCAGAAATGTATCAGTACAGGGTACGGTCAAACAGAAATGAAATCAGAAAAAAGTCCTTGCGGTCTTGTTTCCATTCAGGTCCTGGGTATTTAATTCATAATCATGACATGAAAAAATAACAACAAAATTCTAATCATCCTAAAAGGTAAAAATAACATATGTACAGGTTGGATAAGTACAGGTTGGATCCAAGTGGGATCCTCGAAGGGGTTCCAACGTGTTCCCAGCAAAATGAGTTTATATCGCTTTACACATCAGCTCAGTGGCCTTGCGGTCGGGGTTCGATCCCCAGCCGGGTCATACCAGACCAGAAACGGGACCCAATGCCTCCCTGCTTGGCTCTCAGCATCAAGGGTTGGGATTGGGGGTAAGTCCCTGCGACATACTATAGCGTCATGTCCAGGGGGTGTACTTGTACATCAAGCTGCCTCACGCTACAGAAACAGGCCCTATATGGGCCTCATGGCTCGGCAAGGCTTACGTACACATCAGTTTAACCACTTTAACCCCATTTCATTGTTGGGCCATTCAAACCTGAGTGGAATAGTAACAGTGGCGACACTAGCGTTGACTCCCATTGTAACAATGGAATGCGGAAGTGCTCGTTTTATCTCAATGGGATAGTTCATAGAGTATATAAAAGGATAGAGACTGAACTGGCGTGAAGCTCCGCCCCCCCCCCAGCTATTCATGTCAGTGGAAGTTGCTCAGTGGCGTTTTGAAGCACCCGGAAGACTGCCGGAAGTACCGTCTCAGAACGTCTACTTCCGCATTTGACCACCACATTTTGGTGGTCAAATGCGGAAGTGCAACCGAGCGCTCAATGTTAAAGCCCAGCTGCACAGGGTTTCCCGGTCATGAATCCACGGGTCCGCTTGTAGTCCCTCCTCATACCACTAGGGCCCAGTGCTTCAACGTTGAATAGCCTCACTGGCCCCTTGGGATAGTTCAAGCCATAGGAGCAATGTTTGGAACTATAGCCCATAGGCACCCGCTTTGTGGCGAGATCAAAGCGTGTCGCTACTCTCCTACTCTACACTCTGATTCAAACATACTGTAGCTGATCTACAAGCTCAATGCACTACAATGTGTAAAGGACCACTTCACCACTTTTCAACCTATCTTCAATCTTCACTTTTCAACCTATCCTCAATAATAATAATCATGATAAAATGGCACAATTATTTTCTACTCAGTCTGTCTCATAGGACACAGACTGACTGTCACCTGTTGTAAGCAGTGGATCAGGGAAGGTCTCTGGAATTAGTGCTACTTTGGCCCATGTGGTATCAATCTATCCCTTATTGTCTCCACCAGGCCGAAGGCATGGGGAGGGGATAGAGTGTGTTTTGCACTCCGTCCATCAGTTTTTCAGAACGGCCTGTTATAGCGCCACCAGGAGGTCGACTTTTGTAAAACACATCTTTTAATATTACTCCTCCAGATTTTGTCCAAAAATCCCGCAAATCACTACACAGTATCTCTATAGTCATGTGCTCAAGACGGATCTGTTCGATATTTTTGGTTTGGCCAAACATTTGTGTTTTATTGCTGATTGCAGCCTCATCAAACACAAATGTTTGGTCAAACCATGTGACTCCCATTGGAATTGCATTGTGGCAGCCATTATTCAGAGACAGCTAAGAACATCCGTTTGATACGTGTGAATGAGGCCTCACAAGTGCCTGATTACTTGTTGGGTGGGTGTGATACATTGATTGGTCTGCTATGGCTTTACCATTCACATGCAATGCGGTCAAAGTGGTGCATAAGGATGGTGTTCCATTGTCATTAAAACACTGTATTGTTCACAGTACAAGATGCCCATAATTAAATGAGGTGAAACCGTGGCTGAAACAGATGTGTTGTGATCATGTGATGTACTCTCTGTAATGAACACACAAAGGAACTGTAGCTGTCAAACCTTTATTTGAAAAAGAAGAAAAATAGGAATGTTGACTGGTATAACACAGTACATATTTCACTTTGCAATGCACTCTATGATGATCTAAACAAATGATGAATAATATAATGTGATAATCTGTTCAAACAACACACGTTAACACACAGACGAGTTGCAATTGCACCACTAGTGCATGCATATTCATTCATTAATATAATGAATATGGCATTTTAATTCCTGACGAATGTGGACAAACACTGATTCTCATATTGTCATATCAGTATCATCAGAAGGTCATAATACAAGTTGAAAATAGCTTTCTTCACAGATGTGTTCATAAAGGTTGGGGTGCTCAATCTGTTCCAATGATTTAGTAAAAATGACTCCCTGGCCATATAATCATATAATCTCCTTTTGTATACGTGTCCCAGACATGTGTACTGTAATACTAACTAACAAGCCATGTAATGCATATGTCAATGGATGTCTATGTGGTGTTTTTATTTTTTTGACAGAAAACATGTTAATTGATTCAATCCTGCCTTAGTATTTTTTACTAAATTAACACCTTGAACACCAGCACCATCCCTATTCTGGGGGAATAGGGATGCTATCAAAAATAGCAAACCTATACAAGCTCAAACAAGGTGTAAAGGTGGTTACAAACTGATATAGTATTCAAATGATCTACACTACTACAACACACTACTAATTACGTACAACTATGTGTTGTAGTATATGCAGTACTAAATTACTCACACAAAGTTTCCTCTTTGTATTTGTAGTACATTAAAGTACTCACACAAAGTATTAACCTCGGGTAGTATTTCAAGTGAGTCAAAGTAATCACATAGAGTATTCACTTTGGAATTATCTCTGAGAGACCTGCGACTTCTCTCCTCTAAGAAGTTCTCAGAGAGGTTCTTCAAGGCCAAGTTGACAGGAGGTGCGTCCTGGGAGGTGTTTGTTCTGCAAACAGGACAGTCCTTGTTCATTTTCACCGTCCACCATTGCTGCAGACAGGCGCTGCAGAAGCTGTGGCTACACGACAGGATAACAGGATGTTTAAAGATGTTGCAGCAAACAGGACAGGTGAGCTCCTCTTCCTGTCGAGCCATTCTGTCTGCTAGCATCACTCCCTCCCCAGGAGCAGAATTGTTGTTGTTGTTCATCTTCACTTGAAGTCTGGAGTCCACAGTCAGTTCTGGTTCGAAATGATTGATATTCTGGAGGAGTTGCAGAGAGAGGAGTTGTGAAGACATTACAACTATACACTCTTCTTATACTAGAGAGCCTGAGGTGGAGGCTTGCAATGATTGGCCAAAGAGGAGAACAATAGAACCATCTGTCCACCAATCACAACCTAACTCACTCAAGGTTCAGTATTCAACACTACTTTAAAAAGTGAAGTAGACCTAAGCAGGAAGTAATAAATATACATTACTAAAAATGTTTACTACATTCAGGCAAACTAATGTAGGCCTAACTAATTAAAATACAACATAAGGGAAACATTTTTCCCATCCATTTCACAACAACATACAATTGTGGGACTTTCCATCTAGGAAGATAAATATATAATTAAATACATATTGCATATTAAAAAGCTAGCAGGCTTGAATATTTTATTAAAGGACCACTTCACTACTTTTCAACCTATCTTCATATAATAGGTCCTCACTAATAATCGTGATAAAATGGCACTATTTCTTTCTACTCGGTCTGTGTCTCATAGGAGGGCTGTGGGCAGTTCAGAGACCTGTGACATCATCGATGGGGAATCCAAGCTAATAGAAACTGCAGGCTTTCTAGTCCTGAAAAGTTGCAATGCGAAAATGGAAGCCGTTGTTCTCACGATAATACAAATCTAAAAATGTTTTAAAAAAAAATCTGCCTGACGATGATGTCACTGGTGGACGGGTTTCTGAACTGCCCGTACAGCCCTCGTATGAGACACAGACCGAGTAGAAAAGAATGGTGCCATTTTATCATGATTATTAGTGAGGACCTATTATATGAGGATAGGTTGAAAAGTGGTGAAGTGGTCCTTTAAGAAATGTGAATAGCTAATAATGTGGGTAAACATAAATACATGACATCCACCAACACCCTGAAATACATTCACATTACACTTTACAATGTCAGCACTACATCCATTTCATTTTCTGGTGTGAACATGAATAATAACACAATAATATAACGCTATAATATAAGTAAGTCCTAATAAATAACACTAACGAATAATGTGTCTTAATTGAAATTAAAACAATTCTACTCATCCCCTTTCACTTTTTATATTTTAATTTTTCAGAAGAGAAGAAATGTAATGAAATATTAAATATTTAAAAAACAGGTTCACCTAAATCAGGGGTGCCCACACATTTATGACGTGAGATCTACTTTCAAAATGACCAGCTCAAGATCTACCCACTGAAAAAATAAGTGTACCATTGCCGAAAATAGTTAATGTACCTGGGGGGGGGGGGGGGGGGCGCTTTGGAATAGGACCTATTTAGAATAGGTTAATCTTACGGTGGACATGTTTGCCTGAAAATAAATCTTTGAAATGTTTCATAGTTTTAGAAATATAGTGCTTTCAAATTTGAGAAATTCACAATGGGGCTCAATGGCAGATATTGGCACGTCAAAAAAGCATTCACACTTTGTATAATTCAGCTTACTGTAGAGACACATGCTGGAACTTTTTACTTTGAAATTATTTGTAGTTTCGGAGTTATTTAACTTAAACACCCAATGCACTCTCAATGCCTAAATAATGTTATGATCTATAGAAAACTCAGTGTAGTCGCTGTTATTAACAGTAGTGAGAATCATTTAGATGAGCTGAATATAAAATACAACAAATAGAGTAGTAGAGTGTAGACAATGTTGGCTATGTCAGTAGTTTCGCCAGTGTTCTTTCACAAGTTAGTCTGATTACTTGTTGCCCCACCCATGTATCACACCGTGTGATACATTGATTGGTCTTCTATTTACCATTCACATGTAATGCAGTCAAAGTGGTGCATACGGATGGTGTTCCATTGTCATTAAAACATAGTCATTTTCCTAGTTTTGTCTGAAAAGAACAGTGTATGTAATGATGATGGCTAGTCGGTCAGTAATTGATCTACGCTTTAACATTCAATTGTCATTCAGTAGTGCATAATGCTGGTGGATCATTCAATGCTATGCTCACTGTTTTGTCACTAGAAGGAGGTGTTTGACCATTGCTTGGTCTATAGTGGTGATTCTCGAAATATCTTCTGTGCATGGCAGCAGTAGAGGAAAATATGTGTGGAGAGAAACTCTATTCAACCCTGTCGTGAGTTTAATCATGCTTGTGTGAATAGGCTAGATAGCATTTTATGTATGGCACTCTACTCTTGCATTTGTAGTGTTTCTCTCCAGTGTGACTTCTCTGATGGAGATTAAAAGAACCTGGAGTTATTGGCCATCTAAAGCTTTTTCTACACTCGGTACAGTGCAAGGCTTTCACTCCTGCATGTATGTGTGAGGATCCATGACACTGAGTAAAACTCATCCCACACAGTACACAGTTGAATTATTTATTTCCTGTGTGAATCCTGTGTTTCTCTGAATGACCTTTTCCATATTGGTCAGAGCAGTATGGCTTCTCCAGTGTGAATTATCTGGTGATTTTTATTTTTCTTGACGGACGCTTTCCCCACAATTGAAAATTAGAGATGTCCCGATACTGTATCCGTATCTGCCCTTATTTGTCATATCGGTATCGGCGAATAGGCCAGTCTAACCACGATCCGACACAGGGGTAAGGGGTTAACACTATGGCAGGTAAATAAAATGTTGGGGCATGTGGAGTTTGCGTTCGAGTTGCCCAAACTGCAAGTGCACATTTGAGTGAGGAGTCTGCTATAAACACAACACGAGATATATAGCTAAATAGCTATAAACACGAGATCACAACACTGGTATCGGTATTCGGTATCATTGTCTAACACAGAAATTGTGGTATCGGGCTTCTCTCTGTATGGACGCAATGATGAGTCTATAAGTCACAATTGGTTAATAGTCCCCTCTGTTCTTCCATGAGACTCTGTAGTGTTGGATGTTATGTCTCACTAGTCACAAAAAAATCCTTAGTTTTAGTCTTGGTCGAAGACCCTATAGCAAAGAAATAGCAGATCCACAAGCTCAGAACACGTTGCAATGCTACACATGGTTGCAACACCCGGCTATTTTTGAAGTTTTTCAGATTTTGGCAATGCATATAATGGAAAACACAAAAACAAAACAAAACAAATAAAAGCTTTTTTTTAACAACTCGTGTCACTATATCACTTGTTCTCAAACCTTTTCATGTCAAGGACCCCCAAAATGATATTCATTTGGTCACGGACCCCATCTCAATATGGTAGGCAGATTTGAGGTGAAAATGTTTGCTTAAAAAATACTGTACATTCAAAGATAAAAAAGGGTTTAGGGTTAAGTTTATTGTTATAAGCAGGGAACCCTGAGCCCCAAAGTATATAAATTATCATACTCAGCCATGGTCTTATTTACTATTCCCAAAGACAAGAACTAAAGGTGGTTTTGGGGATGGGATCAGATTTCCAGGTATTTCCTCATGATGTTCATCAGTTCAGAATCCCTTCTATTACCATCAGCTCCACATCAATATGAAAAGCTGTCAAGCTGTATTTATAGGTCAAAGATGCAAGGATAATAACACACATGGTGCCACCCAAGGATATAGTAGCATAGTTGACAAAGCGAACACCAGTTTATAGAAGAAGGAAAAGTTGATCATAAACTTGAAAAGTACCCCTAATGTATAGTTTGTATTGTTTGTTCATAGAAATATTTAGTTTGCAATGCATTATGGGTAATGCACTTTATAGGAATGTGACTGGCAAAGTAAATGTTCAGGTGAATTAACTACCAGTTTATCTAGCAGTGATTGATACAGCAGCTAGCTATCATAAACAGCTCACAAGTAAAGTAAACAGTCAACAAGTAAAGCTTAACAAGTAAAACTTAAATAGCCTATGAATGTAATAATATAATTCTACATTGAGAAAGAAAAATAGTAATGGTTAGAACCACACAGCACTTTGTAGCATGCTCCGTAAAGACACTTGGCCCACAATGCCAACATTATGGGTTCAATTCCCATTTAAGGAGTCCTTTGGTGAGGTTTGGACCAACTGTCTTGAGGCCAATTTTGGAGGTAAAAATTCATGTTAATGCTTTAGAGAAAGTGCCAAAATCCACCATGATCTTAATGGAATGGAAAAACATGTTTATAAAATAACAAATAAAATGAACATGATTGTGTAGAATGTGTCTTTAACAGTTTGACTGTATCAAAACGTTTTCCACATTGCTTGCATTTGTAGCGTTTCTCTCCAATGGGCCTTTTCCACACTCGGTACAGTGCAAGGCTTTCACTCCTGCATGTATGTGTGTGTATCCATGACACTGAGTAAAACTCCTCCCACACAGTTCACAGTTGAATTATTTCTTTCCTGTGTGAATTCTGTAGTGTTTCTCTAAAATCAGGGACTTTCTGAAACCTTTTCTACATTAGCCACATTGTATGGTCTTGGTATGGCTTCTCCAGTGTGAATTATCTGGTGATTTTTCTTTTTCTTGACGGAGACACACATGGAGACACACACATACATGCAGGAGTGAAAGCCTTGCACTGTACCGAGTGTAGAAAAAAGCTTTAGTAGGCCTATAACTCCAGGTTCTTTAATCTCCATCAGAGAAGTCACACTGGAGAGAAACACTACAAATGCAAGAGTGCCGTACATAAAATGCTATCTAGCCTATTCACACAAGCATGATTAAACTCCCGACAGGGTTGAATAGTTTCTCTCCACACATATTTTCCTCTACTGCTGCCATGCACAGAATATATTTCGAGAACCACCACTATAGACCAAGCAATGGTCAAACACCTCCTTCTAGTGACAAAACATTGAGCATAGCATTGAATGATCCTCCATCATTATGCACTACTGAATGACAATTGAATGTTAAAGCGTAGATCAATTACTGACCGACTAGCCATCATCATTACATACACTCTGTTCTTTTCAGACAAAACTAGGACAATGACTATGTTTTAATGACAATGGAACACCATCCGTATGCACCACTTTGACTGCATTACATGTGAATGGTAAAGCCATAGAAGACCAATCAATGTATCACACGGTGTGATACATGGGTGGGGCAACAAGATGGTGTGATCTTCTTAAAACGTGGAAAGGATCATAACAAACGTCTAAGGTATTTTTTCCCCTGACTTTCTGTTGAAAAGATTTTAACTCTTTCACATCAGTGCACGGCTGATTTAAGCCATGCATTTAGGGGTAAAAAATGTACCTTTGTACATATTAATAATAATGTAATGTAAACATACAGCATTTTTAAATTTAGCAATTAAAAGCATGGGTCTAAAACTACAAGGCTGCAAATAGTTTTACTCCACATGTATTTATTTGAAAACTCAGTTAGCCTACTAGTTACTTTTTAGATTGTATTATTACAAAACATACACTAAACAACGTCAGTCCTATATTTCTATATTGCAATATTGATACTTTAACTTAAGTAAAACAACATGTACTTTAGCACACTGCCTACTAAGTGTTCACTGACAGCTAGCCTAGTGGGGGAGTGGTTAGTGGGTGGGGGAGTGATTATGCAAGCCATTAGGGGTGGAGACAAGTATCCATTGTCACACCCATTCCTGGGGCCCAGAGGTGCTAACATCTTTGAAATCTTTGCAGGGGAAATTCTCTGCTTTGGGGTTTCCAGTTCAACAAGTTTCAGATGGTCATATCTTCTTCATTTTCAATTTCTTCAATTTCAATGAACAATACATCATATGAAAGCTTACATTATGTAGTTTCATAATATGTAAAAAACTGAAAAATGACCATGGCCCCCTTGTATATCAAACTACTGTGAGGGGTCACATATGTGTGGAGAGAAACTCTATTCAACCCTGTCGTGAGTTTAATCATGCTTGTGTGAATATATTTATTTTATGTATGGCACTCTTGCATTTGTAGTGTTTCTCTCCAGTGTGACTTCTCTGATGGAGATTAAAAGAACCTGGAGTTATAGGCCTACTAAAGCTTTTTCTACACTCGGTACAGTGCAAGCCAGGCTTTCACTCCTGCATGTATGTGTGTGTCTCCATGATACTGAGCAAAACTCCTCCCACACAGTACACAGGGACTTTCTGAAACCTTTTCTACATTAGCCACATTGTATGGTCTTGGTATGGCTTCTCCAGTGTGAATTCTCTGGTGATTTGCAATGAAAGGGCTTCTCTCTGTATGGACGCAATGATGAGTCTATAAGTCACAATATTGGTTAATAGTCCCCTCTGTTCTTCCACGAGACCCTGTAGTGTTGGATGTTTTGTCTAACTAGTTACAAAATAAATCTTTAGTTTTAGTCGAGCTGTCAAAGACAGTATCTTTCGTATCTTTCCTCCAAAAGACATTCTAGTCTAGTGCCTGCCCCTTCTGGACTGGACATCAATCACATCACTTCAGAAGAATACCCTTTTTTATAGTTTATACCCTCTCACCAATGTTTTTAGACATTATATAAAGTGTCCTATAATGTTGGAACATAGCTATGGCTACTTTATGATGGAAATTGTAGCATGATGTTTTATTTTTTAAAGAGTTACATATGCCCTTATATTTTTCATATGTGAATTTAGTTTGCCAACTTGGAGACTGGGGATGTTATCAAGTAGGCCCATTTGTTTCAGATGAATAGCTCTGGGGGGCCAAATATCCCCCCCCCCCCACTCCCCCCACCAACAACTCACACCTTGGTAAAGGGGTTACCTGATTGGTCAGAGAGGACCCTAAGTACCCTGACTAGACTGCATATATACTAGGTTGGGGTCAGTCTACTCTTCAGAGCAGATCATCTGAATCTAGAGAAAGCAGCAGGAGAAAGATCTAGGACTCAACGAACACACCATGCCTACATTAATGACCAGGAGACAACCGGAGAGCAAAGGATTAAAACTCAAAGTAGGAGGTCTGAAAAAGCACCGCTTTGAACCATACCAGCGTTCTTCAAGGACATGTACAGGTAAGGATCAATGACCAAATGAGAAAAAAATACACTTGTATTAGTATGGTCTGAGTCACCTATAGTAAATATATACCATAGATGTCTCTATAGCATATTCTGTAAGTCAAAATGCTAATAGATATCTATGGCATTTTATTAGATTCAATGTGAGGATACTTGAGCAAATTAATCACTAACTGTGGATTCAAAATGTCTCTTTCATAATCTTTGTAGTCCCTGAATCAGCAGTGATATAGAATAGATATTATGATTTAGATATGATGATAAGGAATATATAGTTAAACAAAAAGTGGAGATATATCCAAGATGCCAATGGAATGTCATGGTACTTATTGGTTATTTTGTATCATAATCCAATTGACTCTAAATTATCGGTCTCTGTCCTCTCTCTTTAGGTGGTTCCATGGACAAAGCCATACGACACTCCAACATGTCCAGCTCTGAACCAGACGTGGTGTTCATCTCTGAAGATGTCCCGTTGCCAGCGGTCTACATTGACATCATGACCACCAACTCCCCCATGCACTTTGACACAGAGTGGGGCACCGTCATAATGTTCAATTTTGTCATCGTCCCTTCCCCGGCGGCTTACGTCGACATCCTGACCACGTCCGCCCCCCAACAACACGCCATCGTGTCCTGCTCAGATGTCCCTAATTCCCCAACCACGCCACTGACCAAAGTGACCACCAGCTCCTCCTCCCAACACTCTGATGGTCCAGGGTTGGATTCAGAGAGTTGCATAGCCGAGCAGGACATGCTGGATGGAGGCCAGTACATCGTCACAAGCTTCATGGCGGAAGGGGGCTACGGGATGGTGGCCAAAGCCATCAACACGCGTACATGTGACATGGTGGCCATCAAGATAATAAAGAAACGCAAGAATTACGACGAAGTGGCAGAACACGAGGTAAGGCATTGCTTTGGAGAAAACAAATGTGTGTGTGCATCATTTGTTATATGACGCCGTGTCTAAATATGTCTTCTTGTATTCCCAGATGGCCATGTTGCAAAAGCTGAGAGTCCTGGACCCTGACACGTGTGGAATAGTGAGATTTCACGACAGCTTTGTCCACAACGGATTGAGATGCATTGTGTTTGAGTCTCTGGATGTCGATATCACGGAATTCTTGAACGGAAGAGATTCTCGTCTGTCCATGACGGAGATGAGACCCATCGTCCAGCAGGTATGAGTTTGAAATGAGAAGTGATGACAACAATATTGAGTTAGACTTCACAACTCCTTTGCTGCAGTGCACCTACTAATCATGCTCTTTATTCTTGTCTTGCAGCTTGCCATTACACTCCAGGCACTGAAGGGAATCGGTCTGATCCATGCAGACATCAAATTGGAGAACATCATGCTGGTGAACCAACGAGAACAAGCCCTCAGAGTGAAACTCATTGACTTTGGTCTGGCCGTTCCTGTCTCTGAGACCAAGCGACGGGCCATCGAGCCCAATCTGGCGTACAGGTGAGTTCTACTCTTGGACAATGTCTTAAATTAATGTGTTTTACTGAAAGCAAACATTTAATGACTGCATTTGACAAGATAGTTATTGCATTGCTATAAAACTTTATTTTCTTTTACAACCCACAGAGCACCAGAAGTATTCCTGGGCCTCCCACTCACAGAGGCCCTTGACATGTGGGCACTGGGCTGTGTCATGGCTAACATGATGCTGAGCGAGGATTTAATCAGCGGGGACACCCAATACGATGTGGTGAGTAATCTATTGATGAACTGCACATTTAAAACAGAATGCTTTCAGACTCTATTCTGAACAAACACTGTAGTTACACATTCTTCTTATGAGCTGGGAGTTTACTTAAGACTGAATTGTTGAATATCCTCTGTTTTTTTTCTTTCTGCAGCTTCAATCCATCTTCTCGATGCTTGGTATGCCAGCACAATCTCTCTTGGATACCGGACTAAAGACATGCAACTATTTCATCCCAGAGAACAATATGTGGAGATTTAAGGTACCCCCCCCCCCACACACACACACACACACACACACACACACACACACACACTTGGTGTAATAACTTCCTCTCTTATATTCAAGTATCCTTGCTCATATTAATTCAAATCACTGAAACTAACTTTTGTTTTTGTTTTGTTTTGATATAGAAACCAGAGGAGTATTACGTAGGGGGAGAGAAGAGGAGAGGAGAGAGAAGAGAAGAGGACGAAGACGAGGATGAGGATGAGGATGAGGATGAGGATGAGGATGATGATGATGAGAGCTCACTGGAAGAGGTGTTCGACTTTGACGATGCCGACGAAACGTCTTGTGACGTCTTCATGGACCTGTTGAAACGGATGCTTCACCTGGATCCAGAGGAGAGGATAACACCTGAGCAGGTGTTGAACCATCCCTTCATCACCACCAAGCCAAGTCCCACCTAGTCTCTCTCTCGAGACAGACGGTTGAATTCAACGGAAAAGAGGATGCTGTTTTTATTTTTTATTTTTTTCATGATGGGTTCTCAGATTGAGTCCCACCAAACCACCTCGTAGCAAGTCCACAAATAGTGTGGGATCTTGAGGTGGTGTTTTTTTTTGTGTGAAATAAAATTGGAAATGCTTCTTTTGCAAGAACTCAATGCATAGATTACACTCCACTGCTCTTGCACTGCATGGTACTGTCGCTTATGTCTGTTAAGAGACTGCTGCTGGAAATGTTTGACTACTTGCAAAATAAGCATTTCCAATTTTATTTATTATTCCCATGCACATTATGTATATTAGACATTTTAGACATTGTGTTACGTTCACATCATTGGCTGCATGCATTCCAACTGAGAGAAGAAATTAGCACAATACATTTTGTAAATAATTGTTCTATTGATATGTGTTTTAAGTTGTAAACATGGTTGAAATATGTGTTGTGTATGTTCTTTTTTGATATACATTTTGATATTTTCCAGTTATATCTCTACATTGATTGATTTCATACTATAGGTAGACAGTCCTTGCAGGGTTTCTTCATTATTTTGCATTAAAATTACTTTGAATGAAAGCTTAATCACAACCCATTGAAACTAATGTCACACCCCTGAAAATGACTCAAATCATGAAGGCAGCATGCAATTTACGTGGAATCTTTCACAGACTTTCATACTAGTCTACTACTACCAGCCATATGCACTCATGTTTATGTTGCATGTCATGGTAGGCCTACCTGCAATTTTTTTTGCTGCTAGTATTGAAGTAGCGTTGTGTATATATATATTTTTGTTCAACTTTTTTTCTTCTAGTATTGAAGAAGCATTTTTTTTGTTCAACTATTTTTTAAAGTGGCATCTGTATATATTATTTCTCTCAAATAAATGGTTACATTCCTACAGTTGATCTGTTGTTGTTGTTCTTGTTGTAGTAACGACCCAGCACACTCAAACAAAAGAGGCTGATGACCCCCCTTGGGCCCCCTCCACTCTCACTATAACTAGACACATACCCCCCCCCCCTCTCTCTCTCTCTGTTTAAAAGTACAGGAAAAATCTCAAAGTACATGTACAAATATAGTACAGGTAAATCTCTCTCTCTCTCTCTCTGTTTAAAAGTAGGCTACTATCATGTATCACACGGTGTGATACATGGGTGGGGCAACAAGTAATCAGACTTGTGAAAGAACACTGACGAAACTACTGACATCGCCAACATTGTCTACACGCTACTACTCTATTTGTTGTATTCTATATTCAGCTCTAAATGATTCTCACTACTGTTAATAACAGCGACTACACTGAGTTTTCTATAGATCATAACATTATTTAGGTGGACCTGTTTTTTAAATATTTAATATTTCATTACATTTCTTCTCTTCTGAAAAATAAAAATATAAAAAGTGAAAGGGGATGAGTAGAATTGTGGTGGTTCTCGAAATATCTTCTGTGCATGGCAGCAGTAGATGCAAATATGTGTGGAGAGAAACTCTATTCAACCCTGTCGTGAGTTTAATCATGCTTGTGTGAATATATTTATTTTATGTATGGCACTCTTGCATTTGTAGTGTTTCTCTCCAGTGTTTCTACCCCATCTCAATATGGTAGGCCTATGATGTTCCAAGGCCCCCCAGAAGCAAAGATTTGAGGTGAAAATGTTTGCTTAAAAAATACTGTACAGATAAAAAAGGGGTTAGGGTTAAGTTTATTGTTATAAGCAGGGAACCCTGAGCCCCAAAGTATATAAATTATCATACTCAGCCATGGTCTTATTTACTATTCCCAAAGACAAGAACTAAACTGACCATGGCCCCCTTGTATATCAAACTACTGTGAGGGGTCACATATGTGTGGAGAGAAACTCTATTCAACCCTGTCGTGAGTTTAATCATGCTTGTGTGAATATATTTATTTTATGTATGGCACTCTTGCATTTGTAGTGTTTCTCTCCAGTGTGACTTCTCTGATGGAGATTAAAGGAACCTGGAGTTATAGGCCTACTAAAGCTTTTTCTACACTCGGTACAGTGCAAGCCAGGCTTTCACTCCTGCATGTATGTGTGTGTCTCCATGACACTGAGCAAAACTCCTCCCACACAGTACACAGGGACTTTCTGAAACCTTTTCTACATTAGCCACATTGTATGGTCTTGGTATGGCTTCTCCAGTGTGAATTCTCTGGTGATTTGCAATGAAAGGGCTTCTCTCTGTATGGACGCAATGATGAGTCTATAAGTCACAATTGGTTAATAGTCCCCTCTGTTCTTCCATGAGACTCTGTAGTGTTGGATGTTATGTCTCACTAGTCACAAAAAAATCCTTAGTTTTAGTCTTGGTCGAAGACCCTATAGCAAAGAAATAGCAGATCCACAAGCTCAGAACACGTTGCAATGCTACACATGGTTGCAACACCCGGCTATTTTTGAAGTTTTTCAGATTTTGGCAATGCATATAATGGAAAACACAAAAACAAAACAAAACAAATAAAAGCTTTTTTTTAACAACTCGTGTCACTATATCACTTGTTCTCAAACCTTTTCATGTCAAGGACCCCCAAAATGATATTCATTTGGTCACGGACCCCATCTCAATATGGTAGGCCTATGTTGTTCCAAGGCCCCCCAGAAGCAAAGATTTGAGGTGAAAATGTTTGCTTAAAAAATACTGTACATTCAAAGATAAAAAAGGGTTTAGGGTTAAGTTTATTGTTATAAGCAGGGAACCCTGAGCCCCAAAGTATATAAATTATCATACTCAGCCATGGTCTTATTTACTATTCCCAAAGACAAGAACTAAAGGTGGTTTTGGGGATGGGATCAGATTTCCAGGTATTTCCTCATGATGTTCATCAGTTCAGAATCCCTTCTATTACCATCAGCTCCACATCAATATGAAAAGCTGTCAAGCTGTATTTATAGGTCAAAGATGCAAGGATAATAACACACATGGTGCCACCCAAGGATATAGTAGCATAGTTGACAAAGCGAACACCAGTTTATAGAAGAAGGAAAAGTTGATCATAAACTTGAAAAGTACCCCTAATGTATAGTTTGTATTGTTTGTTCATAGAAATATTTAGTTTGCAATGCATTATGGGTAATGCACTTTATAGGAATGTGACTGGCAAAGTAAATGTTCAGGTGAATTAACTACCAGTTTATCTAGCAGTGATTGATACAGCAGCTAGCTATCATAAACAGCTCACAAGTAAAGTAAACAGTCAACAAGTAAAGCTTAACAAGTAAAACTTAAATAGCCTATGAATGTAATAATATAATTCTACATTGAGAAAGAAAAATAGTAATGGTTAGAACCACACAGCACTTTGTAGCATGCTCCGTAAAGACACTTGGCCCACAATGCCAACATTATGGGTTCAATTCCCATTTAAGGAGTCCTTTGGTGAGGTTTGGACCAACTGTCTTGAGGCCAATTTTGGAGGTAAAAATTCATGTTAATGCTTTAGAGAAAGTGCCAAAATCCACCATGATCTTAATGGAATGGAAAAACATGTTTATAAAATAACAAATAAAATGAACATGATTGTGTAGAATGTGTCTTTAACAGTTTGACTGTATCAAAACGTTTTCCACATTGCTTGCATTTGTAGCGTTTCTCTCCAATGGGCCTTTTCCACACTCGGTACAGTGCAAGGCTTTCACTCCTGCATGTATGTGTGTGTATCCATGACACTGAGTAAAACTCCTCCCACACAGTTCACAGTTGAATTATTTCTTTCCTGTGTGAATTCTGTAGTGTTTCTCTAAAATCAGGGACTTTCTGAAACCTTTTCTACATTAGCCACATTGTATGGTCTTGGTATGGCTTCTCCAGTGTGAATTATCTGGTGATTTTTCTTTTTCTTGACGGAGACACACATGGAGACACACACATACATGCAGGAGTGAAAGCCTTGCACTGTACCGAGTGTAGAAAAAAGCTTTAGTAGGCCTATAACTCCAGGTTCTTTAATCTCCATCAGAGAAGTCACACTGGAGAGAAACACTACAAATGCAAGAGTGCCGTACATAAAATGCTATCTAGCCTATTCACACAAGCATGATTAAACTCCCGACAGGGTTGAATAGTTTCTCTCCACACATATTTTCCTCTACTGCTGCCATGCACAGAATATATTTCGAGAACCACCACTATAGACCAAGCAATGGTCAAACACCTCCTTCTAGTGACAAAACATTGAGCATAGCATTGAATGATCCTCCATCATTATGCACTACTGAATGACAATTGAATGTTAAAGCGTAGATCAATTACTGACCGACTAGCCATCATCATTACATACACTCTGTTCTTTTCAGACAAAACTAGGACAATGACTATGTTTTAATGACAATGGAACACCATCCGTATGCACCACTTTGACTGCATTACATGTGAATGGTAAAGCCATAGAAGACCAATCAATGTATCACACGGTGTGATACATGGGTGGGGCAACAAGATGGTGTGATCTTCTTAAAACGTGGAAAGGATCATAACAAACGTCTAAGGTATTTTTTCCCCTGACTTTCTGTTGAAAAGATTTTAACTCTTTCACATCAGTGCACGGCTGATTTAAGCCATGCATTTAGGGGTAAAAAAGGTACCTTTGTACATATTAATAATAATGTAATGTAAACATACAGCATTTTTAAATTTAGCAATTAAAAGCATGGGTCTAAAACTAAAAGGCTGCAAATAGTTTTACTCCACATGTATTTATTTGAAAACTCAGTTAGCCTACTAGTTACTTTTTAGATTGTATTATTACAAAACATACACTAAACAACGTCAGTCCTATATTTCTATATTGCAATATTGATACTTTAACTTAAGTAAAACAACATGTACTTTAGCACACTGCCTACTAAGTGTTCACTGACAGCTAGCCTAGTGGGGGAGTGGTTGGTGGGTGGGGGAGTGATTATGCAAGCCATTAGGGGTGGAGACAAGTATCTATTGTCACACCCATTCCTGGGGCCCAGAGGTGCTAACATCTTTGAAATCTTTGCAGGGGAAATTCTCTGCTTTGGGGTTTCCAGTTCAACAAGTTTCAGATGGTCATATCTTCTTCATTTTTTTCCCAATTTCAATGAACAATACATCATATGAAAGCTTACATTGTGTAGTTTCATAATATGTAAAAAACTGAAAAATGACCATGGCCCCCTTGTATATCAAACTACTGTGAGGGGTCACATATGTGTGGAGAGAAACTCTATTCAACCCTGTCGTGAGTTTAATCATGCTTGTGTGAATATATTTATTTTATGTATGGCACTCTTGCATTTGTAGTGTTTCTCTCCAGTGTGACTTCTCTGATGGAGATTAAAAGAACCTGGAGTTATAGGCCTACTAAAGCTTTTTCTACACTCGGTACAGTGCAAGCCAGGCTTTCACTCCTGCATGTATGTGTGTGTCTCCATGACACTGAGCAAAACTCCTCCCACACAGTACACAGGGACTTTCTGAAACCTTTTCTACATTAGCCACATTGTATGGTCTTGGTATGGCTTCTCCAGTGTGAATTCTCTGGTGATTTGCAATGAAAGGGCTTCTCTCTGTATGGACGCAATGATGAGTCTATAAGTCACAATATTGGTTAATAGTCCCCTCTGTTCTTCCACGAGACCCTGTAGTGTTGGATGTTTTGTCTAACTAGTTACAAAATAAATCTTTAGTTTTAGTCGAGCTGTCAAAGACAGTATCTTTCGTATCTTTCCTCCAAAAGACATTCTAGTCTAGTGCCTGCCCCTTCTGGACTGGACATCAATCACATCACTTCAGAAGAATACCCTTTTTTATAGTTTATACCCTCTCACCAATGTTTTTAGACATTATATAAAGTGTCCTATAATGTTGGAACATAGCTATGGCTACTTTATGATGGAAATTGTAGCATGATGTTTTATTTTTTAAAGAGTTACATATGCCCTTATATTTTTCATATGTGAATTTAGTTTGCCAACTTGGAGACTGGGGATGTTATCAAGTAGGCCCATTTGTTTCAGATGAATAGCTCTGGGGGGCCAAATACCCCCCCCCCCCCCACTCCCCCCACCAACAACTCACACCTTGGTAAAGGGGTTACCTGATTGGTCAGAGAGGACCCTAAGTACCCTGACTAGACTGCATATATACTAGGTTGGGGTCAGTCTACTCTTCAGAGCAGATCATCTGAATCTAGAGAAAGCAGCAGGAGAAAGATCTAAGACTCAACGAACACACCATGCCTACATTAATGACCAGGAGACAACCGGAGAGCAAAGGATTAAAACTCAAAGTAGGAGGTCTGAAAAAGCACCGCTTTGAACCATACCAGCGTTCTTCAAGGACATGTACAGGTAAGGATCAATGACCAAATGAGAAAAAAATACACTTGTATTAGTATGGTCTGAGTCACCTATAGTAAATATATACCATAGATGTCTCTATAGCATATTCTGTAAGTCAAAATGCTAATATATATCTATGGCATTTTATTAGATTCAATGTGAGGATACTTGAGCAAATTAATCACTAACTGTGGATTCAAAATGTCTCTTTCATAATCTTTGTAGTCCCTGAATCAGCAGTGATATAGAATAGATATTATGATTTAGATATGATGATAAGGAATATATAGTTAAACAAAAAGTGGAGATATATCCAAGATGCCAATGGAATGTCATGGTACTTATTGGTTATTTTGTATCATAATCCAATTGACTCTAAATTATCGGTCTCTGTCCTCTCTCTTTAGGTGGTTCCATGGACAAAGCCATACGACACTCCAACATGTCCAGCTCTGAACCAGACGTGGTGTTCATCTCTGAAGATGTCCCGTTGCCAGCGGTCTACATTGACATCATGACCACCAACTCCCCCATGCACTTTGACACAGAGTGGGGCACCGTCATAATGTTCAATTTTGTCATCGTCCCTTCCCCGGCGGCTTACGTCGACATCCTGACCACGTCCGCCCCCCAACAACACGCCATCGTGTCCTGCTCAGATGTCCCTAATTCCCCAACCACGCCACTGACCAAAGTGACCACCAGCTCCTCCTCCCAACACTCTGATGGTCCAGGGTTGGATTCAGAGAGTTGCATAGCCGAGCAGGACATGCTGGATGGAGGCCAGTACATCGTCACAAGCTTCATGGCGGAAGGGGGCTACGGGATGGTGGCCAAAGCCATCAACACGCGTACATGTGACATGGTGGCCATCAAGATAATAAAGAAACGCAAGAATTACGACGAAGTGGCAGAACACGAGGTAAGGCATTGCTTTGGAGAAAACAAATGTGTGTGTGCATCATTTGTTATATGACGCCGTGTCTAAATATGTCTTCTTGTATTCCCAGATGGCCATGTTGCAAAAGCTGAGAGTCCTGGACCCTGACACGTGTGGAATAGTGAGATTTCACGACAGCTTTGTCCACAACGGATTGAGATGCATTGTGTTTGAGTCTCTGGATGTCGATATCACGGAATTCTTGAACGGAAGAGATTCTCGTCTGTCCATGACGGAGATGAGACCCATCGTCCAGCAGGTATGAGTTTGAAATGAGAAGTGATGACAACAATATTGAGTTAGACTTCACAACTCCTTTGCTGCAGTGCACCTACTAATCATGCTCTTTATTCTTGTCTTGCAGCTTGCCATTACACTCCAGGCACTGAAGGGAATCGGTCTGATCCATGCAGACATCAAATTGGAGAACATCATGCTGGTGAACCAACGAGAACAAGCCCTCAGAGTGAAACTCATTGACTTTGGTCTGGCCGTTCCTGTCTCTGAGACCAAGCGACGGGCCATCGAGCCCAATCTGGCGTACAGGTGAGTTCTACTCTTGGACAATGTCTTAAATTAATGTGTTTTACTGAAAGCAAACATTTAATGACTGCATTTGACAAGATAGTTATTGCATTGCTATAAAACTTTATTTTCTTTTACAACCCACAGAGCACCAGAAGTATTCCTGGGCCTCCCACTCACAGAGGCCCTTGACATGTGGTCACTGGGCTGTGTCATGGCTAACATGATGCTGAGCGAGGATTTAATCAGCGGGGACACCCAATACGATGTGGTGAGTAATCTATTGATGAACTGCACATTTAAAACAGAATGCTTTCAGACTCTATTCTGAACAAACACTGTAGTTACACATTCTTCTTATGAGCTGGGAGTTTACTTAAGACTGAATTGTTGAATATCCTCTGTTTTTTTTCTTTCTGCAGCTTCAATCCATCTTCTCGATGCTTGGTATGCCAGCACAATCTCTCTTGGATACCGGACTAAAGACATGCAACTATTTCATCCCAGAGAACAATATGTGGAGATTTAAGGTACCCCCCCCCCCCCCCACACACACACACACACACACACACACACACACACACACTTGGTGTAATAACTTCCTCTCTTATATTCAAGTATCCTTGCTCATATTAATTCAAATCACTGAAACTAACTTTTGTTTTTGTTTTGTTTTGATATAGAAACCAGAGGAGTATTACGTAGGGGAAGAGGAGAGGAGAGAGAAGAGAAGAGGACGAAGACGAGGATGAGGATGAGGATGAGGATGAGGATGATGATGATGAGAGCTCACTGGAAGAGGTGTTCGACGATGCCGACGAAACGTCTTGTGACGTCTTCATGGACCTGTTGAAACGGATGCTTCACCTGGATCCAGAGGAGAGGATAACACCTGAGCAGGTGTTGAACCATCCCTTCATCACCACCAAGCCAAGTCCCACCTAGTCTCTCTCTCGAGACAGACGGTTGAATTCAACGGAAAAGAGGATGCTGTTTTTATTTTATTTTTTTTTCATGATGGGTTCTCAGATTGAGTCCCACCAAACCACCTCGTAGCAAGTCCACAAATAGTGTGGGATCTTGAGGTGGTGTTTTTTTTTGTGTGAAATAAAATTGGAAATGCTTCTTTTGCAAGAACGCACAACAGACTCAATGCATAGATTACACTCCACTGCTGTTGCACTGCATGGTACTGTCACTTATGTCTGTTAAGAGACTGCTGCTGGAAATGTTTGACTACTTGCAAAATAAGCATTTCCAATGTTATTTATTATTCCCATGCACATTATGTATATTAGACATTTTAGACATTGTGTTACGTTCACATCATTGGCTGCATGCATTCCAACTGAGAGAAGAAATTAGCACAATACATTTTGTAAATAATTGTTCTATTGATATGTGTTTTAAGTTGTAAACATGGTTGAAATATGTGTTGTGTATGTTCTTTTTTTATATACATTTTGATATTTTCCAGTTATATCTCTACATTGATTGATTTCATACTATAGGTAGACAGTCCTTGCAGGGTTTCTTCATTATTTTGCATTAAAATTACTTTGAATGAAAGCTTAATCACAACCCATTGAAACTAATGTCACACCCCTGAAAATGACTCAAATCATGAAGGCAGCATGCAATTTACGTGGAATCTTTCACAGACTTTCATACTAGTCTACTACTACTAGCCATATGCACTCATGTTTATGTTGCATGTCATGGTAGGCCTACCTGCAATTTTTTTTGCTGCTAGTATTGAAGTAGCGTTGTGTATATATATATTTTTGTTCAACTTTTTTTCTTCTAGTATTGAAGAAGCATTTTTTTTGTTCAACTATTTTTTAAAGTGGCATCTGTATATATTATTTCTCTCAAATAAATGGTTACATTCCTACAGTTGATCTGTTGTTGTTGTTCTTGTTGTAGTAACGACCCAGCACACTCAAACAAAAGAGGCTGATGACCCCCCTTGGGCCCCCTCCACTCTCACTATAACTAGACACATACCCCCCCCCCCCTCTCTCTCTCTCTCTGTTTAAAAGTACAGGAAAAATCTCAAAGTACATGTACAAATATAGTACAGGTAAATCTCTCTCTCTCTCTCTGTTTAAAAGTAGGCTACTATCATGTATCACACGGTGTGATACATGGGTGGGGCAACAAGTAATCAGACTTGTGAAAGAACACTGACGAAACTACTGACATCGCCAACATTGTCTACACGCTACTACTCTATTTGTTGTATTCTATATTCAGCTCTAAATGATTCTCACTACTGTTAATAACAGCGACTACACTGAGTTTTCTATAGATCATAACATTATTTAGGTGGACCTGTTTTTTAAATATTTAATATTTCATTACATTTCTTCTCTTCTGAAAAATAAAAATATAAAAAGTGAAAGGGGATGAGTAGAATTGTGGTGGTTCTCGAAATATCTTCTGTGCATGGCAGCAGTAGATGCAAATATGTGTGGAGAGAAACTCTATTCAACCCTGTCGTGAGTTTAATCATGCTTGTGTGAATATATTTATTTTATGTATGGCACTCTTGCATTTGTAGTGTTTCTCTCCAGTGTTTCTACCCCATCTCAATATGGTAGGCCTATGATGTTCCAAGGCCCCCCAGAAGCAAAGATTTGAGGTGAAAATGTTTGCTTAAAAAATACTGTACAGATAAAAAAGGGGTTAGGGTTAAGTTTATTGTTATAAGCAGGGAACCCTGAGCCCCAAAGTATATAAATTATCATACTCAGCCATGGTCTTATTTACTATTCCCAAAGACAAGAACTAAAGGTGGTTTTGGGGATGGGATCAGATTTCCAGGTATTTCCTCATGATGTTCATCAGTTCAGAATCCCTTCTATTACCATCATCTCCACATCAATATGAAAAGCTGTCAAGCTGTATTTATAGGTCAAAGATGCAAGGATAATAACACACATGGTGCCACCCAAGGATATAGTAGCATAGTTGACAAAGCGAACACCAGTTTATAGAAGAAGGAAAAGTTGATCATAAACTTGAAAAGTACCCCTAATGTATAGTTTGTATTGTTTGTTCATAGAAATATTTATTTTGCAATGCATTATGGGTAATGCACTTTATAGGAATGTGACTGGCAAAGTCAGGTGAATTAACTACCAGTTTATCTAGCAGTGATTGATACAGCAGCTAGCTATCATAAACAGCTCACAAGTAAAGTAAACAGTCAACAAGTAAAGCTTAACAAGTAAAACTTAAATAGCCTATGAATGTAATAATATAATTCTACATTGAGAAAGAAAAATAGTAATGGTTAGAACCACACAGCACTTTGTAGCATGCTCCGTAAAGACACTTGGCCCACAATGCCAACATTTTGGGTTCAATTCCCATTTAAGGAGTCCTTTGGTGAGGTTTGGACCAACTGTCTTGAGGCCAATTTTGGAGGTAAAAATTCATGTTAATGCTTTAGAGAAAGTGCCAAAATCCACCATGATCTTAATGGAATGGAAAAACATGTTTATAAAATAACAAATAAAATGAACATGATTGTGTAGAATGTGTCTTTAACAGTTTGACTGTATCAAAACGTTTTCCACATTGCTTGCATTTGTAGCGTTTCTCTCCAATGGGCCTTTTCCACACTCAGTACAGTGCAAGGCTTTCACTCCTGCATGTATGTGTGTGTATCCATGACACTGAGTAAAACTCCTCCCACACAGTTCACAGTTCAATTATTTCTTTCCTGTGTGAATTCTGTAGTGTTTCTCTAAAATCAGGGACTTTCTGAAACCTTTTCTACATTAGCCACATTGTATGGTCTTGGTATGGCTTCTCCAGTGTGAATTATCGGGTGATTTTTCTTTTTCTTGACGGAGACACACATGGAGACACACACATACATGCAGGAGTGAAAGCCTTGCACTGTACCGAGTGTAGAAAAAAGCTTTAGTAGGCCTATAACTCCAGGTTCTTTAATCTCCATCAGAGAAGTCACACTGGAGAGAAACACTACAAATGCAAGAGTGCCATACATAAAATGCTATCTAGCCTATTCACACAAGCATGATTAAACTCCCGACAGGGTTGAATAGTTTCTCTCCACACATATTTTCCTCTACTGCTGCCATGCACAGAATATATTTCGAGAACCACCACTATAGACCAAGCAATGGTCAAACACCTCCTTCTAGTGACAAAACAGTGAGCATAGCATTGAATGATCCTCCATCATTATGCACTACTGAATGACAATTGAATGTTAAAGCGGCTCTGTTCTTTTCAGACAACTAGGACAATGACTATGTTTTAATGACAATGGAACACCATCCGTATGCACCACTTTGACTGCATTTCATGTGAATGGTAAAGCCATAGCAATGGTCAAACACCTCCTTCTAGTGACAAAACAGTGAGCATAGCATTGAATGATCCTCCATCATTATGCACTACTGAATGACAATTGAATGTTAAAGCGGCTCTGTTCTTTTCAGACAAAACTAGGACAATGACTATGTTTTAATGACAATGGAACACCATCCGTATGCACCACTTTGACTGCATTTCATGTGAATGGTAAAGCCATAGAAGACCAATCAATGTATCACACGGTGTGATACATGGGTGGGGCAACAAGTAATCAGACTTGTGAAAGAACACTGACGAAACTACTGACATCGCCAACATTGTCTACACGCTACTACTCTATTTGTTGTATTCTATATTCAGCTCTAAATGATTCTCACTACTGTTAATAACAGCGACTACACTGAGTTTTCTATAGATCATAACATTATTTAGGTGGACCTGTTTTTTAAATATTTAATATTTCATTACATTTCTTCTCTTCTGAAAAATAAAAATATAAAAAGTGAAAGGGGATGAGTAGAATTGTGGTGGTTCTCGAAATATCTTCTGTGCATGGCAGCAGTAGATGCAAATATGTGTGGAGAGAAACTCTATTCAACCCTGTCGTGAGTTTAATCATGCTTGTGTGAATATATTTATTTTATGTATGGCACTCTTGCATTTGTAGTGTTTCTCTCCAGTGTTTCTACCCCATCTCAATATGGTAGGCCTATGATGTTCCAAGGCCCCCCAGAAGCAAAGATTTGAGGTGAAAATGTTTGCTTAAAAAATACTGTACAGATAAAAAAGGGGTTAGGGTTAAGTTTATTGTTATAAGCAGGGAACCCTGAGCCCCAAAGTATATAAATTATCATACTCAGCCATGGTCTTATTTACTATTCCCAAAGACAAGAACTAAACTGACCATGGCCCCCTTGTATATCAAACTACTGTGAGGGGTCACATATGTGTGGAGAGAAACTCTATTCAACCCTGTCGTGAGTTTAATCATGCTTGTGTGAATATATTTATTTTATGTATGGCACTCTTGCATTTGTAGTGTTTCTCTCCAGTGTGACTTCTCTGATGGAGATTAAAGGAACCTGGAGTTATAGGCCTACTAAAGCTTTTTCTACACTCGGTACAGTGCAAGCCAGGCTTTCACTCCTGCATGTATGTGTGTGTCTCCATGACACTGAGCAAAACTCCTCCCACACAGTACACAGGGACTTTCTGAAACCTTTTCTACATTAGCCACATTGTATGGTCTTGGTATGGCTTCTCCAGTGTGAATTCTCTGGTGATTTGCAATGAAAGGGCTTCTCTCTGTATGGACGCAATGATGAGTCTATAAGTCACAATTGGTTAATAGTCCCCTCTGTTCTTCCATGAGACTCTGTAGTGTTGGATGTTATGTCTCACTAGTCACAAAAAAATCCTTAGTTTTAGTCTTGGTCGAAGACCCTATAGCAAAGAAATAGCAGATCCACAAGCTCAGAACACGTTGCAATGCTACACATGGTTGCAACACCCGGCTATTTTTGAAGTTTTTCAGATTTTGGCAATGCATATAATGGAAAATACAAAAACAAAACAAAACAAATAAAAGCTTTTTTTTAACAACTCGTGTCACTATATCACTTGTTCTCAAACCTTTTCATGTCAAGGACCCCCAAAATGATATTCATTTGGTCACGGACCCCATCTCAATATGGTAGGCCTATGTTGTTCCAAGGCCCCCCAGAAGCAAAGATTTGAGGTGAAAATGTTTGCTTAAAAAATACTGTACATTCAAAGATAAAAAAGGGTTTAGGGTTAAGTTTATTGTTATAAGCAGGGAACCCTGAGCCCCAAAGTATATAAATTATCATACTCAGCCATGGTCTTATTTACTATTCCCAAAGACAAGAACTAAAGGTGGTTTTGGGGATGGGATCAGATTTCCAGGTATTTCCTCATGATGTTCATCAGTTCAGAATCCCTTCTATTACCATCAGCTCCACATCAATATGAAAAGCTGTCAAGCTGTATTTATAGGTCAAAGATGCAAGGATAATAACACACATGGTGCCACCCAAGGATATAGTAGCATAGTTGACAAAGCGAACACCAGTTTATAGAAGAAGGAAAAGTTCATCATAAACTTGAAAAGTACCCCTAATGTATAGTTTGTATTGTTTGTTCATAGAAATATTTAGTTTGCAATGCATTATGGGTAATGCACTTTATAGGAATGTGACTGGCAAAGTAAATGTTCAGGTGAATTAACTACCAGTTTATCTAGCAGTGATTGATACAGCAGCTAGCTATCATAAACAGCTCACAAGTAAAGTAAACAGTCAACAAGTAAAGCTTAACAAGTAAAACTTAAATAGCCTATGAATGTAATAATATAATTCTACATTGAGAAAGAAAAATAGTAATGGTTAGAACCACACAGCACTTTGTAGCATGCTCCGTAAAGACACTTGGCCCACAATGCCAACATTATGGGTTCAATTCCCATTTAAGGAGTCCTTTGGTGAGGTTTGGACCAACTGTCTTGAGGCCAATTTTGGAGGTAAAAATTCATGTTAATGCTTTAGAGAAAGTGCCAAAATCCACCATGATCTTAATGGAATGGAAAAACATGTTTATAAAATAACAAATAAAATGAACATGATTGTGTAGAATGTGTCTTTAACAGTTTGACTGTATCAAAACGTTTTCCACATTGCTTGCATTTGTAGCGTTTCTCTCCAATGGGCCTTTTCCACACTCGGTACAGTGCAAGGCTTTCACTCCTGCATGTATGTGTGTGTATCCATGACACTGAGTAAAACTCCTCCCACACAGTTCACAGTTGAATTATTTCTTTCCTGTGTGAATTCTGTAGTGTTTCTCTAAAATCAGGGACTTTCTGAAACCTTTTCTACATTAGCCACATTGTATGGTCTTGGTATGGCTTCTCCAGTGTGAATTATCTGGTGATTTTTCTTTTTCTTGACTGAGACACACATGGAGACACACACATACATGCAGGAGTGAAAGCCTTGCACTGTACCGAGTGTAGAAAAAAGCTTTAGTAGGCCTATAACTCCAGGTTCTTTAATCTCCATCAGAGAAGTCACACTGGAGAGAAACACTACAAATGCAAGAGTGCCGTACATAAAATGCTATCTAGCCTATTCACACAAGCATGATTAAACTCCCGACAGGGTTGAATAGTTTCTCTCCACACATATTTTCCTCTACTGCTGCCATGCACAGAATATATTTCGAGAACCACCACTATAGACCAAGCAATGGTCAAACACCTCCTTCTAGTGACAAAACATTGAGCATAGCATTGAATGATCCTCCATCATTATGCACTACTGAATGACAATTGAATGTTAAAGCGTAGATCAATTACTGACTGACTAGCCATCATCAAGGTTTTATATAGCATGATCAGCTGTGGTCTGACGTAATGTCTGACGTAATGAAATCACACCCGTCTTTAAAGATCTTTGGCTAGGTAGGGTCGTCTTCTGATGTGATGATTTGTGACCATGAAGTTGATTCAGCTGTAGTTTTTGTCCGATGTGAGGTATTATATAAGGTAAGGTATTATATAGCCTGATCAGCTCTGATCTGACGTAATGAAATCACACCCGGATGTGATTTCACAACTGGCTTTTTTTGTGCAGAAAAAATGAGCATGGTTGCTACGGTCATCCAGTTCACCCGGGTGTGATTTAATTACGTCAGAAATTATTTTGAACATAGCAACCATGCTCATTTTTTTCTGCACACAAAAGCCAGTTGTAGGAGTGGTTTACACCACTCAAAAATATAAAAAGTGAAAGGGGATGAGTAGAATTGTGGTGGTTCTCGAAATATCTTCTGTGCATGGCAGCAGTAGATGCAAATATGTGTGGAGAGAAACTCTATTCAACCCTGTCGTGAGTTTAATCATGCTTGTGTGAATATATTTATTTTATGTATGGCACTCTTGCATTTGTAGTGTTTCTCTCCAGTGTGACTTCTCTGATGGAGATTAAAATAACCTGGAGTTATAGGCCTACTAAAGCTTTTTCTACACTCGGTACAGTGCAAGCCAGGCTTTCACTCCTGCATGTATGTGTGTGTCTCCATGACACTGAGCAAAACTCCTCCCACACAGTACACAGGGACTTTCTGAAACCTTTTCTACATTAGCCACATTGTATGGTCTTGGTATGGCTTCTCCAGTGTGAATTCTCTGGTGATTTGCAATGAAAGGGCTTCTCTCTGTATGGACGCAATGATGAGTCTAAGTCACAATATTGGTTAATAGTCCCCTCTGTTCTTCCACGAGACCATGTAGTGTTGGATGTTTTGTCTAACTAGTTACAAAATAAATCTTTCGTTTTAGTCGAGCTGTCAAAGACATTATCTTTCGTATCTTTCCTCCAAAAGACATTCTAGTCTAGTGCCTGCCCCTTCTGGACTGGACATCAATCACATCACTTCAGAAGAATACCCTTTTTTATAGTTTATACCCTCTCACCAATGTTTTTAGACATTATATAAAGTGTCCTATAATGTTGGAACATAGCTATGGCTACTTTATGATGTTTTATTTTTTAAAGAGTTACATATGCCCTTATATTTTTCATATGTGAATTTAGTTTGCCAACTTGGAGACTGGGGATGTTATCAAGTAGGCCCATTTGTAACATGGGGCCAAATACCCCCCCCCCCCCCCCCCCACTCCCCCCACCAGAAACTCACACCTTGGTAAAGGGGTTACCTGATTGGTCAGAGAGGACCCTAAGTACCCTGACTAGACTGCATATATACTAGGTTGGGGTCAGTCTACTCTTCAGAGCAGATCATCTGAATCTAGAGAAAGCAGCAGGAGAAAGATCTAGGACTCAACGAACACACCATGCCTACATTAATGACCAGGAGACAACCGGAGAGCAAAGGATTAAAACTCAAAGTAGGAGGTCTGAAAAAGCACCGCTTTGAACCATACCATCGCTCTTCAAGGACATGTACAGGTAAGGAGAAATGACCAAATGAGAAAAAATACACTTGTATTAGTATGGTCTGAGTCACCTATAGTAAATATATACCATAGATGTCTCTATAGCATATTCTGTAAATCAAAATGCTAATAGATATTTATGACATTTTATTAGATTCAATGTGAGGATACTTGAGCAAATTAATCACTAACTGTGGATTCAAAATGTCTCTTTCATAATCTTTGTAGTCCCTGAATCAGCAGTGATATAGAATAGATATTATGATTTAGATATGATGATAAGGAATATATAGTTAAACAAAAAGTGGAGATATATCCAAGATGCCAATGGAATGTCATGGTACTTATTGGTTATTTTGTATCATAATCCAATTGACTCTAAATTATCGGTCTCTGTCCTCTCTCTTTAGGTGGTTCCATGGACAAAGCCATCCGACACTCCAACATGTCCAGCTCTGAACCAGACGTGGTGTTCATCTCTGAAGATGTCCCGTCGCCAGCGGTCTACATTGAGATCATGACCACCAACTCCCCCATGCACTTTGACACAGAGTGGGGCAGGACCTGTTCCACTCTGTGTTGTGGCAAAATTGAACAGGACCTGTTCAATTTTGTCATCGTCCCTTTCCCGGCGGCTTACGTCGACATCCTGACCACGTCCACCCCCCAACAACACGCCATCATGTCCTGCTCAGATGTCCCTAATTCCCCAACCACGCCACTGACCAAAGTGACCACCAGCTCCTCCTCCCAACACTCTGATGGTCCAGGGTTGGATTCAGAGAGTTGCATAGCCGAGCAGGACATGCTGGATGGAGGCCAGTACATCGTCACAAGCTTCATGGCGGAAGGGGGCTACGGGATGGTGGCCAAAGCCATCAACACGCGTACATGTGACATGGTGGCCATCAAGATAATAAAGAAACGCAAGAATTACGACGAAGTGGCAGAACACGAGGTAAGGCATTGCTTTGGAGAAAAAAAATGTGTGTGTGCATCATTTGTTATATGACGCTGTGTCTAAATCTGTCTTCTTGTATTCCCAGATGGCCATGTTGCAAAAGCTGAGAGTCCTGGACCCTGACACGTGTGGAATAGTGAGATTTCACGACAGCTTTGTCCACAACGGATTGAGATGCATTGTGTTTGAGTCTCTGGATGTCGATATCACGGAATTCTTGAACGGAATCGATTCTCGTCTGTCCATGACGGAGATGAGACCCATCGTCCAGCAGGTATGAGTTTGAAATGAGAAGTGATGACAACAATATTGAGTTAGACTTCACAACTCCTTTGCTGCAGTGCACCTACTAATCATGCTCTTTATTCTTGTCTTGCAGCTTGCCATTACACTCCAGGCACTGAAGGGAATCGGTCTGATCCATGCAGACATCAAATTGGAGAACATCATGCTGGTGAACCAACGAGAACAAGCCCTCAGAGTCAAACTCATTGACTTTGGTCTGGCCGTTCCTGTCTCTGAGACCAAGCGACGGGCCATCGAGCCCAATCTGGAGTACAGGTGAGTTCTACTCTTGGACAATGTCTTAAATTAATGTGTTTTACTGAAAGCAAACATTTAATGACAAGATAGTTATTGCATTGCTATAAAACTTTATTTTCTTTTACAACCCACAGAGCACCAGAAGTATTCCTGGGCCTCCCACTCACAGAGGCCCTTGACATGTGGTCACTGGGCTGTGTCATGGCTAACATGATGCTGAGCGAGGATTTAATCAGCGGGGACACCCGATACGATGTGGTGAGTAATCTATTGATGAACTGCACATTTAAAACAGAATGCTTTTTAGACTCTATTCTGAACAAACACTGTAGTTACACATTCTTCTTATGAGCTGGGAGTTTACTTAAGACTGAATTGTTGAATATCCTCTGTTTTTTTTCTTTCTGCAGCTTCAATCCATCTTCTCGATGCTTGGTATGCCAGCACAATCTCTCTTGGATACCGGACTAAAGACATGCAACTATTTCATCCCAGAGAACAATATGTGGAGATTTAAGGTACCCCCCCCCCCCCCCAACACACACACACACACACACACACACTTGGTGTAATAACTTCCTCTCTTATATTCAAGTATCCTTGCTCATATTAATTCAAATCCCTGAAACTAACTTTTGTTTTTGTTTTGTTTTGATATAGAAACCAAAGGAGTATTACGTAGGGGGAGAGAAGAGGAGAGGAGAGAGAAGAGAAGAGGACGAAGACGAGGATGAGGACGAGGATGATGAGAGCTCACTGGAAGCGGACGTGTTCGACTTTGACGATGCCGACAAAACGTCTTGTGACGTCTTCATGGACCTGTTGAAACGGATGCTTCACCTGGATCCAGAGGAGAGGATAACACCTGAGCAGGTGTTGAACCATCCCTTCATCACCACCAAGCCAAGTCCCACCTAGTCTCTCTCTCTCTCGAGACAGACGGTTGAATTCAACGGAAAAGAGGACGCTGTTTTTATTTTATTTTTTTCATGATGGGTTCTCAGATTGAGTCCCACCAAACCACCTCGTAGCAAGTCCACAAATAGTGTGGGATCTTGAGGTGGTGTTTTTTTTGTGTGAAATAAAATTGGAAATGCTTCTTTTGCAAGAACAGACTCAATGCATAGATTACACTCCACTGCTGTTGCACTGCATGGTACTGTCACTTATGTCTGTTAAGAGACTGCTGCTGGAAATGTTTGACTACTTGCAAAATAAGCATTTCCAATTTTATTTATTATTCCCATGCACATTATGTATATTAGACATTTTAGACATTGTGTTACGTTCACATCATTGGCTGCATGCATTCCAACTGAGAGAAGAAATTAGCACAATACATTTTGTAAATAATTGTTCTATTGATATGTGTTTTAAGTTGTAAACATGGTTGAAATATGTGTTGTGTATGTTCTTTTTTTATATACATTTTGATATTTTCCAGTTATATCTCTACATTGATTGATTTCATACTATAGGTAGACAGTCCTTGCAGGGTTTCTTCATTATTTTGCATTAAAATTACTTTGAATGAAAGCTTAATCACAACCCATTGAAACTAATGTCACACCCCTGAAAATGACTCAAATCATGAAGGCAGCATGCAATTTACGTGGAATCTTTCACAGACTTTCATACTAGTCTACTACTACTAGCCATATGCACTCATGTTTATGTTGCATGTCATGGTAGGCCTACCTGCAATTTTTTTTGCTGCTAGTATTGAAGTAGCGTTGTGTATATATATATTTTTGTTCAACTTTTTTTCTTCTAGTATTGAAGAAGCATTTTTTTTGTTCAACTATTTTTTAAAGTGGCATCTGTATATATTATTTCTCTCAAATAAATGGTTACATTCCTACAGTTGATCTGTTGTTGTTGTTCTTGTTGTAGTAACGACCCAGCACACTCAAACAAAAGAGGCTGATGACCCCCCTTGGGCCCCCTCCACTCTCACTATAACTAGACACATACCCCCCCCCCCCCTCTCTCTCTCTGTTTAAAAGTACAGGAAAAATCTCAAAGTACATGTACAAATATAGTACAGGTAAATCTCTCTCTCTCTCTCTGTTTAAAAGTAGGCTACTATCATGTATCACACGGTGTGATACATGGGTGGGGCAACAAGTAATCAGACTTGTGAAAGAACACTGACGAAACTACTGACATCGCCAACATTGTCTACACGCTACTACTCTATTTGTTGTATTCTATATTCAGCTCTAAATGATTCTCACTACTGTTAATAACAGCGACTACACTGAGTTTTCTATAGATCATAACATTATTTAGGTGGACCTGTTTTTTAAATATTTAATATTTCATTACATTTCTTCTCTTCTGAAAAATAAAAATATAAAAAGTGAAAGGGGATGAGTAGAATTGTGGTGGTTCTCGAAATATCTTCTGTGCATGGCAGCAGTAGATGCAAATATGTGTGGAGAGAAACTCTATTCAACCCTGTCGTGAGTTTAATCATGCTTGTGTGAATATATTTATTTTATGTATGGCACTCTTGCATTTGTAGTGTTTCTCTCCAGTGTTTCTACCCCATCTCAATATGGTAGGCCTATGATGTTCCAAGGCCCCCCAGAAGCAAAGATTTGAGGTGAAAATGTTTGCTTAAAAAATACTGTACAGATAAAAAAGGGGTTAGGGTTAAGTTTATTGTTATAAGCAGGGAACCCTGAGCCCCGGTCTTATTTACTATTCCCAAAGACAAGAACTAAAGGTGGTTTTGGGGATGGGATCAGATTTCCAGGTATTTCCTCATGATGTTCATCAGTTCAGAATCCCTTCTATTACCATCATCTCCACATCAATATGAAAAGCTGTCAAGCTGTATTTATAGGTCAAAGATGCAAGGATAATAACACACATGGTGCCACCCAAGGATATAGTAGCATAGTTGACAAAGCGAACACCAGTTTATAGAAGAAGGAAAAGTTGATCATAAACTTGAAAAGTACCCCTAATGTATAGTTTGTATTGTTTGTTCATAGAAATATTTATTTTGCAATGCATTATGGGTAATGCACTTTATAGGAATGTGACTGGCAAAGTCAGGTGAATTAACTACCAGTTTATCTAGCAGTGATTGATACAGCAGCTAGCTATCATAAACAGCTCACAAGTAAAGTAAACAGTCAACAAGTAAAGCTTAACAAGTAAAACTTAAATAGCCTATGAATGTAATAATATAATTCTACATTGAGAAAGAAAAATAGTAATGGTTAGAACCACACAGCACTTTGTAGCATGCTCCGTAAAGACACTTGGCCCACAATGCCAACATTATGGGTTCAATTCCCATTTAAGGAGTCCTTTGGTGAGGTTTGGACCAACTGTCTTGAGGCCAATTTTGGAGGTAAAAATTCATGTTAATGCTTTAGAGAAAGTGCCAAAATCCACCATGATCTTAATGGAATGGAAAAACATGTTTATAAAATAACAAATAAAATGAACATGATTGTGTAGAATGTGTCTTTAACAGTTTGACTGTATCAAAACGTTTTCCACATTGCTTGCATTTGTAGCGTTTCTCTCCAATGGGCCTTTTCCACACTCAGTACAGTGCAAGGCTTTCACTCCTGCATGTATGTGTGTGTATCCATGACACTGAGTAAAACTCCTCCCACACAGTTCACAGTTGAATTATTTCTTTCCTGTGTGAATTCTGTAGTGTTTCTCTAAAATCAGGGACTTTCTGAAACCTTTTCTACATTAGCCACATTGTATGGTCTTGGTATGGCTTCTCCAGTGTGAATTATCTGGTGATTTTTCTTTTTCTTGACGGAGACACACATGGAGACACACACATACATGCAGGAGTGAAAGCCTTGCACTGTACCGAGTGTAGAAAAAAGCTTTAGTAGGCCTATAACTCCAGGTTCTTTAATCTCCATCAGAGAAGTCACACTGGAGAGAAACACTACAAATGCAAGAGTGCCATACATAAAATGCTATCTAGCCTATTCACACAAGCATGATTAAACTCCCGACAGGGTTGAATAGTTTCTCTCCACACATATTTTCCTCTACTGCTGCCATGCACAGAATATATTTCGAGAACCACCACTATAGACCAAGCAATGGTCAAACACCTCCTTCTAGTGACAAAACAGTGAGCATAGCATTGAATGATCCTCCATCATTATGCACTACTGAATGACAATTGAATGTTAAAGCGGCTCTGTTCTTTTCAGACAACTAGGACAATGACTATGTTTTAATGACAATGGAACACCATCCGTATGCACCACTTTGACTGCATTTCATGTGAATGGTAAAGCCATAGCAATGGTCAAACACCTCCTTCTAGTGACAAAACAGTGAGCATAGCATTGAATGATCCTCCATCATTATGCACTACTGAATGACAATTGAATGTTAAAGCGGCTCTGTTCTTTTCAGACAAAACTAGGACAATGACTATGTTTTAATGACAATGGAACACCATCCGTATGCACCACTTTGACTGCATTTCATGTGAATGGTAAAGCCATAGAAGACCAATCAATGTATCACACGGTGTGATACATGGGTGGGGCAACAAGTAATCAGACTTGTGAAAGAACACTGACGAAACTACTGACATCGCCAACATTGTCTACACGCTACTACTCTATTTGTTGTATTCTATATTCAGCTCTAAATGATTCTCACTACTGTTAATAACAGCGACTACACTGAGTTTTCTATAGATCATAACATTATTTAGGTGGACCTGTTTTTTAAATATTTAATATTTCATTACATTTCTTCTCTTCTGAAAAATAAAAAATCACACCCGTGTGAACTGAGTGGTGTAAGGTTTTATATAGCATGATCAGCTGTGGTCTGACGTAATGTCTGACCACAGACAGCTGTGAGTCCACCGTCTTTAAAGATCTTTGGCTAGGTAGGGTCGTCTTCTGATGTGATGATTTGTGACCATGAAGTTGATTCAGCTGTAGTTTTTGTCCGATGTGAGGTATTATATAAGGTAAGGTATTATATAGCCTGATCAGCTCTGATCTGACGTAATGAAATCACACCCGGATGTGATTTCACAACTGGCTTTTTTTGTGCAGAAAAAATGAGCATGGTTGCTACGGTCATCCAGTTCACCCGGGTGTGATTTAATTACGTCAGAAATTATTTTGAACATAGCAACCATGCTCATTTTTTTCTGCACACAAAAGCCAGTTGTAGGAGTGGTTTACACCACTCAAAAATATAAAAAGTGAAAGGGGATGAGTAGAATTGTGGTGGTTCTCGAAATATCTTCTGTGCATGGCAGCAGTAGATGCAAATATGTGTGGAGAGAAACTCTATTCAACCCTGTCGTGAGTTTAATCATGCTTGTGTGAATATATATTTATTTTATGTATGGCACTCTTGCATTTGTAGTGTTTCTCTCCAGTGTGACTTCTCTGATGGAGATTAAAATAACCTGGAGTTATAGGCCTACTAAAGCTTTTTCTACACTCGGTACAGTGCAAGCCAGGCTTTCACTCCTGCATGTATGTGTGTGTCTCCATGACACTGAGCAAAACTCCTCCCACACAGTACACAGGGACTTTCTGAAACCTTTTCTACATTAGCCACATTGTATGGTCTTGGTATGGCTTCTCCAGTGTGAATTCTCTGGTGATTTGCAATGAAAGGGCTTCTCTCTGTATGGACGCAATGATGAGTCTAAGTCACAATATTGGTTAATAGTCCCCTCTGTTCTTCCACGAGACCATGTAGTGTTGGATGTTTTGTCTAACTAGTTACAAAATAAATCTTTCGTTTTAGTCGAGCTGTCAAAGACAGTATCTTTCGTATCTTTCCTCCAAAAGACATTCTAGTCTAGTGCCTGCCCCTTCTGGACTGGACATCAATCACATCACTTCAGAAGAATACCCTTTTTTATAGTTTATACCCTCTCACCAATGTTTTTAGACATTATATAAAGTGTCCTATAATGTTGGAACATAGCTATGGCTACTTTATGATGGAAATTGTAGCATGATGTTTTATTTTTTAAAGAGTTACATATGCCCTTATATTTTTCATATGTGAATTTAGTTTGCCAACTTGGAGACTGGGGATGTTATCAAGTAGGCCCATTTGTAACATGGGGCCAAATACCCCCCCCCCCCACTCCCCCCACCAGAAACTCACACCTTGGTAAAGGGGTTACCTGATTGGTCAGAGAGGACCCTAAGTACCCTGACTAGACTGCATATATACTAGGTTGGGGTCAGTCTACTCTTCAGAGCAGATCATCTGAATCTAGAGAAAGCAGCAGGAGAAAGATCTAGGACTCAACGAACACACCATGCCTACATTAATGACCAGGAGACAACCGGAGAGCAAAGGATTAAAACTCAAAGTAGGAGGTCTGAAAAAGCACCGCTTTGAACCATACCATCGCTCTTCAAGGACATGTACAGGTAAGGAGAAATGTCCAAATGAGAAAAAATACACTTGTATTAGTATGGTCTGAGTCACCTATAGTAAATATATACCATAGATGTCTCTATAGCATATTCTGTAAATCAAAATGCTAATAGATATTTATGACATTTTATTAGATTCAATGTGAGGATACTTGAGCAAATTAATCACTAACTGTGGATTCAAAATGTCTCTTTCATAATCTTTGTAGTCCCTGAATCAGCAGTGATATAGAATAGATATTATGATTTAGATATGATGATAAGGAATATATAGTTAAACAAAAAGTGGAGATATATCCAAGATGCCAATGGAATGTCATGGTACTTATTGGTTATTTTGTATCATAATCCAATTGACTCTAAATTATCGGTCTCTGTCCTCTCTCTTTAGGTGGTTCCATGGACAAAGCCATCCGACACTCCAACATGTCCAGCTCTGAACCAGACGTGGTGTTCATCTCTGAAGATGTCCCGTCGCCAGCGGTCTACATTGAGATTATGACCACCAACTCCCCCATGCACTTTGACACAGAGTGGGGCAGGACCTGTTCCACTCTGTGTTGTGGCAAAATTGAACAGGACCTGTTCAATTTTGTCATCGTCCCTTTCCCGGCGGCTTACGTCGACATCCTGACCACGTCCACCCCCCAACAACACGCCATCGTGTCCTGCTCAGATGTCCCTAATTCCCCAACCACGCCACTGACCAAAGTGACCACCAGCTCCTCCTCCCAACACTCTGATGGTCCAGGGTTGGATTCAGAGAGTTGCATAGCCGAGCAGGACATGCTGGATGGAGGCCAGTACATCGTCACAAGCTTCATGGCGGAAGGGGGCTACGGGATGGTGGCCAAAGCCATCAACACGCGTACATGTGACATGGTGGCCATCAAGATAATAAAGAAACGCAAGAATTACGACGAAGTGGCAGAACACGAGGTAAGGCATTGCTTTGGAGAAAAAAAATGTGTGTGTGCATCATTTGTTATATGACGCTGTGTCTAAATCTGTCTTCTTGTATTCCCAGATGGCCATGTTGCAAAAGCTGAGAGTCCTGGACCCTGACACGTGTGGAATAGTGAGATTTCACGACAGCTTTGTCCACAACGGATTGAGATGCATTGTGTTTGAGTCTCTGGATGTCGATATCACGGAATTCTTGAACGGAAGAGATTCTCGTCTGTCCATGACGGAGATGAGACCCATCGTCCAGCAGGTATGAGTTTGAAATGAGAAGTGATGACAACAATATTGAGTTAGACTTCACAACTCCTTTGCTGCAGTGCACCTACTAATCATGCTCTTTATTCTTGTCTTGCAGCTTGCCATTACACTCCAGGCACTGAAGGGAATCGGTCTGATCCATGCAGACATCAAATTGGAGAACATCATGCTGGTGAACCAACGAGAACAAGCCCTCAGAGTCAAACTCATTGACTTTGGTCTGGCCGTTCCTGTCTCTGAGACCAAGCGACGGGCCATCGAGCCCAATCTGGAGTACAGGTGAGTTCTACTCTTGGACAATGTCTTAAATTAATGTGTTTTACTGAAAGCAAACATTTAATGACTGCATTTGACAAGATAGTTATTGCATTGCTATAAAACAATATTTTCTTTTACAACCCACAGAGCACCAGAAGTATTCCTGGGCCTCCCACTCACAGAGGCCCTTGACATGTGGTCACTGGGCTGTGTCATGGCTAACATGATGCTGAGCGAGGATTTAATCAGCGGGGACACCCAATACGATGTGGTGAGTAATCTATTGATGAACTGCACATTTAAAACAGAATGCTTTTTAGACTCTATTCTGAACAAACACTGTAGTTACACATTCTTCTTATGAGCTGGGAGTTTACTTAAGACTGAATTGTTGAATATCCTCTGTTTTTTTTCTTTCTGCAGCTTCAATCCATCTTCTCGATGCTTGGTATGCCAGCACAATCTCTCTTGGATACCGGACTAAAGACATGCAACTATTTCATCCCAGAGAACAATATGTGGAGATTTAAGGTACCCCCCCCCCCCCCCCAACACACACACACACACACACTTGGTGTAATAACTTCCTCTCTTATATTCAAGTATCCTTGCTCATATTAATTCAAATCCCTGAAACTAACTTTTGTTTTTGTTTTGTTTTGATATAGAAACCAAAGGAGTATTACGTAGGGGGAGAGAAGAGGAGAGGAGAGAGAAGAGAAGAGGACGAAGACGAGGATGAGGACGAGGATGATGAGAGCTCACTGGAAGCGGACGTGTTCGACTTTGACGATGCCGACAAAACGTCTTGTGTCGTCTTCATGGACCTGTTGAAACGGATGCTTCACCTGGATCCAGAGGAGAGGATAACACCTGAGCAGGTGTTGAACCATCCCTTCATCACCACCAAGCCAAGTCCCACCTAGTCTCTCTCTCTCGAGACAGACGGTTGAATTCAACGGAAAAGAGGACGCTGTTTTTATTTTATTTTTTTCATGATGGGTTCTCAGATTGAGTCCCACCAAACCACCTCGTAGCAAGTCCACAAATAGTGTGGGATCTTGAGGTGGTGTTTTTTTTGTGTGAAATAAAATTGGAAATGCTTCTTTTGCAAGAACAGACTCAATGCATAGATTACACTCCACTGCTGTTGCACTGCATGGTACTGTCACTTAGGTCTGTTAAGAGACTGCTGCTGGAAATGTTTGACTACTTGCAAAAGAAGCATTTCCAATTTTATTTATTATTCCCATGCACATTATATATATTAGACATTTTAGACATTGTGTTACGTTCACAGCATTGGCTGCATGCATTCCAACTGAGAAGAAATTAGCACAATACATTTTGTAAATAATTGTTCTATTGATATGTGTTTTAAGTTGTAAACATGGTTGAAATATAATGTGTTACCTTGAAATATGTGTTGTGTATGTTCTTTTTTTATATACATTTTGATATTTTCCAGTTATATCTCTACATTGATTGATTTCATACTATAGGTAGACAGTCCTTGCAGGGTTTCTTCATTATTTTGTATTAAAATTACTTTGAATGAAAGCTTAATCACAACCCATTGAAACTAATGTCACCCCTGAAAATGACTCAAATCATGAAGGCAGCGTGCAATTTACGTGGAATCTTTCACAGACTTTCATACTAGTCTACTACTACTAGCCATATGCACTCATGTTTATGTTGCATGTCATGGTAGGCCTACCTGCAATTTTTTTTGCTGCTAGTATTGAAGTAGCGTTGTGTATATATATTTTTGTTCAACTATTTTTTAAAGTGGCAACTGTATATATTATTTCTCTCAAATAAATGGTTACATTCCTACAGTTGATCTGTTGTTGTTGTTCTTGTTGTAGTAACGACCCAGCACACGCAAACAAAAGAGGCTGATGACCCCCCTTGGGCCCCCTCCACTCTCACTATAACTAGACACATACCCCCCCCCCCCCTCTCTCTCTCTCTGTTTAAAAGTACAGGAAAAATCCAAAGTACATGTACAAATATAGTACAGGTAAATCTCTCTCTCTCTCTGTTTAAAAGTAGGCTACTATTGTGAATCAGTGGACATGACAGCTTAAACACAACTCTTCTTTTCAAAACTCAGAGTCAATAATAAGGCAAAGCAACATCATCACACATGTATGTCAAGACTGAAGTAGTCGATCCCAGATAATCCCCCCAATCATCACAAACAACACAGGAATATGCAAGAGCGCAGCACAATCAAACAGCTGTCAGTGAGACATAACAGCTACATGTAAAAATCTCTCTCTCTCTTTGTTGGGGCGACTTCTCCGGACTTTTGGGGGCGAATTCTCCGGACTTTTGGGGGCGAATTCTCCGCGCGTTGGGGCGACCGCTCTTCCCGTTGGGGCGACCGCTCTTCCCGTTGAGGCGACCGATCTTCGCCGCTTTGGGGCGAGTTGGAAAAGGGGCGAGCCGTCTCGTATTCGCTGACATGGCTCCTGGTGTGACTCATAGCAGACCCCTGAGCAGTGTTGGAGCAGTGGTGCGCCTCACGTACGTTTGTAACATCCACTGTTCACACACCCTCTTGGCAATTTGAAAACACACCAAATCTCTTTGTCAAATATAAATACTCAGCCATATGCCCAACACAATCTCACAAATAACAGTCCTATTGTGATGAATAATTGGGGAGGATAAATCACAGATCTGCAATATGTGACGATTAGAGAGCAAAGGTGACATTAGATAATAATAAAGCTTCGTCAAACCACATGCTTTAAGTCATCAAAATAATAACAGTCCTATTGTGATTAATTGGGGAGGATAAATCACAGAGCTGCAATACAGTATGTGACCATTAGAGAGCAATAAGTGAAAGGTGACTGTGTGAGTGAAACTGGTCGAGTATATATGGAAATGTTTATGTGGCATTTTCATTATGGGTAATATACCAAGAATACGAGACCGCTATAGAGCGTCGCAGTCCCGCCCCTTACCATGGACCAGGAAATGATTCTCCGTTCATTTTCCTCATAGACATTTCAGAAAGTATTTATTTAAAGACGTTTACGCCGCGGACAAAGCCAACTCGAGTCGTGACAAATCATGACAACAAACAAAATTTTTGGGGCCGAAAAAATAATTAGAAAGAAGAAAAAAACGGCAGGTTACAACACTTTTTTGTTGTTTTTCTTCTTTGTAATTATTTGTTTGGTCCAAAATATTGTTTGTGTTGTCATGAGTTGTCACGACTCGAGTTGGCTTTGTCCGTGGCGTAACCGTCTTTAAATAAATACTTTATGAAATGTCTATGGGAAAAATGCATTGGGTTTCATTTCCTGGTCCATGGTAGGGGGCGGGACTGGGACGCTCTATATACGGGTACTTTAGGAATGAGATTGACAATTGGTCATAGCAGATTATCTAGCAGCTGTCATTGTTGCTGTCATGTTGTTGTAAAAGCTTTACATAAATATAAATGTATTGATATAATCCTGCATTGAAAGTAAAAAATACTTGGCCCTCAAGACCTTTAATTATCATCATCATTATCATCATAACCTTTCCCCCCATTTTTTATTTGTTATAGTAGTAAAGTAGAAAAGTGATTTTGGGGATGGGATCAGATGAAGTTCTCAGTCATTTTCACAACCACTTCATGTTCTCTATCAGGGCCCCAGCAGGTCATCTAACACCTGAAGGACTCAGGCTTGTTGATGTCCTCCCAGGTCAACCGGTGAACATATGGCAGGAGGACTGATGACTCCCCAATTTATCATCATATCACCATCCAAAATTGGAAAGTAGTTGAGCTGTATTTATGGGTAGCAGATGCAATGATAATCAAATACATGGTGCCACCCAAGCATAAATGGCTGATTATAAGTTATTATAATAACTATTTCACAAAGCAAACACCTGTTGCTAGCTAAAGAAAAAGTTGATAAATAACTTGAAAAGACTGCCTAAATAATTGTTTTTTATTGTTTGTTCATGGAAATATTTAGTTGGCAATGCATCATGGGCAATCTGGGAACCCATTGGCAAAACAAAGGAAAAACAGCGCCCCCAACAGTCTGTCTCGAGAGACTACATCATTGGTAACACCTTAGGAATGTGATGGGCTGGCAAAGCAGACGTTCCAGTGAGCCAACTGATTATGAAGCAGTGACTGATGCAGCAGGTACAGTAGCTGTCACAAATGAGTCATGTAAATATAATGATATAATCCTGCATTGATGGAGTAGTAAAGTGGTATAGCTACAGTAGCCATAGCCCACACATTCTCAGATATAAGTCCTAGACCTATAGTGATGAATTGGACAGAAGCAGAATTGCAACTGTGCTCCAAGTTTTATAGCATGCTGTGTAAAGACGCATGGCCCACAATCCACATAAGGTGGGGGACAGGGTTCAAATCCCACTTAGGGTTATTATTATTTTCTTTCTTTCTTTCTTTCTTTCTTTCTTTCTACGATTTAGCTAGTGCGCCCAAGCCGGCGACCTTCGGGGATAGTGGTCAACTGGCCATAGTGGCCAGTCCAACATGGCCGCCACCTGTAACAGTTTTGGCTGTAACTTTTGAACCAGATGAGCTAAAAATGAAAACTTGGTGTCTGTCTATTTAATGTTTTTCTGAGCTTTAGAAACATGTTGGAATGCTCAGTAGTGGAGTAGAAGTAAAAGTATTGCCAATTGTAAATAATCCAGCAAAGTAAAAGTACCTCAAGAGTTCTGCTGTCATTTGAGTTTACATTTTTTACTGAACCTTTTCCCACACTGGTGGTAGTGTTTTTCTCCTGTGTGAGTTTTCTGATGTAGCGGTAGGTAGTTTTAGTTTTCTGATGTAGCGGTAGGTAGTTTGTTTGTTTGTTTGTTTTTCCTGCACAGGTCACAGTAGCCACAGTAGTTTCTCTGTACCTATAGTTGGCCAGGAATGAAATCTGGGATGGAGAATTAAACATTGATAAAATACTTCACACCACAGGTTGCAGAATTCCAGCCACTCAACAATACTGTGTTATTGTCATAAGATGTATATTGGTCACATGACATCTCGTGTGTGTGTGTGTGTGTGTGTGTGTGTGTGTGTGTGTGTGTGTGTGTGTGTGTGTGTGTGTGTGTGTGTGTGTGTGTGTGTGTGTGTGTGTGTGTGTGTGTGTGTGTGTGTGTGTGTGTGTGTGTGTGTGCGTGCGTGTAAATATGGTTGGTCAATCAATGGAGTGTGCGATGCTGCAATAGCCTAATATACTGTATCTCCCAAAGGGCTTAGTGGGCGGTGTGTGCAAACGCTACTGATATGGACAAAATGGACAAACACTCGTACCGATATAGACAAATAGAACGTTTGACTTGGGAGACCGGGTTGCAGATATACATGTTTTACACACAAAGTAAAAAAGTTTGAAAAGTGAAAAAGTTTGAGCGGAAATAAAATTGTGTTTTGAATGTAGTGACACAAACGGGATACAAGACACTAACTATACTCTGTGTGCTGTGTTGGAGTTTATAAACACACTTTTGACATAGTTTAATTATATATGCTATTTTTAATATGAACTCAATCCGTTATCTTTTTCAATGTGGTTTGTTTTGGATTCTTTGGAGTAAGAGGGGATCAGGAGCAGTCCTTATTTTGGAACAAGAACAAATGAGATTGAATTGATAGGTGAGTAATGTAAGGAATGACAGCTTGCTCAGTCTCTCAGTTGAACTGTCATTTTAAAACTCCTATCCTAAGACCGGCTAAACCTCTAGTCTCATATAATTGGTCCTCAATCATCCTCATTACAAGATGGCACAATTCCCGCCTACTCACTCTGGTGGGCTCTGGACAGTTCAGAAACCCATAGAGTAAAAGGATAGAGACTGAACTGGCGCGAAGCTCCGCCCCTGAACTGGCGCGAAGCTCCGCCCCCCAGCTATTCATGTCAGTGGAAGTTGCTCAGTGGCGTTTTGAAGCACCCGGAAGACTGCCGGAAGTACCGTCTCAGAACGTCTACTTCCGCATTGGTGGTCAAATGCGGAAGTGCAACCGAGCGCTCAATGTTAAAGCCCAGCTCCACGGGTCCGCCTGTAGTCCCTCCTCCTACCACTAGGGCCGAGCGCCTCAACGTTGAATAGCCTCACTGGCCCCTTGCAGAAACCTGCCTACCTACCAATGACATCATCAATGGGGATTCCAAGTGAATAGAAACTACAGCCTTTCTCTTCCTGAAAGTTAGCATGCTGAAATATAAGTCATCATTCTTGCACTTATACAAAAATCACACTTGAGTGAGGGGCACTCTTATCGTCATACATTATCACATTCTGTGCTCAGCCAATCAAATCATCACATTCTGTGCTACAAACACACACAAAGCTGTGCATCCTTCAATGACCCAGACAAGTCACATTATCTCGAAGAAATAATATCTTGATTGAACTGATATATTCGCCTCCCCGCTACGACTCGGGCAAAGCAAAGGCCTTGCAAAATTAAATAACGGGGCTGTCAGGGCATACAGTGCCACTTTTTTCTTGATTATAAATTATTAATAATAAAGAAATTATTAAACTTTTTGAACTGTTGTCTTATACTGCATGGAAGACAATTGAGGTTGTATTGGGTTGAAACCCAAACATGGAGATGTCGTACTGTACGTCACATTCTGACATCATAGTAGACAGCCTCATTTGAGGCACGGGCACTGCTCAGGCCTCTTCTGCGTTGTGCCTCTCTATGAGCTCCTCCACCTCCCTCCGCTTCAGCACCCTGATCTTTGTCTTGCCGTCTTCCCGCGTCAGAGTGGCGATCTCCACCTTCTCTGCCGAGAGCTTGGTGGCATCCATGGTCCTGTTGAGGACCTTGACGGCCAGGGCCAACGCGGCGGCCAGCGTCATCTCTCCCTCTTTGAACTCCTGCTTCAGCATCGACACCGCGGCGCCGCTGCTGTTGCCGATGCAGGTGGCCTTCCAGCCTCCGTAGTTGCCGCTGGGGTCACTCTGGTACAGCTGGAACCCGTAGTGTTTGTCCCAGCCCATGTAGAGCAGGGACACGCCAAACGGCCTCTTGCCTCCGAACTGCATGTAGGCCTGTTTCATGTCGCACAGGTGCGTCACAAGCTGCTCGCAGGGAACAGGCTCCCCGTACTGCAACACATATCTCTGTGCGATTAGTCGCAGCTGGTTTGTGAGAACATTAGCATCGGATGTGATCCCGGCGACACTGCAAGCCATGTCCTCGTTGAGCTTGTAAATCTTCTCCGAGAAGAAAGTGTCGTCAAGCAGTTTGTGGACGTTGCGCGTCTCTGCAGCTAACAGGACGCCATCGTTCGCCAGAATTCCCAGACATGTTCCAGCATGACCGATTGCTTCCATGGCGTATTCCACCTGGTATAAGCGTCCTTCAGGGGAGAAGATGGTTGTTCTGGAATCATATCTGCGAGACATTCTCACTTTAGTGTAGACTCAAAACCTTTCAGTTTGATGCTGGTTTCACTGTAAGTTCAGATATTGAGTCCTTACAGCATGTTCAACTCCACTAATGGGACAGTGCAGCACTGACATGATTATTTATATCCACAGACTCTCCCGAGTTGATGTGTCATATCTGTGTGCTGATTGGTCAGAGGTTTTCAAAAACATCTCAGTTGCTATGGCAGCAGAAATGCACACATTTGTTAAGATGTGGCATTAAGTTGGTCACAACGCTGCTTTACAACGTGTGTGTCTAATTCTGTCTGTCTCTCGCATGTATTGTATGTCTCGCCTATATGCATGTCTGGTGTGATTGGAATGGGATGGAGTGAAGAGAAAGAGGCAATCAAAGTAATCAAAGACATGTTGTATTTCTGAGATAGACGTTTTATTACATGAGCAGTAGTTATCCAGACCATCCTTATGTTGCACATTAGGCTATGCCACTTTGACTTTAATATTCAGCTTGTCAAAACATGTAAGGCCATTGATGAGCATGTACTAATGCCAAAGGCGTTTAGTTTCAGCTGTAAGAAATGTTTGCTGTCCTAGGCTTCCGTCGTCTTGATGAGAACCGGTGGTGACTCAGGTGTCTTCATCACAGGGGAGCCTGCAGGAAAGAAGGCAGTTTAACCCATTAAAATCAGGAAAGCAAAAAGCATCAACTGTCATTATACGTTTTTCAGAAAAAAAACAGTGGTTTAGAACAGCGGTTCTCAAAAATAGCACATGCAGGCTGACAGCGTGTCACTTCGAGCCGCACCTGTAGGCTACTGTACGCCTGTTTTTGAAATTAAAAAAAGAAAATTGTTTTCAAACTGTTTTAGTGAAGTACAATGTTTGTACAAAGTATAAATGTATAAAAACGCAAAAATGTCCACCACGAGCTTGTACGTTTTCTACTTGTTAATTCCCCCTCCAAAAAACAGTATTGTTGAACCCCCAAAGCTGTAAAATACATACTTGGTGCTGGAAAGTAACATATGGGGACCTCTGGTTCCTCACACTTCACCACAGGGACTGGAAGTAAAAATTGCAGTTAATTTTTTTTTACAGTATATACAGTACAATATTATTTACCCAACAGTGTGAACAGTATAGGAAAGGTGAGGACATTGTAGCGATTTGGTTAAATCTACATACTGTGGGTCCCACATTGAAACCTGTCTAATGGTGTCAGTGACACAGGAAATATAGTCGAAGCCCCACAGTGGTAAAATACGTACTTGGTGCTGGAGAGAGGCAGGCGATCAGCTCAGGCTCTTCCAGTTTAAGCACAGGGTCTAGAGGAAAGAGTGCAGTTTAAATGTATATCCTGTAGTGACAGGGAGGCATACTATGGTCCGACGGAGCATTGGTTCGACATGTGTCCGCACCTCGGACTAGCGCCTGCTCCCGTGCTTGCGGTTATGGTTGCGGGCTTCTGGGCGCGGCTGCACTAATAACTTTGGGGTGGGCCCGTCTAGAGTTTGAATGGACAGGTATCAGTCAAAAGGGAGACATCGAAGAGGAAGGATGGATGGGGAAGGATCAACATATGGAATGTCAGAACCTGTTCTCCATACTCCATATGGGCTTCCATATGGGCTTAATTGCGACAGCAGATCGCATTTACTATGACATCAGTCATAGTGATGTCACGATCTGGGCACCATATATGGGGGCTTTCCCATGTATGGGGATTTTGAGTGATACACTGACAGGAATTGCACATTTTCATAGTAAATGCGACCTTTGGTCACAACAAACAAACATAACAACTTGATATATGGAGATACAAGGTTTCAGCCCAATTCGGTTTGTTTACTCAACTGACAGTGCGTGTACTGTCTGTGGGTTTACAGCCAAACAGCCAAACAGGACCGATCACCGGTGTGAACAAAAGAGAATAAACATTTTATTAAACCTACATACTGTATAGGCCCCATTGGGTCCCACTCCACAATGACAACTGTTTGGGGAAGGCCTGTCTAATGGTATGAGTGACACAACAAACATAGTCAAAGCCCCACAGTGGTAAAATATGTACCTGCTGGAAAGTAGCAAGTGTTCAGCTCAGGTTCTTCCTTTGTAGGCACAGGATCTAGAGGAAAGAGTGTAGTTTAAGCGTGTGTATTCTGTAGATATTTTTGGTTACACAACCATATTTACTCAACCTACACACAAACCCACTGACAGACAGAACAGGTGTGAACAGTAGTCTATAGAAAAGATGAGGACATTGCACGTGGCTTGGTTAATCTAAATACTTTGCGTCCCACATTTAAAACGGTTTAGGAAACCCTGTCTAATGGTGTCAGTGACACAGCAAATATAGTTAAAGCCCCACAGTGGTAAAATACGTACTTGGTGCTGGCAAGTGGCAGGCGATCAGCTCAGGCTGTTCCAGTTTAAGCACAGGGCCTAGAAGAAAGAGTGCAGTTTAAATGTATATTCTATATACATGGATCCAATGTAGTTATTATTTAGTGACAAGCTCTTGTTTCACTAACATAAATAGTCTGACATGTTGTGTGCTTGTAGATTGGCTATATTTGCTACTTTTGCATGACACTGCAGTATGACAAAGTAGAGCATTAATATATATTAAAACCAGTTCACCCGGGTGTGATTTAATTACGTCAGAAATTATTTTGAACATAGCAACCATGCTCATTTTTTCTGCACAAAAAAGCCAGTTGTAGGAGTGGTTTACACCACTCAAAAATCACACCCGTGTGAACTGAGTGGTGTAAGGTCTTATATAGCCTGATCAGCTGTGGTCTGGCGTAATGTCTGACGTAATGAAATCACACCCGGGTGAACTGGGTGACCGTAGCAACCATGCTCATTTTTTACGAACAGACAGACAGACACGTAAACTAACAAAGCCAGTCGTAGGAGTGGTTTACACCACTCAAAAACAACTTGATATATTGGAGATACAAGGTTTTTGCCCGACAGCGTCAGTTTGTCTAATGAGTGACACAGCAAACATAGTCGACGCCACATAGTGGACTGGTGAAATACGTACGTGCTGGAAAGAACCAAGTGGTCACCTCAGGATGACCTGCAGGACCTAAAGGAAAGAGTGCAGTTTAAATATATGTATGTATGTATGTATGTATGTATGTATGTATGTATGTATGTATGTATGTATGTATGATTATGTACATACATCTGTAGACATTGTTGTTTACACAACCATATTTACTCAACCTACACACAAACTCACTGACAGACAGAACATGTGTGAACAGTAGGCTATAGAAAAGATGAGGACATTGCAAGTGGCTTGGTTAATCTAAATACTTTGCGTCCCACATTTAAAACGGTTTAGGAAACCCTGTCTAATGGTGTCAGTGACACAGCAAATATAGTTAAAGCCCCACAGTGGTAAAATACGTACTTGGTGCTGGCAAGCGGCAGGCGATCAGCTCAGGCTCTTCCAGTTTAAGCACAGGGCCTAGAAGAAAGAGTGCAGTTTAAATGTATATTCTATATACATGGATCCAATGTAGTTATTATTTAGTGACAAGCTCTTGTTTCACTAACAGAAATAGTCTGACATGTTGTGTCCTTGTAGATTGGCTATATTTTTGCGTGACACTGCAGTATGACAAAGTAGGACATTAATATATATTAAAAAAATCACACCTGTGTGAACTGACTCACTGAGTGGTGTAAGGTTTTATATAGCATGATCAGCTGTGGTCTGACGTAATGTCTGACGTAATGAAATCACACCCGTCTTTAAAGATCTTTGGCTAGGTAGGGTCGTCTTCTGATGTGATGATTTGTGACCATGAAGTTGATTCAGCTGGAGTTTTTGTCCGATGTGAGGTATTATATAAGGTAAGGTATTATATAGCCTGATCAGCTCTGATCTGACGTAATGAAATCACACCCGGATGTGATTTCACAACTGGCTTTTTTTGTGCAGAAAAAATGAGCATGGTTGCTACGGTCATCCAGTTCACCCGGGTGTGATTTAATTACGTCATAAATTATTTTGAACATAGCAACCATGCTCATTTTTTCTGCACAAAAAAGCCAGTTGTAGGAGTGGTTTACACCACTCAAAAACATAACTATGTTCCAAAAGTTATCGTCCGTAACAAGCTGGGTAGTGGGAGACTTTTGGGGACAAAAGATGCAATTACTGGGGGCAAGAAGAAAAAACTAAAGTAAATTAATAATAACTAGTTACTTTTGGCAGGGAGTAATAAGTAATATATATATATATGTTTTTTTTAAGTAACTAGTAATACGTAATATATTACCATTTTTGAGTAGCTTTTCTACTGTTTGTGCTGGCAACTGGCAGGCGATCAGCTCAGGCTTTTCCAGTTTAAGCACAGGACCTAGAAGAAAGAGTGCAGTTTAAATGTATATTCTATATACATGGATCCAATGTAGTTATTATTTAGTGACAAGCTCTTGTTTCACTAACATAAATAGTCTGACATGTTGTGTGCTTGGCTATAGAGAGTATGCGCATGCTTAAAATGAATGGCACATCGAGTGGCAAATCGAGTGGCAAAGCAACAGGCAAAGTGAGTTTAACATTGTTTAATGTTTAATGCAATCAGATATAACTTTTCTGTGTGGATGTATGGGCTGTCAAGGCCAGAAAGTAGTTTTTTGCCACTCAGTAGGCGTTCCTGCATAACTTCCTGGTTTGATGATGATGTCACACGCATACGCTCTATATTTGCTACTTTTGTGTGACACTGCAGTATGACACAGTAGGGCATAAAAAAAACATAACTTGAGAGATACAAGGTTTTTGCCGGACAGCGTCAGTCTGTTTAATCAACCCACAGCCAAACAATGTGTGAACAATAGGAAATAAGAGTTTTATTGAACCTACATACTTTGGGTCCCACATCGCATTGAAAACGGTTTGAGAAACCCTGTTTAATGATATGAGTGACACAGCAAACATAGTCGAAGCCACATAGTGGTAAAATACGTACGTGCTCGAAAGTAGCAAGTGGTCACCTCAGGCTCCTCCTTTTTAGGCACTGCAGGACCTAAAGGAAAGAGTGCAGTTTAAATATATGTATGTATGTATGTATGTATGTATGTATGTATGTATGTATGTATGTATGTATGTATGTATGTATGTATGTATGTATGTATGTATGTATGTATGTATGATTATGTACATACATCTGTAAACATTGTTGTTTACACAAATCAAGCGTAGCGATATTTCATTGAGGCACGGAAGGCAGAAGGTTATATGTACTGTATATAGTTTCCCTCATTCATCCCTATAGTAATTCATTCTGCTTCTTTAAATCAGCTGCCTCTCCAGGCCACGCCCTCATTCCCACAGTGCAATTCAGGCGGCCTACTTAAGCAGCCTCAGCTCACTACTCATTCTCCATGCTGAGCTCTCAAGCAGCTCAGCATGGAGCTTGTGTTATTACAGTGTATTGTTGTTCATGGATTATTGTATCTTTGGCTCTGCTCTGGGGGGGGGGTTGTTGATATCAGAGCAGTGTCTCGGTGCACAGATAATCGGAGATATCAAATGTGATATCAGACCTGTGTCTGGATACGCAGATTATCTGATATCACATGAGCAGAGCCATTCCGCCATACTAACATGCAATAGCTTTGCAATAAATGGTTTATGGTCAATCTGAGCTGAAGTGTCTCAATGAACCACATTTACTCACCCTACACACAAACCCACTGTCAGACAGAACAGGTGTGAACAGTATTAGAAAAGAAGAGGACAAGCGGTTTGGTTAAATCTACAGGGCAGGGAGTAATAAGTAATAATGTACTTCTTTTTTTTTTTAAGTAACTAATAATACGTAATATATTACCATTTTTGAGTAACTTTTAAATACTTTGCGTCCCACATTTAAAACGGTTTAGGAAACCCCCTGTCTAATGGTGTCAGTGACACAGCAAATATAGTCGAAGCCCCACAGTGGTAAAATACGTACTTGGTGCTGGCAAGTGGCAGACGATCAGCTCAGGCAGTTCCAGTTTAAGCACAGGGCCTAGAAGAAAGAGTGCAGTTTAAATGTATATTCTATATACAGTATGTAATCGGGATCTAATCAGATGCCAATTGTGGAGCCGAAGATTCGTCCTGAGGTCAGGGGTGAGTTACGAATCTTTGAAGAAGGCGTTTGATGATAGTGATATATGATGATAAGATAATGTTATCTTATAGATGTCCTTAGTATCCTTAGTATCCTTAGTATCAATAGCTTAATCTCCCTCAAACCTGTCTAGGCCCTTTCTTTATAGTCTTGAAGATGTCGTCTCTGACGTCACTGTAGTGACGTCGGAGTGACATCTCATATCCTCGGTAACACTCCCCTCAGTGAAGCTACTAGCTTCACTATCCGTGGTCACTATTCGTTTCCCTTGCTACCGCAGCTGTGGTCTGGGAGTACGATCAGTTGCGTCACAGGTCGTGTGTAGGTACGACTGCGTCACTGCGTCTAGGGGGCCGCGTCCTGGTGTCAGGATTCTTCGCGAGGGGCGATTGGTCGATGTAGGACCGGAGAATGTCGCTGCCTCTTGCGGCTGAGCAGTTCGGCTTCAGGATGGGTGACTGGTGGCGTCGGTTGGTATTACGGATTGGGTAGAATTCTGCTTTCTTAACAGGCTCTGGCCTGCTGCTATCTACCTGGGGGGCTTTGGCCTCCTTTGGGCTCCCCCCCTCACATCCATGGCGGCCATCGTCGCTCCGGGCTCTTGCCTCAGGTGCGCGAAGGCTTCCTTTGGACTCTGCTCCTGCTTTTAAGGTGTGTTTATTCTTGAGCTTGATGCTCCTGTTTCTGCTCGCTCTAGTGGCGGTAGGTGTAGATCACCGTGCTTTCGCAGATTTCGTCAGGACACTGACCAGTTGTAGGTGAGTGTTCTATGGTCTTGGCAGCGTTGGGGTTGGAGCGTATGTAGTTGTTGTTGCTCAGAGCCTCGACTGCATGCTGGAGGTGAGCTGCAGGACGATGTTTGGGCCGTTGTCGGCGTACGCTGTCGTGTTGTTTGTCCTGTTTGTTCCGCTCCCCCCCTGCGTTGCTTCAACGCAGTGGCCTTGGTGCGTCCTTTGTAGGACGAGGCTGGTGAGTCGGACAGCACTAGGCTGCGGAACGCCGACTTCACCTTATTCCCCCTGCTCCCCCTTTTCCATCTTTTCTCTGGTGGCGTGTGGAGGACCCTGGAGGATCGCATTGTCACACTAGAGTCTGTGGAAGTTGGCATGGTGGCTTGGGGGCCTTACAGCATCTGAAATGATGAACAGAAGAGGCGCCATAGCATCTCGATGATGATGTGCCTGACCGTGGCGTAGGATCGTGTCTGCATCCAGCTAGTGGCTCCCTGGGGAGCGGGCACTCGCTGCATCATGACTGACCTGAGGCTGGGCAGGCTTTCTCCGCCGGGGAGTCCGGCCAAGGCTGCGTGTGGCCTCGTCTGTGACCCTGGCGGGTTCCCGGGCTGGGACGTGCTCGCGTCAATTGGTATTAACGCTAGTTCGTCGTTCCTCTGATAGGTGTTGGTATTCGGGTTGCCCGCTGTGATTAACAGTTGTCTGGGGCGTGCCGCGTGATGAATAACTGCGGCTGTCAGTGAGATTGCTAGAATAAAGAAACCTAGCCGGCCTAGCCTAGTCGGCTTGACTTTGTTCGGTTTCATCTCGTTGACCTGCAACAGCTCTTTATCGAGCAGGACGTTGTCGTCTCTCTTGGGCGCCGGGTGGGATATCTTCCTGGCGCTGGTCTGCTGTTGTAGATTCTCTGTCTGTGCAGGCTCGTTTTGAGGCGAGCTCACACAAAAGACGAGGTGGAGCGTGGCGACTTGGCCACTCGTTGGGGCCAAAGTGCCGCTCTCCTTGTTCCTTGTCTGTGCGACGCTAGACTCGTATTGTTTGGTCTCTAGCTTTCGCCGTGTGCCCACGCTTGGGGCGGGGATGGAGGCAGTCTTAACTCCCAGTGCTATAGCGGTTAGAGCTGTGCTTGAGACATGGGCAGTTGCCGTCTCGGTCGTTGGTGCTGCGACAATTGGCGCCTTGAGGGCGTTCGGGTCGTAAAGCTGAACGTCCTCGGTCGCTTGGCTGTCTGCTTGACTGCTCGGGTAGGAGCTGGGGCTAGAGCCGTCGAATGTTTCGAGGATGATAATCTCCCTGCCGAGTACGTCTGCCAGGACACCCAGTGACTGGGATTGGTTCACCGACAGGTTGGCTTGGCTGTGTTGCCTGGCCCATACGTCTCTGCGTTGTGAGGCGGGCGCTGAGCCAGATTCGCGGTCGTCTCTTGGTGCACAGGTTTGTGCGCTGTGACGCGGGTCGGGGCTCGGGGACCGTGCACGTTCATGGTCATATTCATGTTCACGTGCAACGTGGTGTCGCGGTGGCCTGAGGCCCTGCGGGTCGCCGTCGTCGTCCTCGTCCTCCTTCTTGCTGGTGGGCCTGTCAGGTGGACGAAGGGTGGCTCGGTTGGGCGGGGGTGTTGGCCTGCTCAGGCTGACCTCCGCACAATTCTCTGTTGACTCATTCAGTACGCTGCTAGCTTGCGTCAATGTAGTGGGGGGTGACTTTGGCCTTCCCTCTATCTCTCCTGAGTGGGGGTTCGTTGTTAGCTTTCCCTTTTGAGTGGCAAGGTGGCTGGAAATGCTGACGCAGCGGTCGACTAAGTCGAGGCTGAGGCTGATCGCTCTCCCCCCGTCGACCGTAGCGTCGGGGGCTGGTGTAGGAGCATTGCATATGCCATTGTCACGGCCTGGTGAGGTGGAGAGCTCGCAGGCGTCGCTGTCCAGGTGCTGGATCCCAACATCGGAGGTCCGAGTGGATTCTGCGATGTAGCACCTGGGTTGGGATGGTGTATCTGCCGGCCGTGCCGCGCCCTGAGCGAGGGTCGGCTCGGGAGGCACTGTAGATTGGGCGGCGGCCGGGCCCTCCTCGGTCGGGCGGGGGGCACTGTCCGCGGACTTCTCGGCCAATTGTTTGGCCGACTCTACGCGTCGTGCGATGTCCTCGGTGTGTCCCTGGGTCAGAGACCGCACTGTGGCGGGTGACGGCGGGATGTAATGTCTGTCATCTGACCGATCATCTCGCTGGATTGGTGGCGCAAGGTTCCCGTCGCCTGCTTGGGCGAAGGCTCGGGTGATTGCCTCGATCAGCTGCTCATGGCGCATTTGCGCTGTAGCTTCCCGTTGCTCTGCAGCAGCTTCCCGTTGCGCTGCAGCAGCTTCCCGTTGCGCTGCAGCTTCCCGTCTCTCGTAAAGCTCTCGCTCTGCAGTTGCGCGTTTCTCATACTCGGCCTTGTTGGCAATCCTGGCCACGGCGAGGGTGTTGAGGGTGCGCAGAGCTGCGATGAAACGCTTGTCCTCTAATAGGGACATGATAGGGTTCTCAGTTGAGATCTTGGACTGTATCTAGCGTCGGAAGACGCTCCTTAGGTTTTTTGGTGACGGTCTGGCGTTGTCGTCAGGTCGTCTAGAAGTCAGATGTGTTGAGGGCGGTCGTCCTCAGCGTCTGGCGTTCTTTGACGGCGTTCAAGGACCATGTAATCGGGATCTAATCAGATGCCAATTGTGGAGCCGAAGATTCGTCCTGAGGTCAGGGGTGAGTTACGAATCTTTGAAGAAGGCGTTTGATGATAGTGATATATGATGATAAGATAATGTTATCTTATAGATGTCCTTAGTATCCTTAGTATCCTTAGTATCAATAGCTTAATCTCCCTCAAACCTGTCTAGGCCCTTTCTTTATAGTCTTGAAGATGTCGTCTCTGACGTCACTGTAGTGACGTCGGAGTGACATCTCATATCCTCGGTAACACAGTACATGGATCCAATGTAGTTATTATTTAGTGACAAGCTCTTGTTTCACTAACAGAAATAGTCTGACATGTTGTGTGCTTGGCTATATTTGCTACTTTTGCGTGACACTGCAGTATGACACAGTAGGGCATTAATATATTTTGCCCGACAGCGTCAGTCTGTTTACTCAACCCACAGCCATGTGTGAACAATAGGAATTAAGATTTTTATTAAACCTACATACTTTGGGTCCCACATTGCATTGAAAACGGTTTGAGAATGAGTGACACAGCAAACATAGTCGAAGCCACATAGTGGTAAAATACGTACGTGCTGGAAAGTAGCAAGTGGTCACCTCAGGCTCTTCCTTTTTAGGCACTGCAGGACCTAAAGGAAAGAGTGCAGTTTAAATGAAAACTGTCCAGGACACCCTGTCTAATGGTATGAGAGACACAGCACACATAGTGGAAGGAAGGCCCCACAGTGGCAAATATATGTATAGGCCTACGTGTTGGATACTTACAGAACCAAAGCGGTTCATGCTGTGACTGTCCTTTCATCACAGGGCCTAGAGATAGGAATGAACAGAGTGCAGTAAGTCCAAACTGCTACATTTCAGGGGGGGAGAAAGAACCTGTGTTACAACAGATCCAATGTAGTTATTTAGTCCCAACCTCTTGTTATTACTTTATTTGTCACGTAAGGGATAATATCTGGCTAGGTGGTCATTGTCGGGAGATAATTCACCTTCAGGGAGTTTAACCACCTCGCCGAGGTGGTTAAACTCCCTGTCTGTGAATTATCTAGATATTAGCTAGATATTATCCCGCTTATTACATGACTACCTAACATAAATTAATACATTGACCCAAAACACAACAAAAAAAGTTCACGCTGGCTACGTCTGGCCAGCTGCAGGGCTGCAGCACTGTCGGAAAACAAGGCAGTGAGTTGATCAAATCGAATCTCATTTTCGGGTACTGCTTCGTCTATTTCTCGCTCAAATGTTTTCAAAAACATTTTTTGAGAGCAATGTTTAGCTGTAAATTACATTGTGTGTCACTAGTGTGTGTGTGTGTTTACACGGCTGTCATGTTGGAAACAGAGGGTTTGATTAGGCAGAGGTCTGTTATACAGCGGAGCGGTCATTATCAACACATAACTCACCACTGAATTCAGCGATTGACCAATCAGAATCAAGCATTCAACCAAGCCATGTAATAAATATTTATAACCCCCCATTTAGAAGAAAAGTTGTGAAATACGTACTTCTTGGTCCTGACCGTCCTGGATACGACGTATCAATACACAGGCCTGGGGGAAAGAGTGTCGTTAATGAAACACCAACTACAAATACATCTGTAGACACTTGTTTTACTACTATACTATACTACACTACACTACACTACACTACACTACACTACACTACACTACACTACACTACACTACACTACACTATACTATACTATACTATACTATACTATACTATACTATACTAATACTATACTATACTATACTATACAACCCGATAGCCAAATAGAAGAGTGTAATTTTCTTCCTCCACAGTCTAGAAGAGGATTGCAGAAGTTTAGGCCTTTTATTGAACCACTTGTCAACCAGGCGCCAATATGGCGGCCATGTCATTATCTAGACATGATTATTATACCAATTTTCTAGAATTTAAGAATCGTGACACAATATGATCTGCAATGTGGACAGTTTTGTGGTTGTTTCTATTTTTGAGATACTACTATAAAATAGGGATTAAGTTGAACATTGGATCCAAATACCAACTTAAAATAACAGATCTGCAAGCTCACACAGCAGGTCACACATCTTATGAGTGTCTGCTTGAGTGTGTGCTGTGTCACTAGTACTGAAACACTTACTGTTGTTGGGCACTGACTGAATGCTGATGATAGACTGATATCCAATCCTGTGAGTGACAAGAGGTTACACACTGTAAGACATGGGTTCCCAAAGTGGGGTCCGGGGACCCCTGGGGGTACTTGAGGGAGTTCCAGGGGGCACCTAGCTAGCTCAATTATAGTTATGGGTCTGTAACTCTGAGAGTGTACAAATTTGTACACTCTCAGAGTTAAATTAACAGTGGTTTTAGAATATACATTGGGGTACCAGAGATAGAAATGCCATTAAATCAGGGGGTCCGTAGCATAATGCGTGTGAAACTGGGGGTCCTTATAATTAATATGTTTCGAAATCACTGCTAGAGCCGTAAAAATCTCCCTTATCGGGGTCACTGGCATATGTTTTCAAATGGGGGGTCCGTGGCCTAATAAATGTTGATTTGGGGGTCCTTGACATGAAAAAGTTTGGGAACCACTGCTGTAAGATATCACAACCAGCAGGCAGCAGCTAGCATAAAGAACCACTTGACATAGAAAGATAGGTTTTTCAGAAAACTTTTAGGATTTAGAAGCCATTTCTTTTAGAATCGGCCTCGGGTGTAAATGGGTTAACCCATTTAGGCCTGACGTCGAAATTTGAAGAAATGTCTTCTAAATCCTGACAGTTTTCTGAAATACCTCATGTTTCTATATCAGTGGTGCTCAATATTTCATGTCAAGGACCCCAAAAATTATATGTAATTGGCCGCCAAACCCCTGCAGGGACATCCCATGCAGAAGCAAAGATTTGAGTTAAAAACGTTCGCTCTGAAAGAATATATATATATTCAAAGATTTGCATTTACATTTTCACAAATTTTCAAAAATAGCAGACCTATAAGTGCCGCGCTACGAGCTTGTAGATCTGCTATTTTTCAATATTTTTCAATAGCTAAAGTATATATGGTGCTTTAAGCATAAATGCTTAAAGCACCAAACGTGGTTCCCGCCCCCAGAATGGGTTTTTAAATCCCAGGCCATTCACCTCTCCTCCTCTCCCTCCAGTAGCTTCCTGTAGGTGGAGATCTCGATGTCCAGGGCCAGCTTGACGTTCATCAGCTCCTGGTACTCCCTGACCTGCCTGGCCATGTCGTGCTTGGCTCTCTGCAGCGCGTGCTCCAGGTCCCCGACGCGAGCCGTGGCGTCCTTCACCGCGTTCTGGCCGCGCGCCTCCGCCTCTGATATCTGGTCCTCCACGGTGGAACGCTGAGGGTGTTGGAGGTCAGGGGGGGTGCAAAGGGTTAACACCCCTGAGCGCACAGGATGGAGTTCCCCCGCCCTAGTATCAATTAGTAACGCCCAGCGCTCAAGACGGAGATTGATCAAAAAGGACGGAGATTATTGATATCAGAACCGATCGCATCGCTCCACAGGCTGGGAGCGTCTGTTGCGCAACACTCGGTGTTATTTTCCAGTGGGACGTGAATAACTTGGTCTAAATCATTCCGTCCAATTCTAAGAAAATATTATGTGTTAGACGGCCCACCGCGGTCCTGTCGCTAGTCGCGTTAGAATTAATCATACCTCCCGTTGTTGCCGATCACCTCAAGAGTGTTTTGGCTACATCAAGCTACTTCAGCCACATCCGGGATAACATCCGGTCCGTTGCTAAATGTTCTCCGCATGCTATAAATCGCTGGGCGCTATGATTTAATGGATTAAATAACCCTGGGCGATCGGGGTGATCTTATTTGATTATAAAATATTTTTGATAATCAATAATAAATAATCTATCACTATAGTTAGTTTAAAGGATTGTTGAGAACAGACCTCAGAATGTACTTGTTTCTGTGTCGCACTGTGCTCAGATTGCATGCAGCGTCAGACTCTGATCAGCAGCCTTAATAACAATGACACAAAGTCACCTTTCACAGCATTTGACATGTCAATTCTTTACAGTTAGGTGTGTTTCTTTTTGTCTTTATTTGCTGCTACTATACACATCATCAACACAAGCGTCAGTGGTGACTCTGACTGTGAGTACTCGCCTGTGCCTTCACGGAGTGGATCTCGTTCTGCAGCCGGCTGATCAGGCCTTTGAGCTCGGCGATCTCCAGCTTGGTTTCACTCAGTTCACTGCTGTGCTGGTCGGCCGTGGCGGCCATCTGGTCAAACTGGTGCAGGCGGAAGATCGAGTAGAAGAGGTTTAGTTTGTTACTTACGACACACCTCAAATAAAATGTTTGTATTTTGTCATGTGACGTATCCCGTGTAGAAAATGGCAGATCTACGACAGAGACTGTATTAATCAAGCATAATATTGGACTGACACGTTTATGAAACGTTTATTTGAGCTAGTGTGACTGCCTTCATTGTTCTGCTCCCATTGTTAACAAACCTTTGTTATTGCATATTTAAATACACAAACAACATGCCTGAATTAAATTATTCACGCTAAAGGATTAGTGAGAGTGTTTTTTCTTTTCTTTTTTGTAAAAGTACAAGTTGGTACAATTGGCTCACAGCCTCTGCCTGCATGAAGACCAAAGCCCTAATATTTTCCTGGGTCAAGGGAGGATTCCTTCTTGCTAAGCTAGTGGCTAAAAATATTTTGACAGGTCTTGATGTCATCGTAATGCCTGATTTTACACATGCTGAAAATAGCAGATCTACAAACTCACAACGAGCTAGTAGCTGCTTATAGATCTAGTTTCTGAAAGCAACCAAACACAACATGACTTGTCTTATAGCTCTACTGGGTCTCTTCTCCATTGGTCACTCCCTAACATTTTTGTCTAGTTTTTATCTGACAAAATATTTAGTTTTGGTCATCGTAGATTAGTCTTTAGAGAAACAAGAGGAACTAACCAGGTGCTCAATGGAGGTAGCAGGATGTGATAATGATAAAAAGGTGCTCACACGGATCAAAAAACGGGATCAATACATGATAAAAAGAGAAGGATCCGGGGCGACACACAAGGTTAAAAACTGAGGAACGCCTTTATTAATTTAAAAGGCAACTGCCAACATGTTTCGACCTAACAGGTCTTCATCTTGCCCTGATGAAGACCTGTTAGGTCGAAACATGTTGGCAGTTGCCAGGGTCAAATCAGCCATTGGGCCAGTGGGGCCGTGGCCCAGGGGCCCTTGGCTCTCAGGGGCCCTTCGAGGAAACTGGACCGCGTGGTATTGGGTTTGAGGCCCTGAAATTGGCCATTGATTTAGTTAAATTTAGGTCAAAAAGATGATAAAAACACAAAAAAACACAAAGAATGTGCACGCACGCGCGCTATGGGGGCCCCAAAAACACTACTGGCCCAGGGGCCCTCATGGGGGTTAATCCGTCCCTGGCAGTTGCCTTTTAAATTAATAAAGTCTTCCTCAGTTTTTAACCTTGTGTGCCCGGATCCTTCTCTTTTCTCTTTTTTTCTCTCTTTATATCGTAGATTAGTCTTTATTTAGTTTTTATTTAGTTTTAGTCCATGGAATCACCCTTCTCCTCACCTTGACCTTGTACCAGCTCTCGGCCTCCGTGCGACTCCGTGCAGCGATGTCCTCGTACTGGGCTTTGACCTCTGACACGATCTGGTCCATGTCCAGATCGCGGGAGTTGTCCATCTGGACGACCACCGACGTGTTCTTCGTGCTCTCCTGCAACTCACACAGTTCCTGTGGCAAAACCAACAGCGCTATGGTGAGCGGCACAAAACTACCATGACGGCAAACGCAAACAGAATAGGTTTTCATAGCTCACTCATTTGATCGAACCCTTTAAGACTAGGGGTGCACGATTATAAAATTAAGGTCATATCTGCCGATTCTGACAGACGGATTATGTTTGCTTATTATGAATAGGGAAGCCAGGGTTCATGTGGTTATGTATGCTTTATTAGAATCAACGGCAGGATGAATTGTGTAAAGATGCGTTACCATGTCATAGAGTCTCCTGAGGAAGTTGATCTCATCTTCCAGACTAGTGACCTTGTCCTCCAGGTCCACCTTGCACAGATAGCCAGTATCCACATCCTAGATGAAGACACCATGAATCAGATAAATCCTGTGTACAGTAGCCTACAGTACGTCATGTCCCGGTTCTTCTCTGTGATGGAGTGCAGTGTTGTTTTTGGCAGCAGATTTCTATTTTAGTTTTAGTCATAGTCTCTTGAAACGTTTTCATTTAGTTTTAGTCACATTTTAGTCACCTAGAATGTTTTAGTGTTTAGTCTAGTTTAGTCTAGTCGACTAAATATCATAAGATTTTAGTCGACTAAATCTACAGTTGATTTAGTCAACTAAAATGTATTTTGGCGGGCCTTGATGCCGTCATAATGATTGTTTTTACACTTGCTGAAAATAGCCGATCTACAAGCTCACAACACGTCGCGCTGCGACGCGTTGTGAGCTTGTAGATCTGCTATTTTCAGCATGCAACCAAGTGTAAAATTACGTAACTGGATCTGTTGTCCACTAGTTCCTTCCTAACATTTTAGTCTTAGTTTTATTTGTTGACGAAATTGTCAGTATATTTAGTCTTAGTTTTAGTCATCGTAGCTTAGTTTTCATTTAGTTTCCATTTAGTTTTCGTCAGTGGAAAAAGGTAGTCGACGAACATTTTTCGTCTTAGTTTTAGTCGACGAAAACAACACTGGTGGAGCATATCACATTTTATGTGAGTTGGTCAACTGAAGGCCTGAGGCCGATTCTATAAATGCCTTCATTAGCAGCAGTTATTTTTGTGACAAGGAGTAAGGACCCCACAAATGTATATAAATTTGGCCACGGCCCACGGACCCCCGTCTAAAATTAAGAAGAGATGATTTGTCATTTTAAAAAAAAGTATTCAAAAATGTTAAAAAATAGCAGATGTACATTAAAGCTCGCAGGGAGCTTGTAGATCTGCTATTTTTGAATAGTCCACGCTAAATCTAAAATTCCACAGATGCTTTCTCGGTTTTAATGGGTTTGGTTAACAACTGTGGATAAACACTGCATTAACACACAGTTAAAACCCCTGTTTTCACTTTAACTCAGAGTAACTCATACGAATAATTTGATTTTCTTTTACACTGCACAGATAATTCAATCTTTCCTCCTAATGAAAGGTGTTTTTACTTGTCGAGGTTAAGAAAGTGTTTTTGCTGTTATTTGCTGGGAACAACTAATGCATTTTCCAGTACTGTCTAACAAGGATTTGTACCTTTTTAAGATTGACAAACTCATTCTCCGTTTCATTCCTCTTGTAAATCTCCTCCTCATACCTGCAACCAGACACAGGGAAACAACAACACGCCAGGTTACATTTATGTGACTTAGAATCTTAGATTAACGTTACAAACATAGAAGGACCACTTCACACGAGATGGCACCATTTCTTTGTCTCAGAGGAGATCTGTGGACAGTTCAGAAACCTGCCTACCAGTGACATCATCGGTAGGCAGGTTTGGTCATTAAAAACGAGATTTCAAACTTTCGTTGTGGTTTCATCAATGTACAGAACAATGGCTTCTATTTCAGCATGCTAACTTTCCAGGAAGAACAGTCTGCAGTTTAGCTTGTAATCCCCCTCGAAGATGTCATTGGTACTAGGCATGTTTCTGAACTGTCCACATCATTTCTCCTCTAAGACAGAGTTAGTAGACAAAAATGCTACCAGCTTAACCCATTTTGACCTGAGATCAGATTCTAAAAATGTCTTCTACATCCTGACAGTTTTCTTAAAAAGCTATGTTTCTATGTCAGTCGTTCTTCGATTTTTCAAAAATAGCAGACCTACAAGCTCGTAGCGCGCCACTCGGTGGCGCACTATGAGTTTGTAGATCTGCTATTTTTCAATAGCTAAAGCATAACATGATGCTAACACATGATGCTAACACCAAAATGGGTGCAAGGACTGTAAGCGCTCCCTTTAATGTCTTACTTTGTCTTGAAGTCCTCCACACTCCTGTGCATGCTGTGATTCTCCTGGTCCAGCCTGCTCTTGTCGTTGCTGACCATGTCCAGCTGCCTCCGCAGGTTGGAGATGTAGGCCTTCATCATGGGCTCAATGTTGGACGAGGCTGTGGTCTGCTCCTGTAGCAGCGTCCACTTGGTCTCCAACATCTTGTTCTGCTGCTCCAGGAATCTCACCTGGAAAAAAACACAAACAAAAAACATTAACGGGTGTGACTGTAGGCTACGAAATGTACATGTTTAATTATGAATGTTTCGTGCAATGGATTAATATACTAAACTAAAGTATGAATGTATTAGGACCACCAGCGGTCCAAATGCACCCTCACAGGGTCTGTAACTCCAAGAGCGTACGAATGGAACCACATGGGGCCCTTTTGGGGTCCATTCAATGGTTAATTTCATACACCCTCTGAGTTAAATTCCAGTATTAGTTCAGTTCAGTGATTCGCAGCATTTTACATTTCAAGGCCCCCGGTTTGATATGCATCATCAGGTCACAGACCCCATTTTTGTTTATCCCTGGGACGCCCTATCTGTCACATTCTCACTGTTTATTTCACTCTGAGAGTGTGCAAATGGAACCAAATGGACCCTTATGTGTCCATTCGGTTCCATTTACAGACCCGTAGAGTACCGGAAAGTACATTTTATTTGTGGAGCACCTGTCACTGTCAAAGTTTTAAAACAGAAGAAGAACAACAATAATAGCCAAAATATGAAATAAACCAATCAACCAATGAGATAGAGGAAATCAAAATATTGGACATCACAACACAGGACGAGTCACAACAAGTCACATTATGATCAAATGAAGCAATGTCGATGTCGCGCACTGTAGTCAGACGTTCAACTTTCTCAACTGGTGATAACACTGGTGGAACAGGCCTCTTACCTTATCAATAAAGGAAGCAAAGCGGTTGTTGAGGCCCTTGATCTGGTCCTTCTCGTGGGTGCGGACAGCTTGGACGGTGGGGTCAATGTCCAAGTTGAGCGGCGCCAGCAGGGTCTTGTTGATCACCACTGAGGTGATGGGACCCCCCAGGTAGGGTCCACAGCTGGCCCTGGTGCTGCTATAGGACCCCAGGGACATGCTACTGAAACCTCCTGCCGAGCTGTACAGGCCGGAACGGCTGCTGCCCTTCTTCCTCAGACTCATGGTTGGTTTGGTGGTGGTTGACTTGTTCTGTGTGGTGGAAGAAGAGTCCCTGTTGGTGTGGAGAGAGCCAGGAGTGTTAGGGGAGGTGAGAGGTGTCCTGTGTTGACGTAGGCTTTTTATACACACAACAAAGGGTGTGGCATAATATAATAGTGTTAAGTTATGTGGCTCACCAATGTGGAGGAACCTGGTTGGTCTGTCACATACCACCACCCCCCCCCCCCCCCCCCTCGATCAGGGTGTCTTACTGGTTTGAAAACTTTAGTTGCTAGTGACTTTATAGATTGTGAGTATTATTACAAAACATACCTTAACCAATTCAGCCATACAGTATATATACATTTTGGCCATTTTAAAATAGCCGATCTACAAGCTGTATAGATCTGCTATTTTCAAACGATTAAAAAAAAATCACACCCGTGTGAACTGAGTGGTGCAAGGTCTTATATAGCCTGATCAGCTGTGGTCTGACGTAATGTCTGACGTAATGTCAGTGACCATAGTAACCATGCTCATTCATTTGGGCCCCACGTACAGGTACATAGAAACATAGAAACAGACAGACAGAAAGCTGGTTATTGGAATGGTTTGCACCACTCAAAAAAAATATATTGTATGCATTTGAAAAGTTGTGAAACAGGTCATTCTGCATAATGAATACTTTCTACTTTTGGTACTTTAAGTCCATTTAGCTACCGATACTTTGGTAATTTTACTGATGAAACTTTTGAATTCCAGACTTTTAACTTGTAACAGAGTATTTCATTGCAGTATTGATATAGTATTTTTACTCAAGTAAAACATGCGAGTACTTTTTCCACCACTGGCCCCACAGCTACCCATCGCTACACCAACGGGTTGCATTGTTCCTGCCGCTGGTCAGGAATCCTGCCTCCTTGAATAGAACCAAGGTATTCCACTACAGGTGTAGCCTGGCGCAGCCACACTTCACCCGCCCCTATTGCATATGCATATTCCCCGAGGCGGATTAGCCCAGCGCAGTAGTATATTAGTATCGCTACTACAGGTGTTTCCCAAAACCACCATTTAGACCTGAGGACGATTCTACAAATGTCTTCTAAATCCTGACAGTTTTCTGAAAAACCCATGTTTCTATATTAGTGGTTCTCAAATTATTTCATGTCAAGGCCAAAAATGTTATGAAATTGGCTGCCGACCCCCATCTGAAAATATGTTGTTCAGGCCCCCAGAAGCAAAGATTTGAGTTAAAAACGTTCGCTCTGAAAGAATATATATGCAAAGATTTGAGGCACAATTTCACGATTTTTCAAAAATAGCAGATCTACAAGCTCGTATCACGGCACCGGCTTGTAGATCTGCTATTTTTCAATAGCTAAAGTATAACGTAATGCTTAAAACACCAAAAGGGGTTCCCGCCCAAAACCACACAAAAATACTATAGCCGATCTACAATCCGATCTATTTTAAATATTTATTTAAATATTGAAAATCTGTGATAAATTAAATAAACACTGAGGATTTTACTGTGTTAATTGCTAGAAACGTATAACCATACAGGAACCCTGGCGTCCCAATTCACATCATAACAGGCGAACATCCAGCTAAAACAGTCAATCTACACTACAGGGTCACAGATATGTGTCGCAAACGCAGAACATGAGCCGGTAAATCTGATATTTTCGGTGAAGACATTTGGTGTAGAGCGAAAGGAGGGGACCGCATGGACCCAGAGTTTCCAGAGTTCCACTTTCTGTTGTCAGTCGTTCAATAAAATTAATTCGAGTGATCCGTGTCAGTCAATAATAATGTGGGAACACAACACTGCCTTAGTGCCTATTTTCCTTACAAGATCTCCATCCAGCTGATTCAAATTCAATAATAATCAATGGCTCTGACACTTGCTCTTAGCAGTAGGCTAACTCCTGCCCTGTGTTTCATACTTTTTATTAAAGTGACTTCAGCGCTCGATAATAAGCATTCATCACCAGGGATTGAGAGACCAGTAGTTGGTTTTTGTATAAAGGGACACAGAAGTCATCAAATGTAGTGTGTATGGACTGTGGCTCTGCTGTTTATGTGGAAACAAGTTCTGGTTCTACCGAATAACCTGTATGGTGGGTTGGATCTGAGTCTTCACTAACAGAGTGTGGAAGAAAATCAATACAAAGACGGGTTGTGTCAATAGAAAGCCTACTTTCCTTAGTGGACGCACTCTGAGCCCCCCACCACACGTATAAACGGTACTTTTTGGCCAAAAAGGGATTTTGTTTCCACCGGGAAAAAAAATACTTTTAGTTACTCCAATGCGCCCTCTACCGATATTGCCCAGAGAACTGCCTCATAGAGAATATTTTTCCTCCGGTGAAATTAAATCCCTTTCTGGCCAAAAAGTACCGTTTATATGTGTGGTGGGGGGCTCAGAGTGCGTCCACTAAGGAAAGTAGGCTTTCTAATGACACAACCCGCCTTTGTTTTGGTGAGTAGCAAAAACGTTCTTTTAAAATACGCTAAAGAGGAGAGGCTGGTCTGATTTCGATTTGAGATTTAAAACCGAAAGTCCCATAGCCTTATACTGCAGGGCAGAATCGTAGAAGCAGTAGAAGGCTATGGACCAGAGCTAGTCTAGTTCACACTGCTGACATTCTGTCTCGTGAGCCTTTGATCTGAGTTGGCCTTTAAAGGCCGCACATCCAATCAGACCCTAGAGAATCATCTGGTGGCCTAGCTGCTCTTCACACGCAGCCCTTAGATCAGATAAGCTCACTTTATGATCAATCAGCCGGCGAGGGTTTGGACCTCCATTGTATTCATTCTTCCCAGTGTCAAAGAAAGAGAAAAGAATTCTGTTTAATCATAAGCTGCAGTACAGTTTGAAGGTAAACACACACATCCATGGTGACAGTTCTGTACTGAGAGTACTGAGTCCCAACCCGTTCCTCTTTATTCTTGTTTAAAACAAATACATTGTGAAATAAAATAGCCAAAACAAGCTCATGACGTGAGCACTTGCATGATTAACTAGGTCATTCATTTACGAAATAAATGTAAAAAAATTCAAATGTGGAGTTACAAGGTTTCTGATAGGCCTATTTTATTCATACTTTCAATTCTTGCCAATTCTATATTCTGTCACCTTTGATGTCATCCAATCCGATGGTAACCAAGGGAGACTGTGCTATACGGCTGCTGCTGTTATGTGGCGCACCAATGTGGAGGAACCAGCCGGTCTGTCACATACCACCCTGGGTCCCTGTCCGCCCCCCAGGAGTGTTGGAAAGTAACTACGTATACTTAAGTACTTATAAGTAAAAATAAATCAGGTACTTTTACTTTACTTTCCGAATTTTAAATTGAATTGAATTCCGATTTTCTATACTATTACTCCACTACATCTCAGAGACAAATATTGTACTTTTACTCCACTACATTAGTTACTAGTTAGCCTACTTTCTAGATTTTGATTATTATTACAAAACCTACATTAAAATGGAGGTTGGGTTTGTATAGGAAGGGGGCGGGCCAGCTAAAATAAATATCAAATATCTAAATACTGAATCGAGCAACTTAAAACTGTCTGGGGTGTTCACATAAGCCTGGGTAGACGATTAAATTACCAAAACTTTAAGTGAAATATCCCTTTAACCAATCTGACAATCTAACAATCTGTGCTGTTGTTGTCAGGCTTGGCTACAACAGGTTGCAACTGCAGACTCTCTCCACATGAGGGCAGCATAGGGATGGCTGCTTTCTGTCAACCTTCACAAACGCATGCAATTATCTGTCAACTCAAAACACTTGCTGTTTCCGAGCCTCCGAGGTGTCCCAAACAGAACTAGACTACATTCATTCATTTGTAGTCGCCTACTGCGGTGAATAAGATATACAAGCTCACAACGTAGTTCCACTTTGAGTCACATTGATTTATAGCATACCTTTATTATTGAGCTGGCCTCGACGGAATTTCAGTCGCCCAGGCCTTGTTGGAAAGCCAGGTGACGCGAGGCTAGTAGTAGTCGGTCGCCCACAGAGGCAGCACAGCAGTTTGATTTAGAAAGATACAGTTCTGTGTGAGACTGAGACACAACAATACAAAGGTAAGAAATAACATTAAGTAGCACCATTAATAATACAAAAGTATAGGCTACATAAAATAAATGATACAAGCTCTCCTATATGCAGAACATCAACAACACCAGGTTATAGCCCAAACATTTAGACTCTCGTAGGTTTTTTTCGATTCTGACGAATCTACGAGATTCGTCGGAATCGAAAAAAACCTACGAGAGTCTAAATGTTTGGGCTAACCAGGTGGGAACTGCCCATAGATCCGAAGTCCCGTTGGTCCGAACATGCACTGCTCCCGTGCTTGCGGTTATGACAGATGCAAGTAAGTTTCTCCACTTGCATCTGTCTTCTCTAGTATTATGATATGGTCCCCCAGGCCCCAGCTGGCCTGCTCTGCCTCTGATGTTGCATGGTTCTGCTTCTCTATCCTGCTAAACGCATGTCATTCTACTGATTCTAGGGCCTCCCTTTCTTTCTCTTGGCTTCTGGTTCTGGGTCTGGGGTCCAGACAGTGTAATGCGACTCTCGGGGTAGCGTTGATGTCCATTCTGACTTCTGAGGACATGATGCATTGCCAACCCAGGTCCATATAATAATAATAATAATAATAATAAAACTTTATTTGTATAGCACCTTTCATGACATGAAATGCAGCTCAAAGTGCTTTACACAAAAAAGAAAAGAAAGGCAGGGCATAAACAATACAGTGAGGACATGAATAACATTTTTTTAAAAGACAAATGATAACCATTGCAGAATATAACCATAACAATCGTTCATTTTGTGATAAAAGCATGAAATTTGGTACACATATAGCCAAAGGCATCTCAAACATAATTGGGTGTGGAGGCATCCTGAATTTCAACATGGCACCCATGGCAGCCATTTTTCAAAATGCCACCATTGACATCCTATTATAAGGCAATATTTTCTAAATTTCCTTATGCTTTAAGTAGCATGTGACATATCAAACTAGGGGGTTTTCATGATGCTGAATCCATTCCAAGCATTAGTTTGGGCTAATTGGCCAAATTGGGCTAAATTTGGACATGGCAACTTGCCCAAATGTGCTGACATCAAGTTGCTATGGCCAAATTTAGCCCAATGAGTGTTTTTATGCAAAACTAATGCTTGGAATGGATTCAGCATCATGAAACCCCCCTAGTTTGAAATTTAGAAAATATTTCCTTATAATAGGATGTCAATGGTGGCATTTTGTAAAATGGCTGCCATGGGTGCCATGTTAAATTCAGGATGCCTCCACATCCAATTATGTTTGGGATGCCTTTGGCTATATGTGTACCAAATGTCATGCTTTTATCACAAACTGAACGATTCCTTTATATATTGGAGCTAAGCAGCTGGACTAATAGCCATTTATTGATTAGCCTATACTCATGTATGCAGTGCAGTGCATGTCATCTTGTTGGGTGATGTTCAGGAGGTTGTTGTTTGATTGATTGATTGAAATATGTATTAACAGTTTGCAGAGTTGCAGTACATTTCAAGCACAACTCAATACAAAGACTGTTGTTTGTGATGGTCTTGGGCCCTGCTTGGGCCAGAATATGTGCCGGCATGATAGTGGAATATATGTGGATAATTTATGGATGTCGAGTTCTGTAGTTTTCCATTTACTGTGCCAGTGGAGTAAAACCAAACCAGTAAAACAAATTACATAATTACTCAAATTCATCTACTGTCCACACTGTCATTTTTTGAAAAATGTAGTTCAATTAAGGTAAACTTTAATGTAACCAAAACCAAATATAAACTTGTGTGTGTGTGTGTGTGTGTGTGTGTGTGTGTGTGTGTGTGTGTGTGTGTGTGTGTGTGTGTGTGTGTGTGTGTGTGTGTGTGTGTGTGTGTGTGTGTGTGTGTGTGTGTGTGTGTGTGTGTGTGTGTGTGTGTGTGTGCGTGTGCGTGTGTGTGCGTGTGCGTGTGCGTGCGTGTGCGTGCGCGCGCCAATAGCATCTCTCTGGCTATAATTAATCTGTCATCCTCTGTCACCAGGACCTATAGTACTGATGGTTTTATCTCCCACCAGGACCTCTAGTACTGCTGGTTTTATGTCCTACCAGGACCTCTAGTACTGCTGGTTTTATATCCTACCAGCCCCTCTAGTACTGCTGGTTTTATGTCCTACCAGGACCTCTAGTACTGCTGGTTTTATCTCCTACCAGGACCTCTAGTACTGCTGGTTTTATATCCTACCAGCCCCTCTAGTACTGCTGGTTTTATATCCTACCAGGACCTCTAGTACTGCTGGTTTTATCTCCTACCAGGACCTCTAGTACTGCTGGTTTTATATCCTACCAGGACCTCTAGTAGGCTACTGCTGGTTTTATATCATGCCATGACCTCTACAAGGTTGTAGATAATTGAAGACCCCACCCAGACAGGCACCCACCGGCACGGAATAATTTTCTCCCGGAAAGTCCAAAAGGGTGAAGAGATACAAGATCCCCTTAGTGCAGTGGTTCTCAAAGTGGGGTCCGGGGACCCCCAAGGGTACTTGAGGGAGTTCCAGGGGGTACCCAGCTAAATGATAATTTGGAACCAAATGGACCCTTATGGGTCTGTAACTCAGAGTACAAATGGAACCAAATGGACCCGTTAGGGCCCATTTGGTTCCATTTGTTGGTTCCATTTGTACACTCAGAGTTAAATTAGCATTGATTTTACTATATAAATTGGGGGTCCCAGAGATAGAAATGCCATTATATGGGGGTTCCGTAGACTAATGCATGTCAAACTGGGGGTAGTTGAAATTAAACGGGTTTAAAATCACTGCTAGAGCCGTAAATATCTTCTATTATGGGGGTCCCTGGCATATCTGGTGGTCCGTGGGCTAATTAGTGTCAATGTGGGGGTCCTTGAGATGAAAAAGTTTGGGAACCACTGCCTTAGTGCACACTAGCAGGGATACAAGATGCCCTTAGTGCACACTAGCAGGGATACAAGATGCCCTTAGTGCACACTAGCAGGGATACAAGATGCCCTTAGTGCACACTAGCAGGGATACAAGATGCCCTTAGTGCACACTAGCAGGGATACAAGATGCCCTTAGTGCACACTAGCAGGGATACAAGATGCCCTTAGTGCACACTAGCAGGGATACAAGATGCCCTTAGTGCACACTAGCAGGGATACAAGATGCCTTAGTGCACACTAGCAGGCTGGGGAACAGTTATTTCCCTCAGACCCCCATCCATTCCAAGCATTAGTTTGGGCTAATTGGCCAAATTGGGCTAAATTTGGACATGGCAACTTGCCCAAATGTGCTGACATCAAGTTGCTATGGCCAAATTTAGCCCAATGAGTGTTTTTATGCAAAACTAATGCTTGGAATGGATTCAGCATCATGAAACCCCCCTAGTTTGAAATTTAGAAAATATTTCCTTATAATAGGATGTCAATGGTGGCATTTTGTAAAATGGCTGCCATGGGTGCCATGTTAAATTCAGGATGCCTCCACATCCAATTATGTTTGGGATGCCTTTGGCTATATGTGTACCAAATGTCATGCTTTTATCACAAACTGAACGATTCCTTTATATATTGGAGCTAAGCAGCTGGACTAATAGCCATTTATTGATTAGCCTATACTCATGTATGCAGTGCAGTGCATGTCATCTTGTTGGGTGATGTTCAGGAGGTTGTTGTTTGATTGATTGATTGAAATATGTATTAACAGTTTGCAGAGTTGCAGTACATTTCAAGCACAACTCAATACAAAGACTGTTGTTTGTGATGGTCTTGGGCCCTGCTTGGGCCAGAATATGTGCCGGCATGATAGTGGAATATATGTGGATAATTTATGGATGTCGAGTTCTGTAGTTTTCCATTTACTGTGCCAGTGGAGTAAAACCAAACCAGTAAAACAAATTACATAATTACTCAAATTCATCTACTGTCCACACTGTAATTTTTTAAAAAATGTAGTTCAATTAAGGTAAACTTTAATGTAACCAAAACCAAATATAAACGTGTGTGTGTGTGTGTGTGTGTGTGTGTGTGTGTGTGTGTGTGTGTGTGTGTGTGTGTGTGTGTGTGTGTGTGTGTGTGTGTGTGTGTGTGTGTGTGTGTGTGTGTGTGTGTGTGTGTGTGTGTGTGTGTGTGTGTGTGTGTGTGTGTGTGTGTGTGTGTGTGTGTGTGTGTGTGTGTGTGTGTGTGTGTGTGTGTGTGTGTGTGTGTGTGTGTGTGTGTGTGTGTGTGTGTGTGTGTGTGTGCGTGCGCCAATAGCATCTCTCTGGCTATAATTAATCTGTCATCCTCTGTCACCAGGACCTATAGTACTGCTGGTTTTATGTCCTACCAGGACCTCTAGTACTGCTGGTTTTATATCCTACCAGCCCCTCTAGTACTGCTGGTTTTATGTCCTACCAGGACCTCTAGTACTGCTGGTTTTATCTCCTACCAGGACCTCTAGTACTGCTGGTTTTATATCCTACCAGCCCCTCTAGTACTGCTGGTTTTATATCCTACCAGGACCTCTAGTACTGCTGGTTTTATCTCCTACCAGGACCTCTAGTACTGCTGGTTTTATATCCTACCAGGACCTCTAGTAGGCTACTGCTGGTTTTATATCATGCCATGACCTCTACAAGGTTGTAGATAATTGAAGACCCCACCCAGACAGGCACCCACCGGCACGGAATAATTTTCTCCCGGAAAGTCCAAAAGGGTGAAGAGATACAAGATCCCCTTAGTGCAGTGGTTCTCAAAGTGGGGTCCGGGGACCCCCAAGGGTACTTGAGGGAGTTCCAGGGGGTACCCAGCTAAATGATAATTTGGAACCAAATGGACCCTTATGGGTCTGTAACTCAGAGAGTACAAATGGACCCGTTAGGGCCCATTTGGTTCCATTTGTACACTCAGAGTTAAATTAGCATTGATTTTACTATATAGATTGGGGGTCCCAGAGATAGAAATGCCATTATATGGGGGTTCCGTAGACTAATGCATGTCAAACTGGGGGTAGTTGAAATTAAACGGGTTTAAAATCACTGCTAGAGCCGTAAATATCTTCTATTATGGGGGTCCCTGGCATATCTGGTGGTCCGTGGGCTAATTAGTGTCAATGTGGGGGTCCTTGAGATGAAAAAGTTTGGGAACCACTGCCTTAGTGCACACTAGCAGGGATACAAGATGCCCTTAGTGCACACTAGCAGGGATACAAGATGCCCTTAGTGCACACTAGCAGGGATACAAGATGCCCTTAGTGCACACTAGCAGGGATACAAGATGCCCTTAGTGCACACTAGCAGGGATACAAGATGCCCTTAGTGCACACTAGCAGGGATACAAGATGCCCTTAGTGCACACTAGCAGGGATACAAGATGCCCTTAGTGCACACTAGCAGGGATACAAGATGCCCTTAGTGCACACTAGCAGGGATACAAGATGCCCTTAGTGCACACTAGCAGGGATACAAGATGCCCTTAGTGCACACTAGCAGGGATACAAGATGCCTTAGTGCACACTAGCAGGCTGGGGAACAGTTATTTCCCTCAGACGGTTAAATAAGGGTGAAAACCCCTCTGTACTTTGCACTATATACACTTTCATTGACTGATATTCTTGCGCTGTTTTTATTGTTTATTGAGTGTTAGGCCGTTTTTATCATGTTTTTATCATGTTTTTATTGTATTGGAGGGGGCGGTTCAGAGTGTACATTTTTCACATGTTTGCAACTTAACAGTGCATCTAAGTGACAATAAAGTGAATCTGAATCTCCAGTACTGCTGATTTTATATCCACAAACCTCTATTGCTGCTACTTTTCTATCTCAAAGAATAAATAATGATACATTTTATTTCTATTGCCCTCATTCACAGGTAATCCCAGAGTTCAGATTTTTTGAACTTAAGTTGTATGAAATACTTGCCATTAATATAGTGTTTGCAACTGTATTAATTGATTGACCGAGTCCTGTGGTGGGAGTTCTGCTCTGGTTTTGGTGAAATATCAAGTAGTTCCGGTCATTTTGTGGGGAGCACTGGGGGCCACGCAGTAAAAGTAAATTAATCAACAAAACTAACGTCATTTGTATTGTTGACCTATTTCTAAAATATTAGTGCAACTTCCGTTCTTTTTTTACCCCTCTATCACACAGAACTATGTTTTTTGTGTCCATATCACGTGACAGAGGGGTCAAAGTTGAACGAAAGTCGCGCTAATATTTTAGAAATAGGTCAACAATACAAATTACGTTCGTTCTGTGGATTAATTTACTTTTACTGCGTGGCCCCATGCAGTGCCCCCCACAAAATGACCGGAACTACTTAATATTGACCAAAACCAGAGCAGAACTCCCACCATGGGACTCGGGCAATCAATTAATACAGTTGCAACCACTATATTAATTAATATATTAAAGTATTTCATACAATCTATATTTCAAACTATCCCGTTAAACTACATAATCAATAGAGGGTTAAAAGCAGGGTTTAGAAAATGTCGAGCCCAAAAGGATGTTGCTGACAGTACAGTGGTTACACGACAATTTAACACCGAAAAGCCCTTCCAAACGAAAACACTCTTTTGGCCTGCTTTAACACAATCAGCGCCGGGATTCCTTCAAAATATACGATATATATATATATATATATATATATATATATATATATATATATATATATATATATATATATATATATGATCCAAAAAGCGTTCACATTTTGAACGAGAGGCGGATGAGGAGCAGAAATTAAGCGCTACTATATCCATCAGATCAAAACCACAGAGCGCCCTGCATTAGGAGAGACGAGGCATTCTTTCTGCCACGCTAACAGCTAAGTGAACGGGAAGCTAATATGGCCGAAAGTCCGACTGAAAAATAAAAAAAGGAAAAAAAATCAGAATATTCTTCTCTCGCCTGGTATCATTGAGGATGCGCTAGGACGTGTACACACGTCGTATGGAGTCGTCGGTTCGATTCCCTATGACTTATCCAGACGTCCTACGGATGGAATGTGTTTTAAGAGTCTGTGGTGCTCTCGAGCCTTCCTGCTCCTGAGCCTTCCTGATCGTGCCATTTTATCATGATTATTAGTGAGGACCTATTATATGAAGATAGGTTGAAAAGTGGTGAAGTGGTCCTTTAAGACTTGAGGCCGATTCCACAAAATGTTTTCTAAACCAGTAGTTCTCAAACATTTTCGTGCCAAGGACTATAGAGTTCTCAACGGGCCCCAAAACGTCGGGTCCGGTTCAAATACATCTAGGTTTTAGAGCATAGTTTGCAGTACATTCCTACTAGTAGCTATGGTAATATACTGTATATGTATATAGCAAAAACACAGCATTACAGTACGTGATAAAGCCTGTCGTCATATTTTCCATTCAAGTCTGGGCCAAAATACTTTTTAATAACATTTTGATAAGTGCACAAAAATGAACTTGGGGAATTTTTACAATCGTTCATGCGAGACCCTGCTGTGCCATGCGCCAACCACCACTATAAATCGTGCTTGTTTGTAGGCTACATTTATTTTTGCAACCTTGCCTTTCCCTAGCCTCGGTCCCAGGCTTACCGGAATGCCTCGTCACCATTTCAAAATTTTGTTCTGCTATACTTTTGAAAATCTTTGCCTATGACATGACCGGACGCTGGGTTGAAAGTGGTTAATTGTAGAATTCTTTACTTGGTAAATGGATGGTATTTGGATTGCATTTATATAGTGCTTTACATTACAATGTACTTCACATTCACCCATTCACACACGGATGGTCATTTACTGTTACAGACAGTGTGAGGGGTGTTCAGTGTCTTGCTCAAGTGTCTTCAGTGTCTTGCTCAATCTGGGGGTCCTTGTGACCTTGTGTGATCTGGGGGTCCTTGTGACCTTGTGTGATCTGGGGGTCCTTGTGACGTGAAAGTGCTTGAGAACCACTGCTCTGTATGACTCCAGGTTGGACGGCCAGCTGACAGAAGGTGACGGGAGGAGCAGATCTAACACTATATTGTGCCTTATAGCTGAATCAGTCTCTCCATGTGGGACTTAACCTTGTTTGTTTTCATTTTAGCCACTTAAGCCCTAATGTATTTCGTCATACGACGAAATCTACAAATTTGCAATGTGTTGCGATGCAAGCTTGTAGATCTTCTATTGTCAATGTTTTTTTGCTCGTTGCAAGATTTCACAAAACATGCAACAGCAAAATGCTGAACGCATGCTTCCCATGATGGTTGTCATGTGATTGCTACTGTTAAACCCTCTCATTGTATTTTGTGTAATGTGTTGTCCGTTGTGAAAACAAATCATTTGATTGATTAATAAAATTTGATTTTCTGGAGGAAATGTCACATCATTTTGTTGCTACTTTCAGCTTTGACAAAGCAATGTAGCCATGTGTTAACAAAGCTAGTTGTTTAGGTCATTGGTCGTCAAAGTGAGGTGCAAAGTTTGATTGATGAATACTTTATTGGCAGAAATGTATCAGTACAGGGTACGGTCAAACAGAAATGAAATCAGAAAAAAGTCCTTGCGGTCTTGTTTCCATTCAGGTCCTGGGTATTCAATTCATAATCATGACATGAAAAAATAACAACTACATTCTAATCATCCTAAAAGGTAAAAATAAAATATGTACAGGTTGGATAAGTACAGGTTGGATCCAAGTGGGATCCTCGAAGGGGTTCCAACGTGTTCCCAGCAAAATGAGTTTATATCGCTTTACACATCAGCTCAGTGGCCTTGCGGTCGGGGTTCGATCCCCAGCCGGGTCATACCAGACCAGAAACGGGACCCAATGCCTCCCTGCTTGGCTCTCAGCATCAAGGGTTGGGATTGGGGGTAAGTCCCTGCGACATACTATAGCGTCATGTCCAGGGGGTGTACTTGTACATCAAGCTGCCTCACGCTACAGAAACAGGCCCTATATGGGCCTCATGGCTCGGCAAGGCTTACGTACACATCAGTTTAACCACTTTAACCCCATTTCATTGTTGGGCCATTCAAACCTGAGTGGAATAGTAACAGTGGCGACACTAGCGTTGACTCCCATTGTAACAATGGAATGCGGAAGTGCTCGTTTTATCTCAATGGGATAGTTCATAGAGTATATAAAAGGATAGATACTGAACTGGCGTGAAGCTCCGCCCCCCCCAGCTATTCATGTCAGTGGAAGTTGCTCAGTGGCGTTTTGAAGCACCCGGAAGACTGCCGGAAGTACCGTCTCAGAACGTCTACTTCCGCATTTGACCACCACATTTTGGTGGTCAAATGCGGAAGTGCAACCGAGCGCTCAATGTTAAAGCCCAGCTGCACTGGGTTTCCCGGTCATGAATCCACGGGTCCGCTTGTAGTCCCTCCTCATACCACTAGGGCCCAGTGCTTCAACGTTGAATAGCCTCACTGGCCCCTTGGGATAGTTCCAGCCATAGGAGCAATGTTTGGAACTATAGCCCATAGGCACCCGCTTTGTGGCGAGATCAAAGCGTGTCGCTACTCTCCTACTCTACACTCTGATTCAAACATACTGTAGCTGATCTACAAGCTCAATGCACCACAATGTGTAAAGGACCACTTCACCACTTTTCAACCTATCTTCAATCTTCACTTTTCAACCTATCCTCAATAATAATAATCATGATAAAATGGCACAATTATTTTCTACTCAGTCTGTCTCATAGGACACAGACTGACTGTCACCTGTTGTAAGCAGTGGATCAGGGAAGGTCTCTGGAATTAGTGCTACTTTGGCCCATGTGGTATCAATCTATCCCTTATTGTCTCCACCAGGCCGAAGGCATGGGGAGGGGATAGAGTATGTTTTGCACTCCGTCCATCAGTTTTTCAGAACGGCCTGTTATAGCGCCACCAGGAGGTCGACTTTTGTAAAACACATCTTTTAATATTACTCCTCCAGATTTTGTCCAAAAATCCCGCAAATCACTACACAGTATCTCTATAGTCATGTGCTCAAGACGGATCTGTCCGATATTTTTGGTTTGGCCAAACATTTGTGTTTTATTGCTGATTGCAGCCTCATCAAACACAAATGTTTGGTCAAACCATGTGACTCCCATTGGAATTGCATTGTGCAGCCATTAATCAGAGACAGCTAAGAACATCCGTTTGATACGTGTGAATGAGGCCTCACAAGTGCCTGATTACTTGTTGGGTGGGTGTGATACATTGATTGGTCTGCTATGGCTTTACCATTCACATGCAATGCGGTCAAAGTGGTGCATAAGGATGGTGTTCCATTGTCATTAAAACACTGTATTGTTCACAGTACAAGATGCCCATAATTAAATGAGGTGAAACCGTGGCTGAAACAGATGTGTTGTGATCATGTGATGTACTCTCTGTAATGAAAACACAAAGGAACTGTAGCTGTCAAACCTTTATTTGAAAAAGAAGAAAAATAGGAATGTTGACTGGTATAACACAGTACATATTTCACTTTGCAATGCACTCTATGATGATCTAAACAAATGATGATTAATATAATGTGATAATCTGTTCAAACACACGTTAACACACAGAGACGAGTTGCAATTGCACCACTAGTGCATGCATATTCATTCATTAATATAATGAATATGGCATTTTAATTCCTGACGAATGTGGACAAACACTGATTCTCATATTGTCATATCAGTATCATCAGAAGGTCATAATACAAGTTGAAAATAGCTTTCTTCACAGATGTGTTCATAAAGGTTGGGGTGCTCAATCTGTTCCAATGATTTAGTAAAAATGACTCCCTGGCCATATAATCATATAATCTCCTTTTGTATACGTGTCCCAGACATGTGTACTGTAATACTAACTAACAAGCCATGTAATGCATATGTCAATGGATGTCTATGTGGTGTTTATTTTTTTGTTAATTGATTCAATCCTGCCTTAGTATTTTTTACTAAATTAACACCTTGAACACCAGCACCATCCCTATTCTGGGGGAATAGGGATGCTATCAAAAATAGCAAACCTATACAAGCTCAAACAAGGTGTAAAGGTGGTTACAAACTGATATAGTATTCAAATGATCTACACTACTACAACACACTACTAATTACTATGTGTTGTAGTATATGCAGTACTAAATTACTCACACAAAGTTTCCTCTTTGTATTTGTAGTACATTAAAGTACTCACACAAAGTATTAACCTCAGGTAGTATTTCAAGTGAGTCAAAGTAATCACATAGAGTATTCACTTTGGAATTATCTCTGAGAGACCTGCGACTTCTCTCCTCTAAGAAGTTCTCAGAGAGGTTCTTCAAGGCCAAGTTGACAGGAGGTGCGTCCTGGGAGGTGTTTGTTCTGCAAACAGGACAGTCCTTGTTCATTTTCACCGTCCACCATTGCTGCAGACAGGCGCTGCAGAAGCTGTGGCTACACGACAGGATAACAGGATGTTTAAAGATGTTGCAGCAAACAGGACAGGTGAGCTCCTCTTCCTGTCGAGCCATTCTGTCTGCTAGCATCACTCCCTCCCCAGGAGCAGAATTGTTGTTGTTGTTCATCTTCACTTGAAGTCTGGAGTCCACAGTCAGTTCTGGTTCGAAATGATCTGGAGGAGTTGCAGAGAGAGGAGTTGTGGAGACATTACAACTATACACTCTTCTTATACTAGAGAGCCTGAGGGGGAGGCTTGCAATGATTGGCCAAAGAGGAGAACAATAGAACCATCTGTCCACCAATCACAACCTAACTCACTCAAGGTTCAGTATTCAACACTACTTTAAAAAGTGAAGTAGACCTAAGCAGGAAGTAATAAATATACATTACTAAAAATGTTTACTACATTCAGGCAAACTAATGTAGGCCTAACTAATTAAAATACAACATAAGGGAAACATTTTTCCCATCCATTTCACAACAACATACAATTGTGGGACTTTCCATCTAGGAAGATAAATATATAATTAAATACATATTGCATATTAAAAAGCTAGCAGGCTTGAATATTTTATTAAAGGACCACTTCACTACTTTTCAACCTATCTTCATATAATAGGTCCTCACTAATAATCGTGATAAAATGGCACTATTTCTTTCTACTCGGTCTGTGTCTCATAGGAGGGCTGTGGGCAGTTCAGAGACCCGTGACATCATCGATGGGGAATCCAAGCTAATAGAAACTGCAGGCTTTCTAGTCCTGAAAAGTTGCAATGCGAAAATGGAAGCCGTTGTTCTCACGATAATACAAATCTAAAAATGTTTTAAAAAAAAATCTGCCTGACGATGATGTCACTGGTGGACGGGTTTCTGAACTGCCCACAGCCCTCGTATGAGACACAGACCGAGTAGAAAAGAATGGTGCCATTTTATCATGATTATTAGTGAGGACCTATTATATGAGGATAGGTTGAAAAGTGGTGAAGTGGTCCTTTAAGAAATGTGAATAGCTAATAATGTGGGTAAACATAAATACATGACATCCACCAACACCCTGAAATACATTCACATTACACTTTACAATGTCAGCACTACATCCATTTCATTTTCTGGTGTGAACATGAATAATAACACAATAATATAACGCTATAATATAAGTAAGTCCTAATAAATAACACTAACGAATAATGTGTCTTAATTGAAATTAAAACAATTCTACTCATCCCCTTTCACTTTTTATATTTTTATTTTTCAGAAGAGAAGAAATGTAATGAAATATTAAATATTTAAAAAACAGGTTCACCTAAATCAGGGGTGCCCACACATTTATGACGTGAGATCTACTTTCAAAATGACCAGCTCAAGATCTACCCACTGAAAAAATAAGTGTACCATTGCTGAAAATAGTTTAAATATATAATGTACCTGGGGGGGGGGGGGGGGGACTTTGGAATAGGACCTATTTAGAATAGGTTAATCTTACGGTGGACTCAAATTTGAGAAATTCACAATGGGGCTCAATGGCAGATATTTGCACGTCAAAAAAGCATTCACACTTTGTATAATTCAGCTTACTGTAGAGACACATGCTGGAACTTTTTTACTTTGAAATTATTTGTAGTTTCGGAGTTATTTAACTTAAAAACCCAATGCACTCTCAATGCCTAAATAATGTTATGATCTATAGAAAACTCAGTGTAGTCGCTGTTATTAACAGTAGTGAGAATCATTTAGATGAGCTGAATATAAAATACAACAAATAGAGTAGTAGAGTGTAGACAATGTTGGCTATGTCAGTAGTTTCGCCAGTGTTCTTTCACAAGTTAGTCTGATTACTTGTTGCCCCACCCATGTATCACACCGTGTGATACATTGATTGGTCTTCTATTTACCATTCACATGTAATGCAGTCAAAGTGGTGCATACGGATGGTGTTCCATTGTCATTAAAACATAGTCATTTTCCTAGTTTTGTCTGAAAAGAACAGAGTGTATGTAATGATGATGGCTAGTCGGTCAGTAATTGATCTACGCTTTAACATTCAATTGTCATTCAGTAGTGCATAATGCTGGTGGATCATTAAATGCTATGCTCACTGTTTTGTCACTAGAAGGAGGTGTTTGACCATTGCTTGGTCTATAGTGGTGATTCTCGAAATATCTTCTGTGCATGGCAGCAGTAGAGGAAAATATGTGTGGAGAGAAACTCTATTCAACCCTGTCGTGAGTTTAATCATGCTTGTGTGAATAGGCTAGATAGCATTTTATGTATGGCACTCTACTCTTGCATTTGTAGTGTTTCTCTCCAGTGTGACTTCTCTGATGGAGATTAAAAGAACCTGGAGTTATTGGCCATCTAAAGCTTTTTCTACACTCGGTACAGTGCAAGGCTTTCACTCCTGCATGTATGTGTGAGGATCCATGACACTGAGTAAAACTCATCCCACACAGTACACAGTTGAATTATTTATTTCCTGTGTGAATCCTGTGTTTCTCTGAATGACCTTTTCCATATTGGTCAGAGCAGTATGGCTTCTCCAGTGTGAGTTATCTGGTGATTTTTATTTTTCTTGACGGACGCTTTCCCCACAATTGAAAATTAGAGATGTCCCGATACTGTATCCGTATCTGCCCTTATTTGTCATATCGGTATCGGCGAATAGGCCAGTCTAACTACGATCCGACACAGGGGTAAGGGGTTAACACTATGGCAGGTAAATAAAATGTTGGGGCATGTGGAGTTTGCGTTCGAGTTGCCCAAACTGCAAGTGCACATTTGAGTGACGAGTCTGCTATAAACACAACACGAGATATATATATATATATATATATATATAGCTAAATAGCTATAAACACGAGATCACAACACTGGTATCGGTATTCGGTATCATTGTCTAACACAGAAATTGTGGTATCGGGCTTCTCTCTGTATGGACGCAATGATGAGTCTATAAGTCACAATTGGTTAATAGTCCCCTCTGTTCTTCCATGAGACTCTGTAGTGTTGGATGTTATGTCTCACTAGTCACAAAAAAATCCTTAGTTTTAGTCTTTGTCGAAGACCCTATAGCAAAGAAATAGCAGATCTACAAGCTCAGAACACGTTGCAATGCAACACGTGGTTGCAACACTCGGCTATTTTTCAGATTTTGGCAATGTATATAATGGAAAACAAAAACAAATAAAAGCTTTTTTTTAACAACTCATGTCACTTTATATCACTTGTTCTCAAACCTTTTCATGTCAAGGACCCCCAAAATGATATTCATTTGGTCACGGACCCCATCTCAATATGGTAGGCCTATGTTGTTCCAAGGCCCCCCAGAAGCAAAGATTTGAGGTGAAAATGTTTGCTTAAAAAATACTGTACATTCAAAGATAAAAAAGGGTTTAGGGGTTAGGGTTAAGTTTATTGTTATAAGCAGGGAACCCTGAGCCCCAAAGTATATAAATTATCATACTCAGCCATGGTCTTATTTACTATTCCCAAAGACAAGAACTAAAGGTGGTTTTGGGGATGGGATCAGATTTCCAGGTATTTCCTCATGATGTTCATCAGTTCAGAATCCCTTCTATTACCATCATCTCCACATCAATATGAAAAGCTGTCAAGCTGTATTTATAGGTCAAAGATGCAAGGATAATAACACACATGGTGCCACCCAAGGATATAGTAGCATAGTTGACAAAGCGAACACCAGTTTATAGAAGAAGGAAAAGTTGATCATAAACTTGAAAAGTACCCCTAATGTATAGTTTGTATTGTTTGTTCATATAAATATTTAGTAAATGTTCAGGTGAATTAACTACCAGTTTATCTAGCAGTGATTGATACAGCAGCTAGCTATCATAAACAGCTCACAAGTAAAGTAAACAGTCAACAAGTAAAGCTTAACAAGTAAAACTTAAATAGCCTATGAATGTAATAATATAATTCTACATTGAGAAAGAAAAATAGTAATGGTTAGAACCACACAGCACTTTGTAGCATGCTCCGTAAAGACACTTGGCCCACAATGCCAACATTATGGGTTCAATTCCCATTTAAGGGGTCCTTTGGTGAGGTTTGGACCAACTGTCTTGAGGCCAATTTTGGAGGTAAAAATTCATGTTAATGCTTTAGAGAAAGTGCCAAAATCCACCATGATCTTAATGGAATGGAAAAACATGTTTATAAAATAACAAATGGAAACTATAGTAAAATACGCACATCACTTCATGGAGGTGCTGGGTTCAAAAAGTAACATAGGAAAAGAGAGGAAGCCGCACACTCATATGCTCCGAAGGATAAGTTTATTGACGACGTTTCGAGCCAAGGCTCTTCATCTGGTCAAACTCAAGATGTCAGTGATCCACCCACTTAAGTAGACACCCATGGGTCACGTTACTAGTGTGGGTGGAACCAACACAACATGGTCATTAGATCAATTAATGAAATATCATTAAATATAGTGTTACACATTTCTCAAATCCACAGCCGTGGAATAAGCTAAAGGACATCATGATTATTCTAGAATCTAGGATAGTGATTCACATAATCAGGTATTATTACTTAGGCAACAATTCGAATATATACAGTGTACAATAAAGAAATTATAAAAAATGGCTGATGGGGAAGTCCTCGTTCATTCCCTTTGGGGACATTGTATTCAAAGTGTAAATCAAAAAGGATTCACGTTGTAGCAATAGTCTATTTAGATCCCCTCCTCGCCTGGGGCATTTTACATGTTCAATCCCCTGATATCTCAGAGTGGCCACAGTATGTTTAGCGGACACAAAATGCATTGCAACCGGGCTTTTTGGATCTTGGTTGCGAATGCTACTTCTATGCTCGCTCATGCGTGTTTTTAACGCCCTGTTGGTCTTGCCAACATACCCTAGACCACATGGACATTTGAGCAAGTATATAACATTTTTGGTTGTGCATGTTATAGTGCCCTTGATGTCATAGTTTTTACCCGTGAGTGGGTGCGTAAAAGTGTGGCTCTTAGTGGTGAAGTTGCATTGTGCGCAACGGCCGCATTTATAATTACCATCAGGGATTTGAGTCAAAAAGTTAGATTCTGGCGAGATAGGAGTGAGATCTGATTTGACAACAGTTTGCCTAATATTGGGAGGACGTTTGTAAACAACCCTAGGTATTTCTTTAAAAGTATTGGCCAGTTTGGGGTCGCTGCTGATGATGTACCAATGTTTCTTTATAGCACATTCAAATTCTTTTCCCAGGGCTGAGTATTGCACAATGCATAGAGGACCGTTACTTGAGGGGGTATCCCGTTTGGATTGAAGAACTTCCTCTTGTGTGCAGTCGCTGAATCTGTCGCGTGCCTTTTTTAGCCATTCATCTGGATAGCCTCTGCTTCTGAAGCGCGCATCTAGGAGATCTGCCTGTGTTTTGTAATCTGCGTCTTCACTACAGAGTCTCCTCATGCGGCTATGTTGGCTTATTGGAAGGCTGCGTTTCAGCGGTAGCGGATGGAAACTATCAGCTCGGAGCAAGGCATTACTGTCTGTGGGTTTTCTATAAACATCTGTTTTGAAACCTTTGCCGTTGCGTATGATGCGTATGTCCAGAAAACTGATTTCCTTTTTGTCAAAGGTGATAGTGAATTTCAGTGATTCATTGCAGGAGTTTATATAGTCAAAAAACATTTTTAGATCATGTTCACTGCCGCTCCATAATAAAAGGATGTCATCCACATAGCGTCGCCAAAGTTTTATGTAGGTTAGGAAGGGATTATTGGGCCCAAAGACTGAATCTTGTTCAAAGAGGCCCATATAGAGGCCTGCGTAATTAGGGGCCATACGGCTTCCCATTGCGGTGCCACGTGTTTGGAGATAATAGTCATTCTCAAACATAAAGAAATTCCTTGTTAAAACTAATTCGGCCAGCTCTCTGATGCAGTTTGTACTGGGTGAGGGGTTTTCACGTCGGTTCATATAATAGGTGAGCGCTTGCAATCCCCCTGTGTGTGGTATACAGGTGTATAAGCTCTCAACATCCAAAGTGACCATGATAACTTCTTCAATTTCCCCCACATTCTTTAGGGTGTTAATAATGTCCATGGAGTCTCTTATATAGGCTGGGAGAGAAGTGACATGTGGTTTTAGAAAATGATCGACATATGTGGAGATTTTCTCTGTGAGCGACCCGATTGAGGAGACAATGGGTCTGCCTGGAGGCGATTCAAGGCGTTTGTGGATTTTGGGCAGAGTGTACATGACTGGGGTGACAGGGTATTCAACTTTCATGAACTCCAATACATTTTTATCAATTTCCTGATTGTCAAAAAAATGCTGTAGTTTTCCATGTATTTCTGTTTTGAACTGGGCTGTAGGACTGGATGGCAACTTTTTATAGAAAGATAGATCTCCTAGTTGTCTTTTTATTTCATTTTGATAGTCCACCCGGTTCTGAATGACTATAGCGCTGCCTTTATCAGCGGGCTTGACAATCACATGCACATTTTTCAAATCAATCAAAGCATCTCTCTGTTCTTTTGGGAGGTTATTCATTGTTTTATATTCCCGTTTTTTATTTTTTCAATAAAATGAACATGATTGTGTAGAATGTGTCTTTAACAGTTTGACTGTATCAAAACGTTTTCCACATTGCTTGCATTTGTAGCGTTTCTCTCCAATGGGCCTTTTCCACACTCGGTACAGTGCAAGGCTTTCACTCCTGCATGTATGTGTGTGTATCCATGACACTGAGTAAAACTCCTCCCACACAGTTCACAGTTGAATTATTTCTTTCCTGTGTGAATTCTGTAGTGTTACTCTAAAATCAGGGACTTTCTGAAACCTTTTCTACATTAGCCACATTGTATGGTCTTGGTATGGCTTCCAATCTCCAGTGTGAATTCTCTGGTGATTTTTCTTTTTCTTGACGGAGACACACATGGAGACACACACATACATGCAGGAGTGAAAGCCTTGCACTGTACCGAGTGTAGAAAAAAGCTTTAGTAGGCCTATAACTCCAGGTTCTTTAATCTCCATCAGAGAAGTCACACTGGAGAGAAACACTACAAATGCAAGAGTGCCATACATAAAATGCTATCTAGCCTATTCACACAAGCATGATTAAACTCCCGACAGGGTTGAATAGTTTCTCTCCACACATATTTTCCTCTACTGCTGCCATGCACAGAATATATTTCGAGAACCACCACTATAGACCAAGCAATGGTCAAACACCTCCTTCTAGTGACAAAACATTGAGCATGGCATTGAATGATCCTCCATCATTATGCACTACTGAATGACAATTGAATGTTAAAGCGGCTCTGTTATTTTCAGACAAAACTAGGACAATGACTATGTTTTAATGACAATGGAACACCATCCGTATGCACCACTTTGACTGCATTTCATGTGAATGGTAAAGCCATAGCAATGGTCAAACACCTCCTTCTAGTGACAAAACAGTGAGCATAGCATTGAATGATCCTCCATCATTATGCACTACTGAATGACAATTGAATGTTAAAGCGGCTCTGTTCTTTTCAGACAAAACTAGGACAATGACTATGTTTTAATGACAATGGAACACCATCCGTATGCACCACTTTGACTGCATTTCATGTGAATGGTAAAGCCATAGAAGACCAATCAATGTATCACACGGTGTGATACATGGGTGGGGCAACAAGTAATCAGACTTGTGAAAGAACACTGACGAAACTACTGACATCGCCAACATTGTCTACACGCTACTACTCTATTTGTTGTATTCTATATTCAGCTCTAAATGATTCTCACTACTGTTAATAACAGCGACTACACTGAGTTTTCTATAGATGGTGGACCTGTTTTTTAAATATTTAATATTTCATTACATTTCTTCTCTTCTGAAAAATAAAAATATAAAAAGTGAAAGGGGATGAGTAGAATTGTGGTGGTTCTCGAAATATCTTCTGTGCATGGCAGCAGTAGATGCAAATATGTGTGGAGAGAAACTCTATTCAACCCTGTCGTGAGTTTAATCATGCTTGTGTGAATATATTTATTGCATGGCACTCTTGCATTTGTAGTGTTTCTCTCCAGTGTGACTTCTCTGATGGAGATTAAAAGAACCTGGAGTTATAGGCCTACTAAAGCTTTTTCTACACTCGGTACAGTACAAGCCAGGCTTTCACTCCTGCATGTATGTGTGTGTCTCCATGACACTGAGCAAAACTCACACCCCACACAGTACACAGGGACTTTCTGAAACCTTTTCTACATTAGCCACATTGTATGGTCTTGGTATGGCTTCTCCAGTGTGAATTCTCTGGTGATTTGCAATGAAAGGGCTTCTCTCTGTATGGACGCAATGATGAGTCTATAAGTCACAATATTGGTTAATAGTCCCCTCTGTTCTTCCACGAGACCCTGTAGTGTTGGATGTTTTGTCTAACTAGTTACAAAATAAATCTTTAGTTTTAGTCGAGCTGTCAAAGACAGTATCTTTCGTATCTTTCCTCCAAAAGACATTCTAGTCTAGTGCCTGCCCCTTCTGGACTGGAAATCAATCACATCACTTCAGAAGAATACCCTTTTTTTAGTTTATACCCTCTCACCAATGTTTTTAGACATTATATAAAGTGTCCTATAATGTTGGAACATAGCTATGGCTACTTTATGATGGAAATTGTAGCATGATGTTTTATTTTTTAAAGAGTTACATATGCCCTTATATTTTTCATATGTGAATTTAGTTTGCCAACTTGGAGACTGGGGATGTTATCAAGTAGGCCCATTTGTAACATGGGGCCAAATACCCCCCACTCCCCCCACCAGAAACTCACACCTTGGTAAAGGGGTTACCTGATTGGTCAGAGAGGACCCTAAGTACCCTGACTAGACTGCATATATACTAGGTTGGGGTCAGTCTACTCTTCAGAGCAGATCATCTGAATCTAGAGAAAGCAGCAGGAGAAAGATCTAGGACTCAACGAACACACCATGCCTACATTAATGACCAGGAGACAACCGGAGAGCAAAGGATTAAAACTCAAAGTAGGAGGTCTGAAAAAGCACCGCTTTGAACCATACCAGCGCTCTTCAAGGACATGTACAGGTAAGGATCAATGACCAAATGAGAAAAAATACACTTGTATTAGTATGGTCTGAGTCACCTATAGTAAATATATACCATAGATGTCTCTATAGCATATTCTGTAAGTCAAAATGCTAATAGATATTTATGGCATTTTATTAGATTCAATGTGAGGATACTTGAGCAAATTAATCACTAACTGTGGATTCAAAATGTCTCTTTCATAATCTTTGTAGTCCCTGAATCAGCAGTGATATAGAATAGATATTATGATTTAGATATGATAAGGAATATATAGTTAAACAAAAAGTGGAGATATATCCAAGATGCCAATGGAATGTCATGGTACTTATTGGTTATTTTGTATCATAATCCAATTGACTCTAAATTATCGGTCTCTGTCCTCTCTCTTTAGGTGGTTCCATGGACAAAGCCATCCGACACTCCAACATGTCCAGCTCTGAACCAGACGTGGTGTTCATCTCTGAAGATGTCCCGTCGCCAGCGGTCTACATTGACATCATGACCACCAACTCCCCCATGCACTTTGAAACAGAGTGGGGCAGGACCTGTTCCACTCTGTGTTGTGACAACATTGAACAGGACCTGTTCAATTTTGTCATCGTCCCTTCCCCGGCGGCTTACGTCGACATCCTGACCACGTCCGCCCCCCAACAACACGCCATCGTGTCCTGCTCAGATGTCCCTAATTCCCCAACCACGCCACTGACCAAAGTGACCACCAGCTCCTCCTCCCAACACTCTGATGGTCCAGGGTTGGATTCAGAGAGTTGCATAGCCGAGCAGGACATGCTGGATGGAGGCCAGTACATCGTCACAAGCTTCATGGCGGAAGGGGGCTACGGGATGGTGGCCAAAGCCATCAACACGCGTACATGTGACATGGTGGCCATCAAGATAATAAAGAAACGCAAGAATTACGACAAAGTGGCAGAACACGAGGTAAGGCATTGCTTTGGAGAAATGTGTGTGTGCATCATTTGTTATATGACGCCGTGTCTAAATCTGTCTTCTTGTATTCCCAGATGGCCATGTTGCAAAAGCTGAGAGTCCTGGACCCTGACACGTGTGGAATAGTGAGATTTCACGACAGCTTTGTCCACAACGGATTGAGATGCATTGTGTTTGAGTCTCTGGATGTCGATATCACGGAATTCTTGAACGGAAGAGATTCTCGTCTGTCCATGACGGAGATGAGACCCATCGTCCAGCAGGTATGAGTTTGAAATGAGAAGTGATGACAACAATATTGAGTTAGACTTCACAACTCCTTTGCTGCAGTGCACCTACTAATCATGCTCTTTATTCTTGTCTTGCAGCTTGCCATTACACTCCAGGCACTGAAGGGAATCGGTCTGATCCATGCAGACATCAAATTGGAGAACATCATGCTGGTGAACCAACGAGAACAAGCCCTCAGAGTCAAACTCATTGACTTTGGTCTGGCCGTTCCTGTCTCTGAGACCAAGCGACGGGCCATCGAGCCCAATCTGGAGTACAGGTGAGTTCTACTCTTGGACAAATTAATGTGTTTTACTGAAAGCAAACATTTAATGACTGCATTTGACAAGATAGTTATTGCATTGCTATAAAACTTTATTTTCTTTTACAACCCACAGAGCACCAGAAGTATTCCTGGGCCTCCCACTCACAGAGGCCCTTGACATGTGGTCACTGGGCTGTGTCATGGCTAACATGATGCTGAGCGAGGATTTAATCAGCGGGGACACCCAATACGATGTGGTGAGTAATCTATTGATGAACTGCACATTTAAAACAGAATGCTTTCAGACTCTATTCTGAACAAACACTGTAGTTACACATTCTTCTTATGAGCTGGGAGTTTACTTAAGACTGAATTGTTGAATATCCTCTGTTTTTTTTCTTTCTGCAGCTTCAATCCATCTTCTCGATGCTTGGTATGCCAGCACAATCTCTCTTGGATACCGGACTAAAGACATGCAACTATTTCATCCCAGAGAACAATATGTGGAGATTTAAGGTACCCCCCCCCCCCCCACACACACACACACACACACACACACACACTTGGTGTAATAACTTCCTCTCTTATATTCAAGTATCCTTGCTCATATTCATTCAAATCACTGAAACTAACTTTTGTTTTTGTTTTGTTTTGATATAGAAACCAGAGGAGTATTACGTAGGGGGAGAGAAGAGGAGAGGAGAGAGAAGAGAAGAGGACGAAGACGAGGATGAGGATGAGGATGAGGATGATGATGAGAGCTCACTGGAAGAGGTGTTCGACTTTGACGATGCCGACGAAACGTCTTGTGACGTCTTCATGGACCTGTTGAAACGGATGCTTCACCTGGATCCAGAGGAGAGGATAACACCTGAGCAGGTGTTGAACCATCCCTTCATCACCACCAAGCCAAGTCCCACCTAGTCTCTCTCTCTCGAGACAGACGGTTGAATTCAACGGAAAAGAGGATGCTGTTTTTATTTTATTTTTTTCATGATGGGTTCTCAGATTGAGTCCCACCAAACCACCTCGTAGCAAGTCCACAAATAGTGTGGGATCTTGAGGTGGTGTTTTTTTTTGTGTGAAAGAAAATTGGAAATGCTTCTTTTGCAAGAACGCACAACAGACTCAATGCATAGATTACACTCCACTGCTGTTGCACTGCATGGTACTGTCACTTATGTCTGTTAAGAGACTGCTGCTGGAAATGTTTGACTACTTTCAAAATAAGCATTTCCAATTTTATTTATTATTCCCATGCACATTATGTATATTAGACATTTTAGACATTGTGTTACGTTCACATCATTGGCTGCATGCATTCCAACTGAGAGAAGAAATTAGCACAATACATTTTGTAAATAATTGTTCTATTGATATGTGTTTTAAGTTGTAAACATGGTTGAAATATGTGTTGTGTATGTTCTTTTTTGATATACATTTTGATATTTTCCAGTTATATCTCTACATTGATTGATTTCATACTATAGGTAGACAGTCCTTGCAGGGTTTCTTCATTATTTTGCATTAAAATTACTTTGAATGAAAGCTTAATCACAACCCATTGAAACTAATGTCACACCCCTGAAAATGACTCAAATCATGAAGGCAGCGTGCAATTTACGTGGAATCTTTCACAGACTTTCATACTAGTCTACTACTACTAGCCATATGCACTCATGTTTATTTTGCATGTCATGGTAGGCCTACCTGCAATTTTTTTTGCTGCTAGTATTGAAGTAGCGTTGTGTATATATATTTTTGTTCAACTTTTTTTCTTCTAGTATTGAAGAAGCAACGGAAAAGAGGATGCTGTTTTTATTTTATTTTTTTCATGATGGGTTCTCAGATTGAGTCCCACCAAACCACCTCGTAGCAAGTCCACAAATAGTGTGGGATCTTGAGGTGGTGTTTTTTTTTGTGTGAAAGAAAATTGGAAATGCTTCTTTTGCAAGAACGCACAACAGACTCAATGCATAGATTACACTCCACTGCTGTTGCACTGCATGGTACTGTCACTTATGTCTGTTAAGAGACTGCTGCTGGAAATGTTTGACTACTTTCAAAATAAGCATTTCCAATTTTATTTATTATTCCCATGCACATTATGTATATTAGACATTTTAGACATTGTGTTACGTTCACATCATTGGCTACATGCATTCCAACTGAGAGAAGAAATTAGCACAATACATTTTGTAAATAATTGTTCTATTGATATGTGTTTTAAGTTGTAAACATGGTTGAAATATGTGTTGTGTATGTTCTTTTTTGATATACATTTTGATATTTTCCAGTTATATCTCTACATTGATTGATTTCATACTATAGGTAGACAGTCCTTGCAGGGTTTCTTCATTATTTTGCATTAAAATTACTTTGAATGAAAGCTTAATCACAACCCATTGAAACTAATGTCACACCCCTGAAAATGACTCAAATCATGAAGGCAGCGTGCAATTTACGTGGAATCTTTCACAGACTTTCATACTAGTCTACTACTACTAGCCATATGCACTCATGTTTATTTTGCATGTCATGGTAGGCCTACCTGCAATTTTTTTTGCTGCTAGTATTGAAGTAGCGTTGTGTATATATATTTTTGTTCAACTTTTTTTCTTCAACTATTTTTTAAAGTGGCATCTGTATATATTATTTCTCTCAAATAAATGGTTACATTCCTACAGTTGATCTGTTGTTGTTGTTCTTGTTGTAGTAACGACCCAGCACACTCAAACAATAATACAATAATATAACACTAAGTAAGTCCTAATAAATAACACTAACGAATAATGTGTCTTAATTTAAATTAATATATTTTTATTTTTCAGAAGAGAAGAAATGTAATGAAATATTAAATATTTAAAAAAGAAAACAGGTTCACCTAAATGTTATATGAAATAACTTGTATGAGTATGAAAACTCAGTGTAGTCGCTGTTATTAACATTAGACTGGTAGTGAGAATCATTTAGATGAGCTGAATATAAAATACAACAAATAGAGTAGTAGAGTGTAGACCAGGGGTGCCCACACATTTATGACGTGAGATCTACTTTAAAAATGACCAGCTCAACAAGATCTACCCACTGAAAAAATAAGTGTACCATTGCTGAAAATAGTTTAAATATATAATGTACCTGGGGGAGAAATTACGACGTATTTAAAACACAAACTTTGCCATGCTACTAGTCCTACATACTTACACCTAGAAACCCCATTCAAACCTATTTAGGTTCATCTTACGGTGGACATGTTTGCATGAAAATAAATCTTTGAAATGTTTCATAGTTTTAGAAATATATAGTGCAAGGACACTTCGACACCAACTCTGGGGGAGCCCAGGTTCGAACTGGCAACCTTGCAGTTACCATCCAGCCACTCTACCCCCTGTTTTGGTTTGGTTTTATTTAGTTTATGACAGAATGGAGAGAGAAAGCTAAATTCATTGACAAAGTACATTTGGAATTTGTCACCCATCCTACACACCCTGTAGACAATGTTGGCTATGTCAGTAGTTTCGCCAGTGTTCTTTCACAGGTTAGTCTGATTACTTCTTGCCACACCCATGTATCACACCGTGTGATACATTAATTAGTCTTCTATGGCTTTACCATTCACATGTAATGCAGTCAAAGTGGTGCATACGGATGGTGTTCCATTGTCATTAAAACATAGTCATTGTCCTAGTTTTGTCTGAAAAGAACAGAGTGTATGTAATGATGATGGCTAGTCGGTCAGTAATTGATCTACGCTTTAACATTCAATTGTCATTCAGTAGTGCATAATGCTGGTGGATCATTCAATGCTATGCTCACTGTTTTGTCACTAGAAGGAGGTGTTTGTGACCTTGTGTGGTCCTTGTGTGGTCCTTGTGACCTTGTGTGTTCTGGGGGTCCTTGTGACCTTGTGTGATCTGGGGGTCCTTGTGACCTTGTGTGATCTGGGGGTCCTTGTGACGTGAAAGTGCTTGAGAACCACTGCTCTGTATGACTCCAGGTTGGACGGCCAGCTGACAGAACGTGACGGGAGGAGCAGATCTAACACTATATTGTGCCTTATAGCTGAATCAGTCTCTCCATGTGGGACTGAACCTTGTTTGTTTTCATTTTAGCCACTTATGCCCTATGTATTTCGTCATACGACGAATAGCAAACATCTACAAATTTGCAATGTGTTGCGATGCAAGCTTGTAGATCTAATATTGTCAATGTTTTTGCTCGTTGCAAGATTTCACAAAACATGCAACAGCAAAATGCTGAACACATGCTTCCCATGATGGTTGTCATGTGATTGCTACTGTTAAACCCTCTCATTTTGTGTAATATGTTGTCCGTTGTGAAAACAAATCATTTGATTGATTAATAAAATTTGATTTTCTGGAGGAAATGTCACATCATTTTGTTGCTACTTTCAGCTTTGACAAAGCAATGTAGCCATGTGTTAACAAAGCTAGTTGTTTAGGTCATTGGTCGTCAAAGTGAGGTGCAAAGTTTGATTGATGAATACTTTATTGGCAGAAATGTATCAGTACAGGGTACGGTCAAACAGAAATGAAATCAGAAAAAAGTCCTTGCGGTCTTGTTTCCATTCAGGTCCTGGGTATTCAATTCATAATCATGACATGAAAAAATAACAACACAATTCTAATCATCCTAAAAATATATAATGTACCTGGGGGAGAAATTACGACGTATTTAAAACACAAACTTTGCCATGCTACTAGTCCTACATACTTACACCTAGAAACCCCATTCAAACCTATTTAGGTTCATCTTACGGTGGACATGTTTGCATGAAAAGAAATCTTTGAAATGTTTCATAGTTTTAGAAATATATAGTGCAAGGACACTTCGACACCAACTCTGGGGGAGCCCAGGTTCGAACTGGCAACCTTGCAGTTACCATCCAGCCACTCTACCCCCTGTTTTGGTTTGGTTTTATTTAGTTTATGACAGAATGGAGAGAGAAAGCTAAATTCATTGACAAAGTACATTTGGAATTTGTCACCCATCCTACACACCCTGTAGACAATGTTGGCTATGTCAGTAGTTTCGCCAGTGTTCTTTCACAGGTTAGTCTGATTACTTCTTGCCACACCCATGTATCACACCGTGTGATACATTAATTAGTCTTCTATGGCTTTACCATTCACATGTAATGCAGTCAAAGTGGTGCATACGGATGGTGTTCCATTGTCATTAAAACATAATCATTGTCCTAGTTTTGTCTGAAAAGAACAGTGTATGTAATGATGATGGCTAGTCGGTCAGTAATTGATCTACGCTTTAACATTCAATTGTCATTCAGTAGTGCATAATGCTGGTGGATCATTCAATGCTATGCTCACTGTTTGTCACTAGAAGGAGGTGTTTGTGACCTTGTGTGGTCCTTGTGTGGTCCTTGTGTGGTCCTTGTGAGCTTGTGTGTTCTGGGGGTCCTTGTGTGATCTGGGGGTCCTTGTGACCTTGTGTGATCTGGGGGTCCTTGTGACGTGAAAGTGCTTGAGAACCACTGCTCTGTATGACTCCAGGTTGGACGGCCAGCTGACAGAGAACGTGACGGGCGGAGCAGATCTAACACTATATTGTGCCTTATAGCTGAATCAGTCTCTCCATGTGGGACTGAACCTTGTTTGTTTTCATTTTAGCCACTTATGCCCTATGTATTTCGTCATACGACGAATAGCAAACATCTACAAATTTGCAATGTGTTGCGATGCAAGCTTGTAGATCTAATATTGTCAATGTTTTTGCTCTTTGCAAGATTTCACAAAACATGCAACAGCAAAATGCTGAACACATGCTTCCCATGATGGTTGTCATGTGATTGCTACTGTTAAACCCTCTCATTTTGTGTAATATGTTGTCCGTTGTGAAAACAAATCATTTGATTGATTAATAAAATTTGATTTTCTGGAGGAAATGTCACATCATTTTGTTGCTACTTTCAGCTTTGACAAAGCAATGTAGCCATGTGTTAACAAAGCTAGTTGTTTAGGTCATTGGTCGTCAAAGTGAGGTGCAAAGTTTGATTGATGAATACTTTATTGGCAGAAATGTATCAGTACAGGGTACGGTCAAACAGAAATGAAATCAGAAAAAAGTCCTTGCGGTCTTGTTTCCATTCAGGTCCTGGGTATTCAATTCATAATCATGACATGAAAAAATAACAACACAATTCTAATCATCCTAAAAATATATAATGTACCTGGGGGAGAAATTACGACGTATTTAAAACACAAACTTTGCCATGCTACTAGTCCTACATACTTACACCTAGAAACCCCATTCAAACCTATTTAGGTTCATCTTACGGTGGACATGTTTGCATGAAAAGAAATCTTTGAAATGTTTCATAGTTTTAGAAATATATAGTGCAAGGACACTTCGACACCAACTCTGGGGGAGCCCAGGTTCGAACTGGCAACCTTGCAGTTACCATCCAGCCACTCTACCCCCTGTTTTGGTTTGGTTTTATTTAGTTTATGACAGAATGGAGAGAGAAAGCTAAATTCATTGACAAAGTACATTTGGAATTTGTCACCCATCCTACACACCCTGTAGACAATGTTGGCTATGTCAGTAGTTTCGCCAGTGTTCTTTCACAGGTTAGTCTGATTACTTCTTGCCACACCCATGTATCACACCGTGTGATACATTAATTAGTCTTCTATGGCTTTACCATTCACATGTAATGCAGTCAAAGTGGTGCATACGGATGGTGTTCCATTGTCATTAAAACATAATCATTGTCCTAGTTTTGTCTGAAAAGAACAGTGTATGTAATGATGATGGCTAGTCGGTCAGTAATTGATCTACGCTTTAACATTCAATTGTCATTCAGTAGTGCATAATGCTGGTGGATCATTCAATGCTATGCTCACTGTTTGTCACTAGAAGGAGGTGTTTGTGACCTTGTGTGGTCCTTGTGTGGTCCTTGTGTGGTCCTTGTGAGCTTGTGTGTTCTGGGGGTCCTTGTGTGATCTGGGGGTCCTTGTGACCTTGTGTGATCTGGGGGTCCTTGTGACGTGAAAGTGCTTGAGAACCACTGCTCTGTATGACTCCAGGTTGGACGGCCAGCTGACAGAGAACGTGACGGGCGGAGCAGATCTAACACTATATTGTGCCTTATAGCTGAATCAGTCTCTCCATGTGGGACTGAACCTTGTTTGTTTTCATTTTAGCCACTTATGCCCTATGTATTTCGTCATACGACGAATAGCAAACATCTACAAATTTGCAATGTGTTGCGATGCAAGCTTGTAGATCTAATATTGTCAATGTTTTTGCTCTTTGCAAGATTTCACAAAACATGCAACAGCAAAATGCTGAACACATGCTTCCCATGATGGTTGTCATGTGATTGCTACTGTTAAACCCTCTCATTTTGTGTAATATGTTGTCCGTTGTGAAAACAAATCATTTGATTGATTGATAAAATTTGATTTTCTGGAGGAAATGTCACATCATTTTGTTGCTACTTTCAGCTTTGACAAAGCAATGTAGCCATGTGTTAACAAAACTAGTTGTTTAGGTCATTGGTCGTCAAAGTGAGGTGCAAAGTTTGATTGATGAATACTTTATTGGAAGAAATGTATCAGTACAGGGTACGGTCAAACAGAAATTAAATCAGAAAAAAGTGTTGGGGCATGTGGACTTTGCGTTCGAGTTGCCCAAACTGCAAGTGCACATTTGAGTGAGGAGTCTGCTATAAACACAACATGAGATATATAGCTAAATAGCTATAAACACGAGATCACAACACTGGTATCGGTATTCGGTATCATTGTCTAACACAGAAATTGTGGTATCGGGCTTCTCTCTGTATGGACGCAATGATGAGTCTATAAGTCACAATTGGTTAATAGTCCCCTCTGTTCTTCCATGATACTCTGTAGTGTTGGATGTTATGTCTCACTAGTCACAAAAAAATCCTTAGTTTTAGTCTTTGTCGAAGACCCTATAGCAAAGAAATAGCAGATCTACAAGCTCAGAACACGTTGCAATGCAACATGTGGTTGCAACACTCGGCTATTTTTCAGATTTTGGCAATGTATATAATGGAAAACAAAAACAAATAAAAGCTTTTTTTTAACAACTCATGTCACTTTATATCACTTGTTCTCAAACCTTTTCATGTCAAGGACCCCCAAAATGATATTCATTTGGTCACGGACCCCATCTCAATATGGTAGGCCTATGTTGTTCAAAGGCCCCCCAGAAGCAAATATTTGAGGTGTAAATGTTTACTTAAAAAATACTGTATGTTCAAAGATTTGAAAAAAAGGGTTTAGGGGTTAGGGTTAAGTTTATTGTTATAAGCAGGGAACCCTGAGCCCCAAAGTATATAAATTATCATACTCAGCCATGGTCTTATTTACTATTCCCAAAGACAAGAACTAAAGGTGGTTTTGGGGATGGGATCAGATTTCCAGGTATTTCCTCATGATGTTCATCAGTTCAGAATCCCTTCTATTACCATCATCTCCACATCAATATGAAAAGCTGTCAAGCTGTATTTATAGGTCAAAGATGCAAGGATAATAACACACATGGTGCCACCCAAGGATATAGTAGCATAGTTGACAAAGCGAACACCAGTTTATAGAAGAAGGAAAAGTTGATCATAAACTTGAAAAGTACCCCTAATGTATAGTTTGTATTGTTTGTTAATAGAAATATTTAGTTTGCAATGCATTATGGGTAATGCACTTTATAGGAATGTGACTGGCAAAGTAAATGTGCAGGTGAATTAACTACCAGTTTATCTAGCAGTGATTGATACAGCAGCTAGCTATCATAAACAGCTCACAAGTAAAGTAAACAGTCAACAAGTAAAGCTTAACAAGTAAAACTTAAATAGCCTATGAATGTAATAATATAATTCTACATTGAGAAAGAAAAATAGTAATGGTTAGAACCACACAGCACTTTGTAGCATGCTCTGTAAAGACACTTGGCCCACAATGCCAACATTATGGGTTCAATTCCCATTTAAGGAGTCCTTTGGTGAGGTTTGGACCAACTGTCTTGAGGCCAATTTTGGAGGTAAAAATTCATGTTAATGCTTTAGAGAAAGTGCCAAAATCCACCAGGATCTTAATGGAATGGAAAAACATGTTTATAAAATAACAAATAAAATTAACATGATTGTGTAGAATGTGTCTTTAACAGTTTGACTGTATCAAAACGTTTTCCACATTGCTTGCATTTGTAGCGTTTCTCTCCAATGGGCCTTTTCCACACTCGGTACAGTGCAAGGCTTTCACTCCTGCATGTATGTGTGTGTATCCATGACACTGAGTAAAACTCCTCCCACACAGTTCACAGTTGAATTATTTCTTTCCTGTGTGAATTCTGTAGTGTTTCTCTAAAATCAGGGACTTTCTGAAACCTTTTCTACATTAGCCACATTGTATGGTCTTGGTATGGCTTCTCCAGTGTGAATTCTCTGGTGATTTTTCTTTTTCTTGACGGAGACACACATGGAGACACACACATACATGCAGGAGTGAAAGCCTTGCACTGTACCGAGTGTAGAAAAAAGCTTTAGTAGGCCTATAACTCCAGGTTCTTTAATCTCCATCAGAGAAGTCACACTGGAGAGAAACACTACAAATGCAAGAGTGCCATACATAAAATGCTATCTAGCCTATTCACACAAGCATGATTAAACTCCCGACAGGGTTGAATAGTTTCTCTCCACACATATTTTCCTCTACTGCTGCCATGCACAGAATATATTTCGAGAACCACCACTATAGACCAAGCAATGGTCAAACACCTCCTTCTAGTGACAAAACATTGAGCATAGCATTGAATGATCCTCCATCATTATGCACTACTGAATGACAATTGAATGTTAAAGCGTATCAATTACTGACCGACTAGCCATCATCATTACATACACTCTGTTCTTTTCAGACAAAACTAGGACAATGACTGTTTTAATGACAATGGAACACCATCCGTATGCACCACTTTGACTGCATTACATGTGAATGGTAAAGCCATAGAAGACCAATCAATGTATCACACGGTGTGATACATGGGTGGGGCAACAAGTAATCAGACTTGTGAAAGAACACTGACGAAACTACTGACATCGCCAACATTGTCTACACGCTACTACTCTATTTGTTGTATTCTATATTCAGCTCTAAATGATTCTACTGTTAATAACAGCGACTACACTGAGTTTTCTATAGATGGTGGACCTGTTTTTTAAATATTTAATATTTCATTACATTTCTTCTCTTCTGAAAAATAAAAATATAAAAAGTGAAAGGGGATGAGTAGAATTGTGGTGGTTCTCGAAATATCTTCTGTGCATGGCAGCAGTAGATGCAAATATGTGTGGAGAGAAACTCTATTCAACCCTGTCGTGAGTTTAATCATGCTTGTGTGAATATATTTATTGCATGGCACTCTTGCATTTGTAGTGTTTCTCTCCAGTGTGACTTCTCTGATGGAGATTAAAAGAACCTGGAGTTATAGGCCTACTAAAGCTTTTTCTACACTCGGTACAGTACAAGCCAGGCTTTCACTCCTGCATGTATGTGTGTGTCTCCATGACACTGAGCAAAACTCCTCCCACACAGTACACAGGGACTTTCTGAAACCTTTTCTACATTAGCCACATTGTATGGTCTTGGTATGGCTTCTCCAGTGTGAATTCTCTGGTGATTTGCAATGAAAGGGCTTCTCTCTGTATGGACGCAATGATGAGTCTATAAGTCACAATATTGGTTAATAGTCCCCTCTGTTCTTCCACGAGACCCTGTAGTGTTGGATGTTTTGTCTAACTAGTTACAAAATAAATCTTTAGTTTTAGTCGAGCTGTCAAAGACAGTATCTTTCGTATCTTTCCTCCAAAAGACATTCTAGTCTAGTGCCTGCCCCTTCTGGACTGGAAATCAATCACATCACTTCAGAAGAATACCCTTTTTTATAGTTTATACCCTCTCACCAATGTTTTTAGACATTATATAAAGTGTCCTATAATGTTGGAACATAGCTATGGCTACTTTATGATGGAAATTGTAGCATGATGTTTTATTTTTTAAAGAGTTACATATGCCCTTATATTTTTCATATGTGAATTTAGTTTGCCAACTTGGAGACTGGGGATGTTATCAAGTAGGCCCATTTGTAACATGGGGCCAAATACCCCCCACTCCCCCCACCAGAAACTCACACCTTGGTAAAGGGGTTACCTGATTGGTCAGAGAGGACCCTAAGTACCCTGACTAGACTGCATATATACTAGGTTGGGGTCAGTCTACTCTTCAGAGCAGATCATCTGAATCTAGAGAAAGCAGCAGGAGAAAGATCTAGGACTCAACGAACACACCATGCCTACATTAATGACCAGGAGACAACCGGAGAGCAAAGGATTAAAACTCAAAGTAGGAGGTCTGAAAAAGCACCGCTTTGAACCATACCAGCGCTCTTCAAGGACATGTACAGGTAAGGATCAATGACCAAATGAGAAAAAATACACTTGTATTAGTATGGTCTGAGTCACCTATAGTAAATATATACCATAGATGTCTCTATAGCATATTCTGTAAGTCAAAATGCTAATAGATATTTATGGCATTTTATTAGATTCAATGTGAGGATACTTGAGCAAATTAATCACTAACTGTGGATTCAAAATGTCTCTTTCATAATCTTTGTAGTCCCTGAATCAGCAGTGATATAGAATAGATATTATGATTTAGATATGATAAGGAATATATAGTTAAACAAAAAGTGGAGATATATCCAAGATGCCAATGGAATGTCATGGTACTTATTGGTTATTTTGTATCATAATCCAATTGACTCTAAATTATCGGTCTCTGTCCTCTCTCTTTAGGTGGTTCCATGGACAAAGCCATCCGACACTCCAACATGTCCAGCTCTGAACCAGACGTGGTGTTCATCTCTGAAGATGTCCCGTCGCCAGCGGTCTACATTGACATCATGACCACCAACTCCCCCATGCACTTTGAAACAGAGTGGGGCAGGACCTGTTCCACTCTGTGTTGTGACAACATTGAACAGGACCTGTTCAATTTTGTCATCGTCCCTTCCCCGGCGGCTTACGTCGACATCCTGACCACGTCCGCCCCCCAACAACACGCCATCGTGTCCTGCTCAGATGTCCCTAATTCCCCAACCACGCCACTGACCAAAGTGACCACCAGCTCCTCCTCCCAACACTCTGATGGTCCAGGGTTGGATTCAGAGAGTTGCATAGCCGAGCAGGACATGCTGGATGGAGGCCAGTACATCGTCACAAGCTTCATGGCGGAAGGGGGCTACGGGATGGTGGCCAAAGCCATCAACACGCGTACATGTGACATGGTGGCCATCAAGATAATAAAGAAACGCAAGAATTACGACAAAGTGGCAGAACACGAGGTAAGGCATTGCTTTGGAGAAATGTGTCTGTGCATCATTTGTTATATGACGCCGTGTCTAAATCTGTCTTCTTGTATTCCCAGATGGCCATGTTGCAAAAGCTGAGAGTCCTGGACCCTGACACGTGTGGAATAGTGAGATTTCACGACAGCTTTGTCCACAACGGATTGAGATGCATTGTGTTTGAGTCTCTGGATGTCGATATCACGGAATTCTTGAACGGAAGAGATTCTCGTCTGTCCATGACGGAGATGAGACCCATCGTCCAGCAGGTATGAGTTTGAAATGAGAAGTGATGACAACAATATTGAGTTAGACTTCACAACTCCTTTGCTGCAGTGCACCTACTAATCATGCTCTTTATTCTTGTCTTGCAGCTTGCCATTACACTCCAGGCACTGAAGGGAATCGGTCTGATTCATGCAGACATCAAATTGGAGAACATCATGCTGGTGAACCAACGAGAACAAGCCCTCAGAGTCAAACTCATTGACTTTGGTCTGGCCGTTCCTGTCTCTGAGACCAAGCGACGGGCCATCGAGCCCAATCTGGAGTACAGGTGAGTTCTACTCTTGGACAAATTAATGTGTTTTACTGAAAGCAAACATTTAATGACTGCATTTGACAAGATAGTTATTGCATTGCTATAAAACTTTATTTTCTTTTACAACCCACAGAGCACCAGAAGTATTCCTGGGCCTCCCACTCACAGAGGCCCTTGACATGTGGTCACTGGGATGTGTCATGGCTAACATGATGCTGAGCGAGGATTTAATCAGCGGGGACACCCAATACGATGTGGTGAGTAATCTATTGATGAACTGCACATTTAAAACAGAATGCTTTCAGACTCTATTCTGAACAAACACTGTAGTTACACATTCTTCTTATGAGCTGGGAGTTTACTTAAGACTGAATTGTTGAATATCCTCTGTTTTTTTTCTTTCTGCAGCTTCAATCCATCTTCTCGATGCTTGGTATGCCAGCACAATCTCTCTTGGATACCGGACTAAAGACATGCAACTATTTCATCCCAGAGAACAATATGTGGAGATTTAAGGTACCCCCCCCCCCCCCCACACACACACACACACACACACACACACACACACACACACACACACACACACACACACACACACACACTTGGTGTAATAACTTCCTCTCTTATATTCAAGTATCCTTGCTCATATTCATTCAAATCACTGAAACTAACTTTTGTTTTTGTTTTGTTTTGATATAGAAACCAGAGGAGTATTACGTAGGGGGAGAGAAGAGGAGAGGAGAGAGAAGAGAAGAGGACGAAGACGAGGATGAGGATGAGGATGAGGATGATGATGAGAGCTCACTGGAAGAGGTGTTCGACTTTGACGATGCCGACGAAACGTCTTGTGACGTCTTCATGGACCTGTTGAAACGGATGCTTCACCTGGATCCAGAGGAGAGGATAACACCTGAGCAGGTGTTGAACCATCCCTTCATCACCACCAAGCCAAGTCCCACCTAGTCTCTCTCTCTCGAGACAGACGGTTGAATTCAACGGAAAAGAGGATGCTGTTTTTATTTTATTTTTTTCATGATGGGTTCTCAGATTGAGTCCCACCAAACCACCTCGTAGCAAGTCCACAAATAGTGTGGGATCTTGAGGTGGTGTTTTTTTTTGTGTGAAAGAAAATTGGAAATGCTTCTTTTGCAAGAACGCACAACAGACTCAATGCATAGATTACACTCCACTGCTGTTGCACTGCATGGTACTGTCACTTATGTCTGTTAAGAGACTGCTGCTGGAAATGTTTGACTACTTTCAAAATAAGCATTTCCAATTTTATTTATTATTCCCATGCACATTATGTATATTAGACATTTTAGACATTGTGTTACGTTCACATCATTGGCTGCATGCATTCCAACTGAGAGAAGAAATTAGCACAATACATTTTGTAAATAATTGTTCTATTGATATGTGTTTTAAGTTGTAAACATGGTTGAAATATGTGTTGTGTATGTTCTTTTTTGATATACATTTTGATATTTTCCAGTTATATCTCTACATTGATTGATTTCATACTATAGGTAGACAGTCCTTGCAAGGTTTCTTCATTATTTTGCATTCAAATTACTTTGAATGAAAGCTTAATCACAACCCATTGAAACTAATGTCACACCCCTGAAAATGACTCAAATCATGAAGGCAGCGTGCAATTTACGTGGAATCTTTCACAGACTTTCATACTAGTCTACTACTACTAGCCATATGCACTCATGTTTATTTTGCATGTCATGGTAGGCCTACCTGCAATGTTTTTTGCTGCTAGTATTGAAGTAGCGTTGTGTATATATATTTTTGTTCAACTTTTTTTCTTCTAGTATTGAAGAAGCAACGGAAAAGAGGATGCTGTTTTTATTTTATTTTTTTCATGATGGGTTCTCAGATTGAGTCCCACCAAACCACCTCGTAGCAAGTCCACAAATAGTGTGGGATCTTGAGGTGGTGTTTTTTTTTGTGTGAAAGAAAATTGGAAATGCTTCTTTTGCAAGAACGCACAACAGACTCAATGCATAGATTACACTCCACTGCTGTTGCACTGCATGGTACTGTCACTTATGTCTGTTAAGAGACTGCTGCTGGAAATGTTTGACTACTTTCAAAATAAGCATTTCCAATTTTATTTATTATTCCCATGCACATTATGTATATTAGACATTTTAGACATTGTGTTACGTTCACATCATTGGCTGCATGCATTCCAACTGAGAGAAGAAATTAGCACAATACATTTTGTAAATAATTGTTCTATTGATATGTGTTTTAAGTTGTAAACATGGTTGAAATATGTGTTGTGTATGTTCTTTTTTGATATACATTTTGATATTTTCCAGTTATATCTCTACATTGATTGATTTCATACTATAGGTAGACAGTCCTTGCAGGGTTTCTTCATTATTTTGCATTAAAATTACTTTGAATGAAAGCTTAATCACAACCCATTGAAACTAATGTCACACCCCTGAAAATGACTCAAATCATGAAGGCAGCGTGCAATTTACGTGGAATCTTTCACAGACTTTCATACTAGTCTACTACTACTAGCCATATGCACTCATGTTTATTTTGCATGTCATGGTAGGCCTACCTGCAATTTTTTTTGCTGCTAGTATTGAAGTAGCGTTGTGTATATATATTTTTGTTCAACTTTTTTTCTTCTAGTATTGAAGAAGCATTTTTTTTGTTCAATTTTTTTTTAAAGTGGCATCTGTATATATTATTTCTCTCAAATAAATGGTTACATTCCTACAGTTGATCTGTTGTTGTTGTTCTTGTTGTAGTAACGACCCAGCACACTCAAACAATAATACAATAATATAACACTAAGTAAGTCCTAATAAATAACACTAACGAATAATGTGTCTTAATTTAAATTAATATATTTTTATTTTTCAGAAGAGAAGAAATGTAATGAAATATTAAATATTTAAAAAAGAAAACAGGTTCACCTAAATGTTATATGAAATAACTTGTATGAGTATGAAAACTCAGTGTAGTCGCTGTTATTAACATTAGACTGGTAGTGAGAATCATTTAGATGAGCTGAATATAAAATACAACAAATAGAGTAGTAGAGTGTAGACCAGGGGTGCCCACACATTTATGACGTGAGATCTACTTTAAAAATGACCAGCTCAACAAGATCTACCCACTGAAAAAATAAGTGTACCATTGCTGAAAATAGTTTAAATATATAATGTACCTGGGGGAGAAATTACGACGTATTTAAAACACAAACTTTGCCATGCTACTAGTCCTACATACTTACACCTAGAAACCCCATTCAAACCTATTTAGGTTCATCTTACGGTGGACATGTTTGCATGAAAATAAATCTTTGAAATGTTTCATAGTTTTAGAAATATATAGTGCAAGGACACTTCGACACCAACTCTGGGGGAGCCCAGGTTCGAACTGGCAACCTTGCAGTTACCATCCAGCCACTCTACCCCCTGTTTTGGTTTGGTTTTATTTAGTTTATGACAGAATGGAGAGAGAAAGCTAAATTCATTGACAAAGTACATTTGGAATTTGTCACCCATCCTACACACCCTGTAGACAATGTTGGCTATGTCAGTAGTTTCGCCAGTGTTCTTTCACAGGTTAGTCTGATTACTTCTTGCCACACCCATGTATCACACCGTGTGATACATTAATTAGTCTTCTATGGCTTTACCATTCACATGTAATGCAGTCAAAGTGGTGCATACGGATGGTGTTCCATTGTCATTAAAACATAGTCATTGTCCTAGTTTTGTCTGAAAAGAACAGAGTGTATGTAATGATGATGGCTAGTCGGTCAGTAATTGATCTACGCTTTAACATTCAATTGTCATTCAGTAGTGCATAATGCTGGTGGATCATTCAATGCTATGCTCACTGTTTTGTCACTAGAAGGAGGTGTTTGTGACCTTGTGTGGTCCTTGTGTGGTCCTTGTGACCTTGTGTGTTCTGGGGGTCCTTGTGACCTTGTGTGATCTGGGGGTCCTTGTGACCTTGTGTGATCTGGGGGTCCTTGTGACGTGAAAGTGCTTGAGAACCACTGCTCTGTATGACTCCAGGTTGGACGGCCAGCTGACAGAACGTGACGGGAGGAGCAGATCTAACACTATATTGTGCCTTATAGCTGAATCAGTCTCTCCATGTGGGACTGAACCTTGTTTGTTTTCATTTTAGCCACTTATGCCCTATGTATTTCGTCATACGACGAATAGCAAACATCTACAAATTTGCAATGTGTTGCGATGCAAGCTTGTAGATCTAATATTGTCAATGTTTTTGCTCGTTGCAAGATTTCACAAAACATGCAACAGCAAAATGCTGAACACATGCTTCCCATGATGGTTGTCATGTGATTGCTACTGTTAAACCCTCTCATTTTGTGTAATATGTTGTCCGTTGTGAAAACAAATCATTTGATTGATTAATAAAATTTGATTTTCTGGAGGAAATGTCACATCATTTTGTTGCTACTTTCAGCTTTGACAAAGCAATGTAGCCATGTGTTAACAAAGCTAGTTGTTTAGGTCATTGGTCGTCAAAGTGAGGTGCAAAGTTTGATTGATGAATACTTTATTGGCAGAAATGTATCAGTACAGGGTACGGTCAAACAGAAATGAAATCAGAAAAAAGTCCTTGCGGTCTTGTTTCCATTCAGGTCCTGGGTATTCAATTCATAATCATGACATGAAAAAATAACAACACAATTCTAATCATCCTAAAAATATATAATGTACCTGGGGGAGAAATTACGACGTATTTAAAACACAAACTTTGCCATGCTACTAGTCCTACATACTTACACCTAGAAACCCCATTCAAACCTATTTAGGTTCATCTTACGGTGGACATGTTTGCATGAAAAGAAATCTTTGAAATGTTTCATAGTTTTAGAAATATATAGTGCAAGGACACTTCGACACCAACTCTGGGGGAGCCCAGGTTCGAACTGGCAACCTTGCAGTTACCATCCAGCCACTCTACCCCCTGTTTTGGTTTGGTTTTATTTAGTTTATGACAGAATGGAGAGAGAAAGCTAAATTCATTGACAAAGTACATTTGGAATTTGTCACCCATCCTACACACCCTGTAGACAATGTTGGCTATGTCAGTAGTTTCGCCAGTGTTCTTTCACAGGTTAGTCTGATTACTTCTTGCCACACCCATGTATCACACCGTGTGATACATTAATTAGTCTTCTATGGCTTTACCATTCACATGTAATGCAGTCAAAGTGGTGCATACGGATGGTGTTCCATTGTCATTAAAACATAATCATTGTCCTAGTTTTGTCTGAAAAGAACAGTGTATGTAATGATGATGGCTAGTCGGTCAGTAATTGATCTACGCTTTAACATTCAATTGTCATTGAATGAGACCCATCGTCCAGCAGGTATGAGTTTGAAATGAGAAGTGATGACAACAATATTGAGTTAGACTTCACAACTCCTTTGCTGCAGTGCACCTACTAATCATGCTCTTTATTCTTGTCTTGCAGCTTGCCATTACACTCCAGGCACTGAAGGGAATCGGTCTGATCCATGCAGACATCAAATTGGAGAACATCATGCTGGTGAACCAACGAGAACAAGCCCTCAGAGTCAAACTCATTGACTTTGGTCTGGCCGTTCCTGTCTCTGAGACCAAGCGACGGGCCATCGAGCCCAATCTGGAGTACAGGTGAGTTCTACTCTTGGACAAATTAATGTGTTTTACTGAAAGCAAACATTTAATGACTGCATTTGACAAGATAGTTATTGCATTGCTATAAAACTTTATTTTCTTTTACAACCCACAGAGCACCAGAAGTATTCCTGGGCCTCCCACTCACAGAGGCCCTTGACATGTGGTCACTGGGCTGTGTCATGGCTAACATGATGCTGAGCGAGGATTTAATCAGCGGGGACACCCAATACGATGTGGTGAGTAATCTATTGATGAACTGCACACTTAAAACAGAATGCTTTCAGACTCTATTCTGAACAAACACTGTAGTTACACATTCTTCTTATGAGCTGGGAGTTTACTTAAGACTGAATTGTTGAATATCCTCTGTTTTTTTTCTTTCTGCAGCTTCAATCCATCTTCTCGATGCTTGGTATGCCAGCACAATCTCTCTTGGATACCGGACTAAAGACATGCAACTATTTCATCCCAGAGAACAATATGTGGAGATTTAAGGTACCCCCCCCCCCCACACACACACACACACACACACACACACACACACACACACACACACACACACACACACACACACACTTGGTGTAATAACTTCCTCTCTTATATTCAAGTATCCTTGCTCATATTCATTCAAATCACTGAAACTAACTTTTGTTTTTGTTTTGTTTTGATATAGAAACCAGAGGAGTATTACGTAGGGGGAGAGAAGAGGAGAGGAGAGAGAAGAGAAGAGGACGAAGACGAGGATGAGGATGAGGATGATGATGAGAGCTCACTGGAAGAGGTGTTCGACTTTGACGATGCCGACGAAACGTCTTGTGACGTCTTCATGGACCTGTTGAAACGGATGCTTCACCTGGATCCAGAGGAGAGGATAACACCTGAGCAGGTGTTGAACCATCCCTTCATCACCACCAAGCCAAGTCCCACCTAGTCTCTCTCTCTCTCTCTCTCGAGACAGACGGTTGAATTCAACGGAAAAGAGGATGCTGTTTTTATTTTATTTTTTTCATGATGGGTTCTCAGATTGAGTCCCACCAAACCACCTCGTAGCAAGTCCACAAATAGTGTGGGATCTTGAGGTGGTGTTTTTTTTTGTGTGAAAGAAAATTGGAAATGCTTCTTTTGCAAGAACGCACAACAGACTCAATGCATAGATTACACTCCACTGCTGTTGCACTGCATGGTACTGTCACTTATGTCTGTTAAGAGACTGCTGCTGGAAATGTTTGACTACTTTCAAAATAAGCATTTCCAATTTTATTTATTATTCCCATGCACATTATGTATATTAGACATTTTAGACATTGTGTTACGTTCACATCATTGGCTGCATGCATTCCAACTGAGAGAAGAAATTAGCACAATACATTTTGTAAATAATTGTTCTATTGATATGTGTTTTAAGTTGTAAACATGGTTGAAATATGTGTTGTGTATGTTCTTTTTTGATATACATTTTGATATTTTCCAGTTATATCTCTACATTGATTGATTTCATACTATAGGTAGACAGTCCTTGCAGGGTTTCTTCATTATTTTGCATTAAAATTACTTTGAATGAAAGCTTAATCACAACCCATTGAAACTAATGTCACACCCCTGAAAATGACTCAAATCATGAAGGCAGCGTGCAATTTACGTGGAATCTTTCACAGACTTTCATACTAGTCTACTACTACTAGCCATATGCACTCATGTTTATTTTGCATGTCATGGTAGGCCTACCTGCAATGTTTTTTGCTGCTAGTATTGAAGTAGCGTTGTGTATATATATTTTTGTTCAACTTTTTTTCTTCTAGTATTGAAGAAGCAACGGAAAAGAGGATGCTGTTTTTATTTTATTTTTTTCATGATGGGTTCTCAGATTGAGTCCCACCAAACCACCTCGTAGCAAGTCCACAAATAGTGTGGGATCTTGAGGTGGTGTTTTTTTTTGTGTGAAAGAAAATTGGAAATGCTTCTTTTGCAAGAACGCACAACAGACTCAATGCATAGATTACACTCCACTGTTGTTGCACTGCATGGTACTGTCACTTATGTCTGTTAAGAGACTGCTGCTGGAAATGTTTGACTACTTTCAAAATAAGCATTTCCAATTTTATTTATTATTCCCATGCACATTATGTATATTAGACATTTTAGACATTGTGTTACGTTCACATCATTGGCTGCATGCATTCCAACTGAGAGAAGAAATTAGCACAATACATTTTGTAAATAATTGTTCTATTGATATGTGTTTTAAGTTGTAAACATGGTTGAAATATGTGTTGTGTATGTTCTTTTTTGATATACATTTTGATATTTTCCAGTTATATCTCTACATTGATTGATTTCATACTATAGGTAGACAGTCCTTGCAGGGTTTCTTCATTATTTTTGCATTAAAATTACTTTGAATGAAAGCTTAATCACAACCCATTGAAACTAATGTCACACCCCTGAAAATGACTCAAATCATGAAGGCAGCGTGCAATTTACGTGGAATCTTTCACAGACTTTCATACTAGTCTACTACTACTAGCCATATGCACTCATGTTTATTTTGCATGTCATGGTAGGCCTACCTGCAATTTGTTTTGCTGCTAGTATTGAAGTAGCGTTGTGTATATATATTTTTGTTCAACTTTTTTTCTTCTAGTATTGAAGAAGCATTTTTTTTGTTCAACTATTTTTTAAAGTGGCATCTGTATATATTATTTCTCTCAAATAAATGGTTACATTCCTACAGTTGATCTGTTGTTGTTGTTCTTGTTGTAGTAACGACCCAGCACACTCAAACAATAATACAATAATATAACACTAAGTAAGTCCTAATAAATAACACTAACGAATAATGTGTCTTAATTTAAATTAATATATTTTTATTTTTCAGAAGAGAAGAAATGTAATGAAATATTAAATATTTAAAAAAGAAAACAGGTTCACCTAAATGTTATATGAAATAACTTGTATGAGTATGAAAACTCAGTGTAGTCGCTGTTATTAACATTAGACTGGTAGTGAGAATCATTTAGATGAGCTGAATATAAAATACAACAAATAGAGTAGTAGAGTGTAGACCAGGGGTGCCCACACATTTATGACGTGAGATCTACTTTAAAAATGACCAGCTCAACAAGATCTACCCACTGAAAAAATAAGTGTACCATTGCTGAAAATAGTTTAAATATATAATGTACCTGGGGGAGAAATTACGACGTATTTAAAACACAAACTTTGCCATGCTACTAGTCCTACATACTTACACCTAGAAACCCCATTCAAACCTATTTAGGTTCATCTTACGGTGGACATGTTTGCATGAAAATAAATCTTTGAAATGTTTCATAGTTTTAGAAATATATAGTGCAAGGACACTTCGACACCAACTCTGGGGGAGCCCAGGTTCGAACTGGCAACCTTGCAGTTACCATCCAGCCACTCTACCCCCTGTTTTGGTTTGGTTTTATTTAGTTTATGACAGAATGGAGAGAGAAAGCTAAATTCATTGACAAAGTACATTTGGAATTTGTCACCCATCCTACACACCCTGTAGACAATGTTGGCTATGTCAGTAGTTTCGCCAGTGTTCTTTCACAGGTTAGTCTGATTACTTCTTGCCACACCCATGTATCACACCGTGTGATACATTAATTAGTCTTCTATGGCTTTACCATTCACATGTAATGCAGTCAAAGTGGTGCATACGGATGGTGTTCCATTGTCATTAAAACATAGTCATTGTCCTAGTTTTGTCTGAAAAGAACAGAGTGTATGTAATGATGATGGCTAGTCGGTCAGTAATTGATCTACGCTTTAACATTCAATTGTCATTCAGTAGTGCATAATGCTGGTGGATCATTCAATGCTATGCTCACTGTTTTGTCACTAGAAGGAGGTGTTTGTGACCTTGTGTGGTCCTTGTGTGGTCCTTGTGACCTTGTGTGTTCTGGGGGTCCTTGTGACCTTGTGTGATCTGGGGGTCCTTGTGACCTTGTGTGATCTGGGGGTCCTTGTGACGTGAAAGTGCTTGAGAACCACTGCTCTGTATGACTCCAGGTTGGACGGCCAGCTGACAGAACGTGACGGGAGGAGCAGATCTAACACTATATTGTGCCTTATAGCTGAATCAGTCTCTCCATGTGGGACTGAACCTTGTTTGTTTTCATTTTAGCCACTTATGCCCTATGTATTTCGTCATACGACGAATAGCAAACATCTACAAATTTGCAATGTGTTGCGATGCAAGCTTGTAGATCTAATATTGTCAATGTTTTTGCTCGTTGCAAGATTTCACAAAACATGCAACAGCAAAATGCTGAACACATGCTTCCCATGATGGTTGTCATGTGATTGCTACTGTTAAACCCTCTCATTTTGTGTAATATGTTGTCCGTTGTGAAAACAAATCATTTGATTGATTAATAAAATTTGATTTTCTGGAGGAAATGTCACATCATTTTGTTGCTACTTTCAGCTTTGACAAAGCAATGTAGCCATGTGTTAACAAAGCTAGTTGTTTAGGTCATTGGTCGTCAACGTGAGGTGCAAAGTTTGATTGATGAATACTTTATTGGCAGAAATGTATCAGTACAGGGTACGGTCAAACAGAAATGAAATCAGAAAAAAGTCCTTGCGGTCTTGTTTCCATTCAGGTCCTGGGTATTCAATTCATAATCATGACATGAAAAAATAACAACACAATTCTAATCATCCTAAAAATATATAATGTACCTGGGGGAGAAATTACGACGTATTTAAAACACAAACTTTGCCATGCTACTAGTCCTACATACTTACACCTAGAAACCCCATTCAAACCTATTTAGGTTCATCTTACGGTGGACATGTTTGCATGAAAAGAAATCTTTGAAATGTTTCATAGTTTTAGAAATATATAGTGCAAGGACACTTCGACACCAACTCTGGGGGAGCCCAGGTTCGAACTGGCAACCTTGCAGTTACCATCCAGCCACTCTACCCCCTGTTTTGGTTTGGTTTTATTTAGTTTATGACAGAATGGAGAGAGAAAGCTAAATTCATTGACAAAGTACATTTGGAATTTGTCACCCATCCTACACACCCTGTAGACAATGTTGGCTATGTCAGTAGTTTCGCCAGTGTTCTTTCACAGGTTAGTCTGATTACTTCTTGCCACACCCATGTATCACACCGTGTGATACATTAATTAGTCTTCTATGGCTTTACCATTCACATGTAATGCAGTCAAAGTGGTGCATACGGATGGTGTTCCATTGTCATTAAAACATAATCATTGTCCTAGTTTTGTCTGAAAAGAACAGTGTATGTAATGATGATGGCTAGTCGGTCAGTAATTGATCTACGCTTTAACATTCAATTGTCATTCAGTAGTGCATAACGCTGGTGGATCATTCAATGCTATGCTCACTGTTTGTCACTAGAAGGAGGTGTTTGTGACCTTGTGTGGTCCTTGTGTGGTCCTTGTGTGGTCCTTGTGAGCTTGTGTGTTCTGGGGGTCCTTGTGTGATCTGGGGGTCCTTGTGACCTTGTGTGATCTGGGGGTCCTTGTGACGTGAAAGTGCTTGAGAACCACTGCTCTGTATGACTCCAGGTTGGACGGCCAGCTGACAGAGAACGTGACGGGCGGAGCAGATCTAACACTATATTGTGCCTTATAGCTGAATCAGTCTCTCCATGTGGGACTGAACCTTGTTTGTTTTCATTTTAGCCACTTATGCCCTATGTATTTCGTCATACGACGAATAGCAAACATCTACAAATTTGCAATGTGTTGCGATGCAAGCTTGTAGATCTAATATTGTCAATGTTTTTGCTCTTTGCAAGATTTCACAAAACATGCAACAGCAAAATGCTGAACACATGCTTCCCATGATGGTTGTCATGTGATTGCTACTGTTAAACCCTCTCATTTTGTGTAATATGTTGTCCGTTGTGAAAACAAATCATTTGATTGATTGATAAAATTTGATTTTCTGGAGGAAATGTCACATCATTTTGTTGCTACTTTCAGCTTTGACAAAGCAATGTAGCCATGTGTTAACAAAGCTAGTTGTTTAGGTCATTGGTCGTCAAAGTGAGGTGCAAAGTTTGATTGATGAATACTTTATTGGAAGAAATGTATCAGTACAGGGTACGGTCAAACAGAAATTAAATCAGAAAAAAGTCCTTGCGGTCTTGTTTCCATTCATGGTCCTGGGTATTCAATTCATAATCATGACATGAAAAAATAACAACAAAATTCTAATCATCCTAAAAGGTAAAAATAACATATGTACAGGTTGGATAAGTACAGGTTGGATCCAAGTGGGATCCTCGAAGGGGTTCCAACGTGTTCCCAGCAAAATGAGTTTATATCGCTTTACACATCAGCTCAGTGGCCTTGCGGTCGGGGTTCGATCCCCAGCCGGGTCATACCAGACCAGAAACGGGACCCAATGCCTCCCTGCTTGGCTCTCAGCATCAAGGGTTGGGATTGGGGGTAAGTCCCTGCGACATACTATAGCGTCATGTCCAGGGGGTGTACTTGTACATCAAGCTGCCTCACGCTACAGAAACAGGCCCTATATGGGCCTCATGGCTCGGCAAGGCTTACGTACACATCAGTTTAACCACTTTAACCCCATTTCATTGTTGGGCCATTCAAACCTGAGTGGAATAGTAACAGTGGCGACACTAGCGTTGACTCCCATTGTAACAATGGAATGCGGAAGTGCTCGTTTTATCTCAATGGGATAGTTCATAGAGTATATAAAAGGATAGATACTGAACTGGCGTGAAGCTCCGCCCCCCCCCCCCCCAGCTATTCATGTCAGTGGAAGTTGCTCAGTGGCGTTTTGAAGCACCCGGAAGACTGCCGGAAGTACCGTCTCAGAACGCCTACTTCCGCATTTGACCACCACATTTTGGTGGTCAAATGCGGAAGTGCAACCGAGCGCTCAATGTTAAAGCCCAGCTGCACTGGGTTTCCCGGTCATGAATCCACGGGTCCGCTTGTAGTCCTTCCTCATACCACTAGGGCCCAGACAGTGCTTCAACGTTGAATAGCCTCACTGGCCCCTTGGGATAGTTCCAGCCATAGGAGCAATGTTTGGAACTATAGCCCATAGGCACCCGCTTTGTGGCGAGATCAAAGCGTGTCGCTACTCTCCTACTCTACACTCTGATTCAAACATACTGTAGCTGATCTACAAGCTCAATGCACCACAATGTGTAAAGGACCACTTCACCACTTTTCAACCTATCTTCAATCTTCACTTTTCAACCTATCCTCAATAATAATAATCATGATAAAATGGCACAATTATTTTCTACTCAGTCTGTCTCATAGGACACAGACTGACTGTCACCTGTTGTAAGTGTGACCCACCTAGAATGTAGTCACATTATTGTGTTGTGTTTTATTTATTTTATTGTGTGATTTGAATTCGTTTTGGGAGCTGTCACTTGTCAATGTATCTGTATGAGTGAGTATTGAGTTCACCTTGGACAGTAGGGGGCAGTATAGGAGCGTTCTACCTTCTCTTCCCCATGAGTTGGTATGACCTGCAGACCGGAAGCTCACCGTCATTCTATCGAGAGCAACCAGTCTGGAAACAACGATAACGTTCTGTGTGCTTCTTTCTCCTGTTTATCAGGTTGGTTTTGGTGCATCAACTCACTGAATGATAGCTATGTGATTATAATAACATTAAGTACACGTTCTGATGGTGGAGCCTTACTTTAATGTGTTTGCAGGATGTGATTATTGCTTGTGAGTGAATCCAGGGCAGAACACACTAGTTTGGCTGTGGCAATCAATACAAAATGGCGACGTCCATGTGCAATGTTTTACAAGGGAACTAATCCTAGTTTACACTCCCGTTTTTGAGCTCCCGTTTTTGTATATGATTTGGTGAATTATGTGTGTTTTGTAAGAAGTGTGACCAGCTATTTTATTGTATTTGGACATGGTTATGAATAAGTTCAGCTCTCAGGATTAATAATAAGAATATGTACAGTAGGTACAGTAACTCAAAGGTGTTATGGCAATAACTAAGGAAAATAAGAATAGTATAATTACTTGAATGAGCATTATTAAAGTGCACTAAGTTAAAGGTGAATATTCCTGAGACAAACAAGACGATGAATGAGGGTCTATTATGGTACTTTATTGTATGTTTTGAAGTGATGAAGTGTACCAGGTTTGCTATGTAAAAGAATATGGGAAGAACATGCAGTATTGTAACAGCGATAATAACTCCAGTGATACAAAATGGTTTATTGTGTATTTTGATGAAAAGATAAAGTAAAATACATTGAAATAATAATACCAGAAACAAAAGAAATGGGAAACAAAGTGAATTTGTGGATTTGTGATCTGTGAAAATAAATTCTATCGAGAGCAACCAGTCTGGAAACAACGATAACGTTCTGTGTGCTTCTTTCTCCTGTTTATCAGGACAATATTATCTGCATGCTTGTCCTAGCTACCTGGGACCTGCAACAGATATTTGGGGGCTCGTCCGGGATTGGCAACGCCATTGATGATTTGACGGTTGCTGATCCAGTGATATTATGAACCCGGAGGCCAGAGTGAAGTCCTGCACGTTACTGAAGTGAGGTGGCGTGTCTGCGGTGCGGCTACAGAGCAGAGGTGGTGTGTCTACAGTGCGGCTACAGTGAAGAGGTGGCGTGACTGCAGTGCAACCACAGTGCAAAGGTGGCGTGATTGCAGTGCGACTACAGTACAGAGCTGACGTGCGACCTACAGGGCCGAAGAGACTGCAGTGCTACTACAGAGACTGCAGTGTGACCACAGAGACTGCAGTGTTACTACAGAGACTGCAGTGCAACTACAGAGACTGCAGTGTGACCACAGAGACTGCAGTGCAACTACAGAGACTGCAGTGCAACGACAGAGACTGCAGTGCAGAGACTGCAGTGCAACTACAGAGACTTAGTGCGACTACAGAGACGAAGTGACGTGCCGCAGTGCGACGACAGCAGCAAGGTGTCATCACTGCAGGCCAAGCCATGTCTATCGTACGCAAAGAAGTCTTATTCAGCATCAAAAAGAAACTGTACAATCTCTCAGGCACCGAGGCCTATGAGGTTGCGAAGTCCATTGGAACTGATCATGACCAGCTGGAATCCACGGATGAAGAAGGCTGCATCGACCATATCCTTACCTTTATGCATTCTGATGATCTGCTTAATTCTGAAGATGAGGGTGTTGGTCATTTGATGCATTTGAATGATTTAATATCAAAGGTTATGAAATATCGTGAACGTTTTGAATGTCCTGTTCTCATTTCAGATGATGTAGCTGATTCAAATACACTGCCCACTACACAAACACACACTAACCCCACCACTCACACCCACACAACCAAGCCAACTGGGGACATTGAGAAGTTACAAGCCATGTATGAAGAGATAGGCAAGAAATTACATGAATGTACTGTGACTGCCACCACATCTTCTGGCCTGACAACGACAACTGACAACAGCCCAGATGCAAATGACCCAGTAATGACTCCAACCTCAGCACAAGGTGGCAGCCAGCCACGTCAGCATAGTGACATCAACCCCACACCACGCCAAGCCTCAGACAGATTGGTCTCCCTACAAGATCTCGCTTATCTCCAGCGAAAAGAGTTCAGGATACATGGGGGCCAAGTAAGTGACACTACATCTGACCTCAGCTACAACAGCTTATGCAAACAAATAGATGAAGGTCTGAGAGAGAAACACACTGAGGGTGAGGTCATTAGAGGGGTGCTCCGTGCAATCAAACCTGGCAACTTCAGAGATATGTTGACAAACAAAGACGACCTGACTGCCACAGAACTCAAAAGCTTCCTCCAGTCACATCTAGGTGAAAAAGGAGGCACAGAGCTCTTTCAAGACTTGATGTGTGCCAAGCAACATGAAAACGAGACACCACAGCAATTCTTGTATAGGATGATTGGCCTAAAACAAAGAATTATGTTCACTGCTAAACAGACAAACTCAGTAGTCAAGTATGATGCCTCCACAATCCAGTGCATATTCTTGAACACTATATGTCAAGGCATAGGAGAGAAGTTTGAAGATGTCAGGCGTGAGCTCAAGCCTCTCCTTGCTGACCCAACAGTATCTGATGAAGCTCTGCTGCGACAGGTGATAAAGACCACAACAGAGGAAAGTGAGAGGAAGCGCAGATTTGGCCGCAGCAGCACTGCCCGTAAGGTAACCCAGGCCCATAGCACCCAGGCTGAACCTGAGGAGAAACTTAAGAGTGAGGCAAAGGTTAGCACAGTCACTAAAGATGAGACAATACAGAGACTGAGTTCCCAGGTTGAAGCATTGAGCCAGGCAGTGGAGACCCTGAGACAGCTAGTTACCCAGGCTCAAGCACCAGCACAGCGCAGTGTACCAACCCCTTACAGTAACCCTGACCAGCCCAGATCAGAGAGAAGGACCCAGAGACCTTATGGCTGCCAGCAATGTGTCGCACAGTCCAATCCAAATTGCAACCACTGCTTTGCATGTGGAGAAGAAGGCCATCGTGCAGTTGGGTGTTTAAATAAACAGAAGCCGTCGGGAAACGGGACCCGGTCAAGGTAGAGGGACAACCTTTGATCGGTCCTGAGTACATGTCCCAACCCCAAACAAGCCCAAGACCAAAGCCAGCTAAGGTCAGTGATGCTAACACAATACAAACTGACAATACAACACAGCCGTGCAAGTTAATTGCCCCACTCATTGGCCGCAAATCCCTTCTGAAGTGTAGTATGGGTGGCTACGCTGTCACTGTCCTGCTGGACACAGGAGCCAATGTAAGCCTAATTGACCGCACGTGGAAGAACAAGTACCTGCCTGGCCAAGATATTCGACCTCTCTGTGAGCTAATGGACAAGGAGCTGAATGTGACTGCAGTCACAGGTGATAAGGTGCCCTACGACGGATGGGTTGAGGTGGTAGTAAACCTGCAAGGAAATGATGACCCAGATTTATCCATCCGTGTTCCCTTCCTAGTGAGTCAGCTGAAACTAGACAGACCATTAGTTGGTTTTAATGTAATCCAAGAACTCATTAAAAGCAATGAAGGCCGACCCAAGCTCATGTCCATTCTGTCCAATCTCCTTGCTGGTGCCATGGAAATTGATGATGCTCGTGCGGAGGCCATAGTGACTTTTATTCAGACTCAGAGCTCCCCAGAAGAGGAGTATGCTGCCGTAAAAGTGGGTTTCAAAGAGGTCACAATTTATTCAGGTCAGGTAGTTCACATTAAGTGCAGGGTACCAGCCAATGTTAACCCATCAGAGGCATTTTTGTTGTTTGAACCCAACCTCGACAGTGCACAGCTGGAGACATTGAGCATTGGAGCAGGCTTAATGGAGATTCACCAGACAGACAGATCTTTCATTAAAGTGCCAGTGTCAAACCACTCCAGTCATGATGTGACGTTGCCCAGTTTCACAGTTCTAGGCAGCATTGAGCCCATTGACAAAGTCATAGAGACAGACAGTCCCTGCAGTGACCCTAAGAGTATTCATGTAAACACCGTTGACTCCTCACCTCTCCCCAGCTCTAATCAAGTCCCACCCACTGCAGACCAGTGGCACCCCCCAGTGGATGTCAGTCACCTGACAGATGAGCAACAAGAGGAGGTGAAACAAATGTTGATGGAGGAATCAGGAGCTTTTGCACGTGATGATGGTGACATTGGTGACATCCCAAGCCTCCACATGACCATCAGTCTGAAAGATGACATTCCAGTCCAAAAAACATATACATCCATCCCCAAGCCACTCTATCAAGAGGTCAAACAGTACATCCAGGAACTGCTTGCAAAAGGCTGGATTGTCAAGTCAAAATCACCCTTTTCAGCACCTGTAGTCTGTGTCAGAAAAAAAGATGGATCTCTAAGACTGTGTATTGATTACAGGCAGTTGAACCAGAAAACAGTAGCAGATCGCCATCCACTGCCTCGCATCCAGGATCTCTTGGACACCCTGGGTGGTCACAGCTGGTTCACCATACTTGACCAAGGCAAAGCCTATCATCAGGGCTACATAGCTGAAGGATCCCGCCACATGACAGCCTTTATATCGCCTTGGGGTCTACATGAATGGGTGAGGATACCGTTTGGTCTCACCAATGCACCTGCTGCTTTCCAGCGCAGCATGGAGGAGATGCTTGTCACCTTGCGTGACGACTGCTGCATTCCATATCTTGACGACATTTTATGCTACTCCAAGTCCTTCGCTGATCATGTTGATGCAGTACGTCGAGTCCTGAGAGCCCTGCAGTGTCACGGTGTCAAGCTGCGTCCCACAAAATGTGAGCTGTTCAAGCCAGAGGTCAGGTATGTGGGCAGGTTGGTGTCAGCTAATGGTGTGAGAATCGACCCAAAAGACATTGAGGCTGTAAAGTCATTGAGGGAGAAGACACCCACTACGGTGGGAGACGTCCGTAAGCTGTTAGGCTTTCTGAGTTACTACCGGACGTATATCCAAGATTTCTCCCGCATCGCTAAGCCAATATATGGGCTGCTGCAAATGAAAGGAAATCCTGATGCAACACAGAGGAAGACAAAGAAAGGTAAAGGAGCTCAGATGCACTCAAAGACCCCCATACAGTGGACCGCCTGTCACCAGACCATCCTCGAGCAGCTCATTGACATCCTATCACACCCGCCTGTGCTTGCATACCCTGACTTTGAACTGCCTTTTGTCCTTCACACCGATGCCTGTCAGCTGGGACTCGGTGCAGTCTTGTACCAACGACAGAGTGGAAAGTTGAAAGTCATCGCCTATGGCTCGAGAACATTGACCCCCGCTGAAAAGAACTACAACCTTCACTCTGGAAAGCTGGAGTTCTTGGCCTTAAAGTGGTCTGTATGTGAAAAATTCAGGGATTACTTGTTTTATGCCCCGTCCTTTACAGTGTATACAGACAATAATCCACTGACATACGTGATGAGTACTGCAAAGCTGAACGCCACAGGCTTCAGATGGGTCGGAGAGCTTGCTGACTTCAGATTCAACCTGAAGTACAGGCCAGGAAAAGCCAACGTTGATGCTGACACACTCTCCCGTCTCCCACTAGACATAAACAGCTATGTTGAAGAGTGTACTGAGGAGCTCAACAGAGATGCCATCCATGCTACTTGGGAAGGAAGTGAGGCTGCGAAAAGGCGTGACATTGCCTATGTTGCTTCTCTTAATCTGGCACAAAGTTCAGAGTCACAAGTTAAATCCCCGTTACCGACCATCAGCCAAAGTGAACTGATCAGAGCTCAGAGGCAGGATGCAGCCATCAGTGAGATAATCAAGCTCAAACAGTCAAGAACAGCACTGACAAATGAGGACAGAAAGAAAGCAGGTGGCCCTGTGAAAAGACTCTTGCATGAGTGGAGTAAGCTGTATATGGAGTGTGACCTGTTGTACAGGAGAGCTGGAGGGCGACAGCAGCTCGTCCTACCTGCTGAATATCGGCCCCTTGTACTGAAGTATCTCCATAATGACATGGCTCACCTAGGATCAGAGAGAGTCATTGGGCTGGCAAGAGATCGTTTCTATTGGCCATTCATGAAAAAGGACATTGAGGCCTATGTCACAAAGCAGTGCCCCTGTATCAAGCAAAAGAAACCTGTGGTCCATGATAGAGCACCGATGGGCAGCATCACAACCACTGCACCACTTGAGCTGGTGTCTATTGATTACATGCACTTGGAGAAGAGCAAGGGTGGATACGAATACATCTTAGTAGTCATAGACCACTTCACCAGATTTGCCCAAGTGTATGCAACACGAAACAAGTCAGGCAGAACAGCTGCAGAGAGAATATTTGGTGACTTCTTCACTCGTTTCGGATTTTGTTCCCGTCTACACCATGACCAGGGTAAGGAATTCGAGAACAACCTGTTTAAAACCCTGCAACAGCTGTCTGGGGTGAGTCACTCCAGAACGACCCCGTATCATCCCCAGGGAAACCCTGCAGAGAGATTCAATCGGACGTTGCTTCAGATGCTGAGAACACTGCAAGAAGAGGAAAAGTGCAACTGGAAGGATCATTTACCACAGGTGGTGCATGCATATAACTGCACTAGACACGAGGCCACAGGTTTCTCACCCCACTACCTTATGTTTGGGCGCCACCCCCGCCTCCCCGTAGATCTGCTATTTGGTCTGTCCACTGAAGAGGAGGGTGAAACACCACAAGGGTACGCCGACAAATGGGCTGTGAGGATGAAAGAGGCCTACCGAATTGCATCTGAGAACAGCCAACAGTCCAGTGCACGAGGCAAGAAGCGATATGATCGTCATGTGAAGGGAGTTGTGCTACAGCCCGGTGACAGAGTCTTAGTCCGCAACATGAGTGAGAGAGGAGGTCCGGGAAAGCTCAGGTCCTACTGGGAACAAAGAGTAAACATTGTGAAGGAACAAATAAATGACAGCCCTGTTTACAAAGTGTCTCCAGAGACAGGTGGTGGAAAAGTCCGTACTCTGCACAGGAATCTCCTTCACCTTGTGAATGACTTGCCTGTGAGTGTTGCTGAACCGTCGAGGAGCCAAGCACTGACTAAGGAGAGACAAGGGAATGGGAGTCGGGTTGAGAGGGATGCACAGAGAGAGGCATTCCAAAGCGGTGCTTCGTCTGACTCGGATGATGATGATGTCCCCAGGGCACAGTACTGGCTCAGAGTAAGGCCGGATGTTACAACCACACATGTGCCTCAAAGGAACCCTATGACTTCTCCATCCTTACAGGAACAAGCAAGGTTGACTACACCAGCAGGAGAGCACAGACAACATTCCAGGTTCACAGAAGAGGAACATGAACTGATGGAGCAAGAACAGATTGAAGATGATGAACAAAGTGAACATGAATGTGAACAGACAGCAGACTATGATGGACAGAATGCAGAACATGAACATGACCAAGCCAGGTATGACACTAACCATGACAGTCCTGAATCCCCTCAGTGTGATCCAGGCAGGAGGCCAGTGCGAGACAGGAGACCACCCAGGACACTGACATATGAGTCTCTTGGTCAGCCATCCTACCAGCCAATGGGGTCAGTCAACAGTATTGGACTTGGGGGACCACTAACATTGCCAGCATGGGGAATACAGTCAGGCCCAACACCACACTTCCCACCATATCCCACACACTACCCAATACTGCCATACACTGTCATGATGCCATACACTGTCCCTTCCTTTGCATACTGACTTACACACAGACATGTACATACAAGGTTTGATTTGAAAAGAAAAAGTGTACATTTTGAGAAGAGTATTTTGTATTTTGAATGCCGGGAGTCATTTTCTTTGTCGGGGAGCGTGTGACCCACCTAGAATGTAGTCACATTATTGTGTTGTGTTTTATTTATTTTATTGTGTGATTTGAATTCGTTTTGGGAGCTGTCACTTGTCAATGTATCTGTATGAGTGAGTATTGAGTTCACCTTGGACAGTAGGGGGCAGTATAGGAGCGTTCTACCTTCTCTTCCCCATGAGTTGGTATGACCTGCAGACCGGAAGCTCACCGTCATTCTATCGAGAGCAACCAGTCTGGAAACAACGATAACGTTCTGTGTGCTTCTTTCTCCTGTTTATCAGGTTGGTTTTGGTGCATCAACTCACTGAATGATAGCTATGTGATTATAATAACATTAAGTACACGTTCTGATGGTGGAGCCTTACTTTAATGTGTTTGCAGGATGTGATTATTGCTTGTGAGTGAATCCAGGGCAGAACACACTAGTTTGGCTGTGGCAATCAATACAAAATGGCGACGTCCATGTGCAATGTTTTACAAGGGAACTAATCCTAGTTTACACTCCCGTTTTTGAGCTCCCGTTTTTGTATATGATTTGGTGAATTATGTGTGTTTTGTAAGAAGTGTGACCAGCTATTTTATTGTATTTGGACATGGTTATGAATAAGTTCAGCTCTCAGGATTAATAATAAGAATATGTACAGTAGGTACAGTAACTCAAAGGTGTTATGGCAATAACTAAGGAAAATAAGAATAGTATAATTACTTGAATGAGCATTATTAAAGTGCACTAAGTTAAAGGTGAATATTCCTGAGACAAACAAGACGATGAATGAGGGTCTATTATGGTACTTTATTGTATGTTTTGAAGTGATGAAGTGTACCAGGTTTGCTATGTAAAAGAATATGGGAAGAACATGCAGTATTGTAACAGCGATAATAACTCCAGTGATACAAAATGGTTTATTGTGTATTTTGATGAAAAGATAAAGTAAAATACATTGAAATAATAATACCAGAAACAAAAGAAATGGGAAACAAAGTGAATTTGTGGATTTGTGATCTGTGAAAATAAATTCTATCGAGAGCAACCAGTCTGGAAACAACGATAACGTTCTGTGTGCTTCTTTCTCCTGTTTATCAGGACAATATTATCTGCATGCTTGTCCTAGCTACCTGGGACCTGCAACATAAGCAGTGGATCAGGGAAGGTCTCTGGAATTAGTGCTACTTTGGCCCATGTGGTATCAATCTATCCCTTATTGTCTCCACCAGGCCGAAGGCATGGGGAGGGGATAGAGTATGTTTTGCACTCCGTCCATCAGTTTTTCAGAACGGCCTGTTATAGCGCCACCAGGAGGTCGACTTTTGTAAAACACATCTTTTAATATTACTCCTCCAGATTTTGTCCAAAAATTCCGCAAATCAATACACAGTATCTCTATAGTCATGTGCTCAAGACGGATCTGTTCGATATTTTTGGTTTGGCCAAACATTTGTGTTTTATTGCTGATTGCAGCCTCATCAAACACAAATGTTTGGTCAAACCATGTGACTCCCATTGGAATTGCATTGTGCAGCCATTAATCAGAGACAGCTAAGAACAACCGTTTGATACGTGTGAATGAGGCCTCACAAGTGCCTGATTACTTGTTGGGTGGGTGTGATACATTGATTGGTCTGCTATGGCTTTACCATTCACATGCAATGCGGTCAAAGTGGTGCATAAGGATGGTGTTCCATTGTCATTAAAACACTGTATTGTTCACAGTACAAGATGCCCATAATTAAATGAGGTGAAACCGTGGCTGAAACAGATGTGTTGTGATCATGTGATGTACTCTCTGTAATGAAAACACAAAGGAACTGTAGCTGTCAAACCTTTATTTGAAAAAGAAGAAAAATAGGAATGTTGACTGGTATAACACAGTACATATTTCACTTTGCAATGCACTCTATGATGATCTAAACAAATGATGAATAATATAATGTGATAATCTGTTCAAACAACACATGTTAACACACAGAGACGAGTTGCAATTGCACCACTAGTGCATGCATATTCATTCATTAATATAATGAATATGGCATTTTAATTCCTGACGAATGTGGACAAACACTGATTCTCATATTGTCATATCAGTATCATCAGAAGGTCATAATACAAGTTGAAAATAGCTTTCTTCACAGATGTGTTCATAAAGGTTGGGGTGCTCAATCTGTTCCAATGATTTAGTAAAAATGACTCCCTGGCCATATAATCATATAATCTCCTTTTGTATACGTGTCCCAGACATGTGTACTGTAATACTAAATAACAAGTCAAGTAATGCATATGTCAATTTTTGACAGAAAACATGTTAATTGATTCAATCCTGCCTTAGTATTTTTTACTAAATTAACACCTTGAGCACCATCCCTATTCTGGGGGAATAGGGATGCTATCAAAAGAAGCACACCTATACAAGCTCAAACAAGGTGTAAAGGTGGTTACAAACTGATATAGTATTCAAATGATCTACACTACTACAACACACTACTAATTACTATGTCTTGTAGTATATGCAGTACTAAATTACTCACATAAAGTTTCCTCTTTGTATTTGTAGTACATTAAAGTACTCACACAAAGTATTAACCTCAGGTAGTATTTCAAGTGAGTCAAAGTAATCACATAGAGTATTCACTTTGGAATTATCTCTGAGAGACCTGCGACTTCTCTCCTCTAAGAAGTTCTCAGAGAGGTTCTTCAAGGCCAAGTTGACAGGAGGTGCGTCCTGGGAGGTGTTTGTTCTGCAAACAGGACAGTCCTTGTTCATTTTCACCGTCCACCATTGCTGCAGACAGGCGCTGCAGAAGCTGTGGCTACACGACAGGATAACAGGATGTTTAAAGATGTTGCAGCAAACAGGACAGGTGAGCTCCTCTTCCTGTCGAGCCATTCTGTCTGCTAGCATCACTCCCTCCCCAGGAGCAGAATTGTTGTTGTTGTTGTTCATCTTCACTTGAAGTCTGGAGTCCACAGTCAGTTCTGGTTCGAAATGATTGATATTCTGGTGGAGTTGCAGAGAGAGGAGTTGTGGAGACATTACAACTATACACTCTTCTTATACTAGAGAGCCTGAGGTGGAGGCTTGCAATGATTGGCCAAAGAGGAGAACAATAGAACCATCTGTCCACCAATCACAACCTAACTCACTCAAGGTTCAGTATTCAACACTACTTTAAAAAGTGAAGTAGACCTAAGCAGGAAGTAATAAATATACATTACTAAAAATGTTTACTACATTCAGGCAAACTAATGTAGGCCTAACTAATTAAAATACAAATCCCCACAATTGCAATGAAAGGGCTTCTCTCTGTATGGCCGCAATGATGAGTCTATAAGTCACAATATTGGTTAATAGTCCCCTCTGTTCTTCTATGAGACCCTGTAGTGTTGTATGTTTTGTCCAACTAGTTACAAAATAAATCCTTAGTTTGAGCTGTCAAATACCCTAAGGAGCAAAAATAGCAGGTATACCCTAAGTCAGTGGTTCCCAAACTTTTTCATGTGAAGGACCCCCAAATTGACACTAATTAGCCTGCGGACCTCCATTTGAAAACATATGCCAGGGACCCCCATGCGAGAAGGTTTTAAAGTTTGACATGCATTAGTCTACGGACCCCCAATTTATATTGTAAAATCAATGTTAATTACTGTAGAGACACATGCTGGAACTTTTTACTTTGAAATTATTTGTAGTTTCGGAGTTATTTAACTTAAACACCCAATGCACTCTCAATGCCTAAATAATGTTATGATCTATAGAAAACTCAGTGTAGTCGCTGTTATTAACAGTAGTGAGAATCATTTAGATGAGCTGAATATAAAATACAACAAATAGAGTAGTAGAGTGTAGACAATGTTGGCTATGTCAGTAGTTTCGCCAGTGTTCTTTCACAAGTTAGTCTGATTACTTGTTGCCCCACCCATGTATCACACCGTGTGATACATTGATTGGTCTTCTATTTACCATTCACATGTAATGCAGTCAAAGTGGTGCATACGGATGGTGTTCCATTGTCATTAAAACATAGTCATTGTCCTAGTTTTGTCTGAAAAGAACAGAGTGTATGTAATGATGATGGCTAGTCGGTCAGTAGTTGATCTACGCTTTAACATTCAATTGTCATTCAGTAGTGCATAATGCTGGTGGATCATTCAATGCTATGCTCACTGTTTTGTCACTAGAAGGAGGTGTTAGACCATTGCTTGGTCTATAGTGGTGGTTCTCGAAATATCTTCTGTGCATGGCAGCAGTAGAGGAAAATATGTGTGGAGAGAAACTATTCAACCCTGTCGTGAGTTTAATCATGCTTGTGTGAATAGGCTAGATAGCATTTTATGTATGGCACTCTTGCATTTGTTGTGTTTCTCTCCAGTGTGACTTCTCTGATGGAGATTAAAAGAACCTGGAGTTATAGGCCTTCTAAAGCTTTTTCTACACTCGGTACAGTGCAAGCCAGGCTTTCACTCCTGTATGTATGTGTGTGGATCCATGACACTGAGCAAAACTCCTCCCACACAGTACACAGTTGAATTATTTCTTTCACGTGTGAATCCTGTAGTGTTTCTCTAAAATCAGGGACTTTCTGAAACCTTTTCTACATTAGCCACATTGTATGGTCTTGGTATGGCTTATCCAGTGTGAATTCTCTGGTGATTTTTCTTTTTCTTGACGGACGGTCGGGCGCTTTCCCCACAATTGCAATGAAAGGGCTTCTCTCTGTATGGCCGCAATGATGAGTCTATAAGTCACAATATTGGTTAATAGTCCCCTCTGTTCTTCTATGAGACCCTGTAGTGTTGTATGTTTTGTCCAACTAGTTACAAAATAAATCCTTAGTTTGAGCTGTCAAATACCCTAAGGAGCAAAAAATAGCAGGTATACCCTAAGTCAGTGGTTCCCAAACTTTTTCATGTGAAGGACCCCCAAATTGACACTAATTAGCCTGCGGACCTCCATTTGAAAACATATGCCAGGGACCCCCATGCGAGAAGGTTTTAAAGTTTGACATGCATTAGTCTACGGACCCCCAATTTATATTGTAAAATCAATGTTAATTTAACTCTGAGAGTGTACAAATTTGTACACACTTTGAGTTACAGACCCATAATGGTCCATTTGGTTCCAAACTATCATTTAGCTGGGGACCCCCTGGAACTCCTTCAGGTACCCCTGGGGGTCCCCGGACCCCACTTTGGGAACCACTGCCCTAAGTAGCAAAAATAGCAGATATACAAGCTCAGAACACGTTGCAACACTTGTATAATGGAAAACAAAAACAAATAAAAGCATTTTAACAACTCATGTCACTATATCAGTTGTGCACAGACCTTTTCATGTCAAGGACCCCCAAAATTATATTAATTTGGCCGTGGACCCCATCTCAATACGGTAGGCCAATGATGTTTCAAGATTTGAGGTAAAAATGTTTGCTTAAAAATACTGTATATTCAAAGATTTGCAAAAAAAAGGGGTTTAGGGGTTAGGTTTATTGTTATAAGTCAAAGTGGTGCAGAAGGAATCAAGGATGGTGTTCCATTGTCATTAAAACACGGTATTGTTCACAGTACAAGATGGCCATAATGAGGTGAAACCGTGAACAGTGTTGTGATCATGTGATGGCCTCTCTGTAATGAACACACAAAGAACTGTAGCTGTCAAACCTTTATTTGAAAAAGAAAAATAGGAATGTTGACTTGTATAACACAGTACATATTTCACTTCGCAATGCACTCTATGGTGATCTAAACAAATGATGAATAATATAATGTGATAATATATAATAAAAACACAGGGTAACACACAGAGACGAGTTGCAATTGCACCACTAGTGCATACACATTTTAATTCCTGACGAATGTGGAAAACACTGATTCTCATATTGTCATATGAGTATCATCAGAAGGTCATAATACAAGTTGAAAATGATTTACCACTAGCTTTCTTCACAGATGTGTTCATAAAGGTTTGGGTGCTCAATCTGTTCCAATGATTCAGTAAAAATTACTCCCTGGCCATATAATCAGCCATGTCTGCTTGTGTATACGTGTCCCAGACATGTGTACTGTAATAATAACTAACAGGCCATGTAATGCATATGTCAATGGATGTCTATGTGGTGTTTTTTTTGTTTTGACAGAAAACATGTTAATTGATTCAATCCTGCCTTAGTATTTTTTATTAAATTAACACCTTGAACAACACGTAAAGACACTTGGCCCACAATGCCAACATTATGGGTTCAATTCCCATTTAAGGAGTCCTTTGGTGAGGTTTGGACCAACTGTCTTGAGGCCAATTTTGGAGGTAAAAATTCATGTTAATGCTTTAGAGAAAGTGCCAAAATCCACCATGATCTTAATGGAATGGAAAAACATGTTTATAAAATAACAAATAAAATGAACATGATTGTGTAGAATGTGTCTTTAACAGTTTGACTGTATCAAAACGTTTTCCACATTGCTTGCATTTGTAGCGTTTCTCTCCAATGGGCCTTTTCCACACTCGGTACAGTGCAAGGCTTTCACTCCTGCATGTATGTGTGTGTATCCATGACACTGAGTAAAACTCCTCCCACACAGTTCACAGTTGAATTATTTCTTTCCTGTGTGAATTCTGTAGTGTTTCTCTAAAATCAGGGACTTTCTGAAACCTTTTCTACATTAGCCACATTGTATGGTCTTGGTATGGCTTCTCCAGTGTGAATTCTCTGGTGATTTTTCTTTTTCTTGACGGAGACACACATGGAGACACACACATACATGCAGGAGTGAAAGCCTTGCACTGTACCGAGTGTAGAAAAAAGCTTTAGTAGGCCTATAACTCCAGGTTCTTTAATCTCCATCAGAGAAGTCACACTGGAGAGAAACACTACAAATGCAAGAGTGCCATACATAAAATGCTATCTAGCCTATTCACACAAGCATGATTAAACTCCCGACAGGGTTGAATAGTTTCTCTCCACACATATTTTCCTCTACTGCTGCCATGCACAGAATATATTTCGAGAACCACCACTATAGACCAAGCAATGGTCAAACACCTCCTTCTAGTGACAAAACATTGAGCATAGCATTGAATGATCCTCCATCATTATGCACTACTGAATGACAATTGAATGTTAAAGCGTAGATCAATTACTGACCGACTAGCCATCATCATTACATACACTCTGTTCTTTTCAGACGAAACTAGGACAATGACTATGTTTTAATGACAATGGAACACCATCCGTATGCACCACTTTGACTGCATTACATGTGAATGGTAAAGCCATAGAAGACCAATCAATGTATCACACGGTGTGATACATGGGTGGGGCAACAAGTAATCAGACTTGTGAAAGAACACTGACGAAACTACTGACATCGCCAACATTGTCTACACGCTACTACTCTATTTGTTGGACCCAATGCCTCCCTGCTTGGCTCTCAGCATCAAGGGTTGGGATTGGGGGTAAGTCCCTGCGACATACTATAGTGTCATGTCCAGGGGGTGTACATCAAGCTGCCTCACGCTACAGAAACAGGCCCTATATGGGCCTCATGGCTCGGCAAGGCTTACGTACACATCAGTTTAACCACTTTAACCCCATTTCATTGTTGGGCCATTCAAACCTGAGTGGAATAGTAACAGTGGCGACACTAGCGTTGACTCCCATTGTAACAATGGAATGCGGAAGTGCTTGTTTTATCTCAATGGGATAGTTCATAGGGTATATAAAAGGATAGATACTGAACTGGCGTGAAGCTCCGCCCCCCCCCCCCCCCCCCCCAGCTATTCATGTCAGTGGAAGTTGTTCAGTGGCGTTTTGAAGCACCCGGAAGACTGCCGGAAGTACCGTCTCAGAACGCCTACTTCCGCATTTGACCACCACATTTTGGTGGTCAAATGCGGAAGTGCAACCGAGCGCTCAATGTTAAAGCCCAGCTGCACTGGGTTTCCCGGTCATGAATCCACGGGTCCGCTTGTAGTCCTTCCTCATACCACTAGGGCCCAGTGCTTCAACGTTGAATAGCCTCACTGGCCCCTTGGGATAGTTCCAGCCATAGGAGCAATGTTTGGAACTATAGCCCATAGGCACCCGCTTTGTGGCGAGATCAAAGCGTGTCGCTACTCTCCTACTCTACACTCTGATTCAAACATACTGTAGCTGATCTACAAGCTCAATGCACCACAATGTGTAAAGGACCACTTCACCACTTTTCAACCTATCTTCAATCTTCACTTTTCAACCTATCCTCAATAATAATAATCATGATATATTCCTGGGACCCCCTGGAACTCCTTCAGGTACCCCTGGGGGTCCCCGGACCCCACTTTGGGAACCACTGCCCTAAGTAGCAAAAATAGCAGATATACAAGCTCAGAACACGTTGCAACACTTGTATAATGGAAAACAAAAACAAATAAAAGCATTTTAACAACTCATGTCACTATATCAGTTGTGCACAGACCTTTTCATGTCAAGGACCCCCAAAATTATATTAATTTGGCCGTGGACCCCATCTCAATACGGTAGGCCAATGATGTTTCAAGATTTGAGGTAAAAATGTTTGCTTAAAAATACTGTATATTCAAAGATTTGCAAAAAAAAGGGGTTTAGGGGTTAGGGTTAGGTTTATTGTTATAAGTCAAAGTGGTGCAGAAGGAATCAAGGATGGTGTTCCATTGTCATTAAAACACGGTATTGTTCACAGTACAAGATGGCCATAATGAGGTGAAACCGTGAACAGTGTTGTGATCATGTGATGGCCTCTCTGTAATGAACACACAAAGAACTGTAGCTGTCAAACCTTTATTTGAAAAAGAAAAATAGGAATGTTGACTTGTATAACACAGTACATATTTCACTTCGCAATGCACTCTATGGTGATCTAAACAAATGATGAATAATATAATGTGATAATATATAATAAAAACACAGGGTAACACACAGAGACGAGTTGCAATTGCACCACTAGTGCATACACATTTTAATTCCTGACGAATGTGGAAAACACTGATTCTCATATTGTCATATGAGTATCATCAGAAGGTCATAATACAAGTTGAAAATGATTTACCACTAGCTTTCTTCACAGATGTGTTCATAAAGGTTTGGGTGCTCAATCTGTTCCAATGATTCAGTAAAAATTACTCCCTGGCCATATAATCAGCCATGTCTGCTTGTGTATACGTGTCCCAGACATGTGTACTGTAATAATAACTAACAGGCCATGTAATGCATATGTCAATGGATGTCTATGTGGTGTTTTTTTTGTTTTGACAGAAAACATGTTAATTGATTCAATCCTGCCTTAGTATTTTTTATTAAATTAACACCTTGAACAACACGTAAAGACACTTGGCCCACAATGCCAACATTATGGGTTCAATTCCCATTTAAGGAGTCCTTTGGTGAGGTTTGGACCAACTGTCTTGAGGCCAATTTTGGAGGTAAAAATTCATGTTAATGCTTTAGAGAAAGTGCCAAAATCCACCATGATCTTAATGGAATGGAAAAACATGTTTATAAAATAACAAATAAAATGAACATGATTGTGTAGAATGTGTCTTTAACAGTTTGACTGTATCAAAACGTTTTCCACATTGCTTGCATTTGTAGCGTTTCTCTCCAATGGGCCTTTTCCACACTCGGTACAGTGCAAGGCTTTCACTCCTGCATGTATGTGTGTGTATCCATGACACTGAGTAAAACTCCTCCCACACAGTTCACAGTTGAATTATTTCTTTCCTGTGTGAATTCTGTAGTGTTTCTCTAAAATCAGGGACTTTCTGAAACCTTTTCTACATTAGCCACATTGTATGGTCTTGGTATGGCTTCTCCAGTGTGAATTCTCTGGTGATTTTTCTTTTTCTTGACGGAGACACACATGGAGACACACACATACATGCAGGAGTGAAAGCCTTGCACTGTACCGAGTGTAGAAAAAAGCTTTAGTAGGCCTATAACTCCAGGTTCTTTAATCTCCATCAGAGAAGTCACACTGGAGAGAAACACTACAAATGCAAGAGTGCCATACATAAAATGCTATCTAGCCTATTCACACAAGCATGATTAAACTCCCGACAGGGTTGAATAGTTTCTCTCCACACATATTTTCCTCTACTGCTGCCATGCACAGAATATATTTCGAGAACCACCACTATAGACCAAGCAATGGTCAAACACCTCCTTCTAGTGACAAAACATTGAGCATAGCATTGAATGATCCTCCATCATTATGCACTACTGAATGACAATTGAATGTTAAAGCGTAGATCAATTACTGACCGACTAGCCATCATCATTACATACACTCTGTTCTTTTCAGACGAAACTAGGACAATGACTATGTTTTAATGACAATGGAACACCATCCGTATGCACCACTTTGACTGCATTACATGTGAATGGTAAAGCCATAGAAGACCAATCAATGTATCACACGGTGTGATACATGGGTGGGGCAACAAGTAATCAGACTTGTGAAAGAACACTGACGAAACTACTGACATCGCCAACATTGTCTACACGCTACTACTCTATTTGTTGGACCCAATGCCTCCCTGCTTGGCTCTCAGCATCAAGGGTTGGGATTGGGGGTAAGTCCCTGCGACATACTATAGTGTCATGTCCAGGGGGTGTACATCAAGCTGCCTCACGCTACAGAAACAGGCCCTATATGGGCCTCATGGCTCGGCAAGGCTTACGTACACATCAGTTTAACCACTTTAACCCCATTTCATTGTTGGGCCATTCAAACCTGAGTGGAATAGTAACAGTGGCGACACTAGCGTTGACTCCCATTGTAACAATGGAATGCGGAAGTGCTTGTTTTATCTCAATGGGATAGTTCATAGGGTATATAAAAGGATAGATACTGAACTGGCGTGAAGCTCCGCCCCCCCCCCCCAGCTATTCATGTCAGTGGAAGTTGTTCAGTGGCGTTTTGAAGCACCCGGAAGACTGCCGGAAGTACCGTCTCAGAACGCCTACTTCCGCATTTGACCACCACATTTTGGTGGTCAAATGCGGAAGTGCAACCGAGCGCTCAATGTTAAAGCCCAGCTGCACTGGGTTTCCCGGTCATGAATCCACGGGTCCGCTTGTAGTCCTTCCTCATACCACTAGGGCCCAGTGCTTCAACGTTGAATAGCCTCACTGGCCCCTTGGGATAGTTCCAGCCATAGGAGCAATGTTTGGAACTATAGCCCATAGGCACCCGCTTTGTGGCGAGATCAAAGCGTGTCGCTACTCTCCTACTCTACACTCTGATTCAAACATACTGTAGCTGATCTACAAGCTCAATGCACCACAATGTGTAAAGGACCACTTCACCACTTTTCAACCTATCTTCAATCTTCACTTTTCAACCTATCCTCAATAATAATAATCATGATAAAATGGCACAATTATTTTCTACTCAGTCTGTGTCATAGGACACAGACTGACTGTCACCTGTTGTAAGCAGTGGATCAGGGAAGGTCTCTGGAATTAGTGCTACTTTGGCCCATGTGGTATCAATCTATCCCTTATTGTCTCCACCAGGCCGAAGGCATGGGGAGGGGATAGAGTATGTTTTGCACTCCGTCCATCAGTTTTTCAGAACGGCCTGTTATAGCGCCACCAGGAGGTCGACTTTTGTAAAACACATCTTTTAATATTACTCCTCCAGATTTTGTATAGTCATGTGCTCAAGACGGATCTGTTCGATATTTTTGGTTTGGCCAAACATTTGTGTTTTATTGCTGATTGCAGCCTCATCAAACACAAATGTTTGGTCAAACCATGTGACTCCCATTGGAATTGCATTGTGCAGCCATTAATCAGAGACAGCTAAGAACAACCGTTTGATACGTGTGAATGAGGCCTCACAAGTGCCTGATTACTTGTTGGGTGGGTGTGATACATTGATTGGTCTGCTATGGCTTTACCATTCACATGCAATGCGGTCAAAGTGGTGCATAAGGATGGTGTTCCATTGTCATTAAAACACTGTATTGTTCACAGTACAAGATGCCCATAATTAAATGAGGTGAAACCGTGGCTGAAACAGATGTGTTGTGATCATGTGATGTACTCTCTGTAATGAAAACACAAAGGAACTGTAGCTGTCAAACCTTTATTTGAAAAAGAAGAAAAATAGGAATGTTGACTGGTATAACACAGTACATATTTCACTTTGCAATGCACTCTATGATGATCTAAACAAATGATGAATAATATAATGTGATAATCTGTTCAAACAACACATGTTAACACACAGAGACGAGTTGCAATTGCACCACTAGTGCATGCATATTCATTCATTAATATAATGAATATGGCATTTTAATTCCTGACGAATGTGGACAAACACTGATTCTCATATTGTCATATCAGTATCATCAGAAGGTCATAATACAAGTTGAAAATAGCTTTCTTCACAGATGTGTTCATAAAGGTTGGGGTGCTCAATCTGTTCCAATGATTTAGTAAAAATGACTCCCTGGCCATATAATCATATAATCTCCTTTTGTATACGTGTCCCAGACATGTGTACTGTAATACTAACTAACAAGTCAAGTAATGCATATGTCAATGGATGTCTATGTGGTGTTTTTATTTTTTTGACAGAAAACATGTTAATTGATTCAATCCTGCCTTAGTATTTTTTACTAAATTAACACCTTGAGCACCATCCCTATTCTGGGGGAATAGGGATGCTATCAAAAATAGCACACCTATACAAGCTCAAACAAGGTGTAAAGGTGGTTACAAACTGATATAGTATTCAAATGATCTACACTACTACAACACACTACTAATTACTATGTCTTGTAGTATATGCAGTACTAAATTACTCACATAAAGTTTCCTCTTTGTATTTGTAGTACATTAAAGTACTCACACAAAGTATTAACCTCAGGTAGTATTTCAAGTGAGTCAAAGTAATCACATAGAGTATTCACTTTGGAATTATCTCTGAGAGACCTGCGACTTCTCTCCTCTAAGAAGTTCTCAGAGAGGTTCTTCAAGGCCAAGTTGACAGGAGGTGCGTCCTGGGAGGTGTTTGTTCTGCAAACAGGACAGTCCTTGTTCATTTTCACCGTCCACCATTGCTGCAGACAGGCGCTGCAGAAGCTGTGGCTACACGACAGGATAACAGGATGTTTAAAGATGTTGCAGCAAACAGGACAGGTGAGCTCCTCTTCCTGTCGAGCCATTCTGTCTGCTAGCATCACTCCCTCCCCAGGAGCAGAATTGTTGTTGTTGTTGTTCATCTTCACTTGAAGTCTGGAGTCCACAGTCAGTTCTGGTTCGAAATGATTGATATTCTGGAGGAGTTGCAGAGAGAGGAGTTGTGGAGACATTACAACTATACACTCTTCTTATACTAGAGAGCCTGAGGTGGAGGCTTGCAATGATTGGCCAAAGAGGAGAACAATAGAACCATCTGTCCACCAATCACAACCTAACTCACTCAAGGTTCAGTATTCAACACTACTTTAAAAAGTGAAGTAGACCTAAGCAGGAAGTAATAAATATACATTACTAAAAATGTTTACTACATTCAGGCAAACTAATGTAGACCTAACTAATTAAAATACAAATCCCCACAATTGCAATGAAAGGGCTTCTCTCTGTATGGCCGCAATGATGAGTCTATAAGTCACAATATTGGTTAATAGTCCCCTCTGTTCTTCTATGAGACCCTGTAGTGTTGTATGTTTTGTCCAACTAGTTACAAAATAAATCCTTAGTTTGAGCTGTCAAATACCCTAAGGAGCAAAAATAGCAGGTATACCCTAAGTCAGTGGTTCCCAAACTTTTTCATGTGAAGGACCCCCAAATTGACACTAATTAGCCTGCGGACCTCCATTTGAAAACATATGCCAGGGACCCCCATGCGAGAAGGTTTTAAAGTTTGACATGCATTAGTCTACGGACCCCCAATTTATATTGTAAAATCAATGTTAATTTAACTCTGAGAGTGTACAAATTTGTACACACTTTGAGTTACAGACCCATAATGGTCCATTTGGTTCCAAACTATCATTTAGCTGGGGACCCCCTGGAACTCCTTCAGGTACCCCTGGGGGTCCCCGGACCCCACTTTGGGAACCACTGCCCTAAGTAGCAAAAATAGCAGATATACAAGCTCAGAACACGTTGCAACACTTGTATAATGGAAAACAAAAACAAATAAAAGCATTTTAACAACTCATGTCACTATATCAGTTGTGCACAGACCTTTTCATGTCAAGGACCCCCAAAATTATATTAATTTGGCCGTGGACCCCATCTCAATACGGTAGGCCAATGATGTTTCAAGATTTGAGGTAAAAATGTTTGCTTAAATATACTGTATATTCAAAGATTTGCAAAAAAAAGGGGTTTAGGGGTTAGGGTTAGGTTTATTGTTATAAGTCAAAGTGGTGCAGAAGGAATCAAGGATGGTGTTCCATTGTCATTAAAACACGGTATTGTTCACAGTACAAGATGGCCATAATGAGGTGAAACCGTGAACAGTGTTGTGATCATGTGATGGCCTCTCTGTAATGAACACACAAAGAACTGTAGCTGTCAAACCTTTATTTGAAAAAGAAAAATAGGAATGTTGACTTGTATAACACAGTACATATTTCACTTCGCAATGCACTCTATGGTGATCTAAACAAATGATGAATAATATAATGTGATAATATATAATAAAAACACAGGGTAACACACAGAGACGAGTTGCAATTGCACCACTAGTGCATACACATTTTAATTCCTGACGAATGTGGAAAACACTGATTCTCATATTGTCATATGAGTATCATCAGAAGGTCATAATACAAGTTGAAAATGATTTACCACTAGCTTTCTTCACAGATGTGTTCATAAAGGTTGGGGTGCTCAATCTGTTCCAATGATTCAGTACAAATTACTCCCTGGCCATATAATCAGCCATGTCTGCTTGTGTATACGTGTCCCAGACATGTGTACTGTAATAATAACTAACAGGCCATGTAATGCATATGTCAATGGATGTCTATGTGGTGTTTTTTTTGTTTTGACAGAAAACATGTTAATTGATTCAATCCTGCCTTAGTATTTTTTATTAAATTAACACCTTGAACACGTAAAGACACTTGGCCCACAATGCCAACATTATGGGTTCAATTCCCATTTAAGGAGTCCTTTGGTGAGGTTTGGACCAACTGTCTTGAGGCCAATTTTGGAGGTAAAAATTCATGTTAATGCTTTAGAGAAAGTGCCAAAATCCACCATGATCTTAATGGAATGGAAAAACATGTTTATAAAATAACAAATAAAATGAACATGATTGTGTAGAATGTGTCTTTAACAGTTTGACTGTATCAAAACGTTTTCCACATTGCTTGCATTTGTAGCGTTTCTCTCCAATGGGCCTTTTCCACACTCGGTACAGTGCAAGGCTTTCACTCCTGCATGTATGTGTGTGTATCCATGACACTGAGTAAAACTCCTCCCACACAGTTCACAGTTGAATTATTTCTTTCCTGTGTGAATTCTGTAGTGTTTCTCTAAAATCAGGGACTTTCTGAAACCTTTTCTACATTAGCCACATTGTATGGTCTTGGTATGGCTTCTCCAGTGTGAATTCTCTGGTGATTTTTCTTTTTCTTGACGGAGACACACATGGAGACACACACATACATGCAGGAGTGAAAGCCTTGCACTGTACCGAGTGTAGAAAAAAGCTTTAGTAGGCCTATAACTCCAGGTTCTTTAATCTCCATCAGAGAAGTCACACTGGAGAGAAACACTACAAATGCAAGAGTGCCATACATAAAATGCTATCTAGCCTATTCACACAAGCATGATTAAACTCCCGACAGGGTTGAATAGTTTCTCTCCACACATATTTTCCTCTACTGCTGCCATGCACAGAATATATTTCGAGAACCACCACTATAGACCAAGCAATGGTCAAACACCTCCTTCTAGTGACAAAACATTGAGCATAGCATTGAATGATCCTCCATCATTATGCACTACTGAATGACAATTGAATGTTAAAGCGTAGATCAATTACTGACCGACTAGCCATCATCATTACATACACTCTGTTCTTTTCAGACGAAACTAGGACAATGACTATGTTTTAATGACAATGGAACACCATCCGTATGCACCACTTTGACTGCATTACATGTGAATGGTAAAGCCATAGAAGACCAATCAATGTATCACACGGTGTGATACATGGGTGGGGCAACAAGTAATCAGACTTGTGAAAGAACACTGACGAAACTACTGACATCGCCAACATTGTCTACACGCTACTACTCTATTTGTTGGACCCAATGCCTCCCTGCTTGGCTCTCAGCATCAAGGGTTGGGATTGGGGGTAAGTCCCTGCGACATACTATAGTGTCATGTCCAGGGGGTGTACATCAAGCTGCCTCACGCTACAGAAACAGGCCCTATATGGGCCTCATGGCTCGGCAAGGCTTACGTACACATCAGTTTAACCACTTTAACCCCATTTCATTGTTGGGCCATTCAAACCTGAGTGGAATAGTAACAGTGGCGACACTAGCGTTGACTCCCATTGTAACAATGGAATGCGGAAGTGCTCGTTTTATCTCAATGGGATAGTTCATAGGGTATATAAAAGGATAGATACTGAACTGGCGTGAAGCTCCGCCCCCCCCCCCCCAGCTATTCATGTCAGTGGAAGTTGTTCAGTGGCGTTTTGAAGCACCCGGAAGACTGCCGGAAGTACCGTCTCAGAACGCCTACTTCCGCATTTGACCACCACATTTTGGTGGTCAAATGCGGAAGTGCAACCGAGCGCTCAATGTTAAAGCCCAGCTGCACTGGGTTTCCCGGTCATGAATCCACGGGTCCGCTTGTAGTCCTTCCTCATACCACTAGGGCCCAGTGCTTCAACGTTGAATAGCCTCACTGGCCCCTTGGGATAGTTCCAGCCATAGGAGCAATGTTTGGAACTATAGCCCATAGGCACCCGCTTTGTGGCGAGATCAAAGCGTGTCGCTACTCTCCTACTCTACACTCTGATTCAAACATACTGTAGCTGATCTACAAGCTCAATGCACCACAATGTGTAAAGGACCACTTCACCACTTTTCAACCTATCTTCAATCTTCACTTTTCAACCTATCCTCAATAATAATAATCATGATAAAATGGCACAATTATTTTCTACTCAGTCTGTCTCATAGGACACAGACTGACTGTCACCTGTTGTAAGCAGTGGATCAGGGAAGGTCTCTGGAATTAGTGCTACTTTGGCCCATGTGGTATCAATCTATCCCTTATTGTCTCCACCAGGCCGAAGGCATGGGGAGGGGATAGAGTATGTTTTGCACTCCGTCCATCAGTTTTTCAGAACGGCCTGTTATAGCGCCACCAGGAGGTCGACTTTTGTAAAACACATCTTTTAATATTACTCCTCCAGATTTTGTCCAAAAATTCCGCAAATCACTACACAGTATCTCTATAGTCATGTGCTCAAGACGGATCTGTTCGATATTTTTGGTTTGGCCAAACATTTGTGTTTTATTGCTGATTGCAGCCTCATCAAACACAAATGTTTGGTCAAACCATGTGACTCCCATTGGAATTGCATTGTGCAGCCATTAATCAGAGACAGCTAAGAACAACCGTTTGATACGTGTGAATGAGGCCTCACAAGTGCCTGATTACTTGTTGGGTGGGTGTGATACATTGATTGGTCTGCTATGGCTTTACCATTCACATGCAATGCGGTCAAAGTGGTGCATAAGGATGGTGTTCCATTGTCATTAAAACACTGTATTGTTCACAGTACAAGATGCCCATAATTAAATGAGGTGAAACCGTGGCTGAAACAGATGTGTTGTGATCATGTGATGTACTCTCTGTAATGAAAACACAAAGGAACTGTAGCTGTCAAACCTTTATTTGAAAAAGAAGAAAAATAGGAATGTTGACTGGTATAACACAGTACATATTTCACTTTGCAATGCACTCTATGATGATCTAAACAAATGATGAATAATATAATGTGATAATCTGTTCAAACAACACATGTTAACACACAGAGACGAGTTGCAATTGCACCACTAGTGCATGCATATTCATTCATTAATATAATGAATATGGCATTTTAATTCCTGACGAAAGTGGACAAACACTGATTCTCATATTGTCATATCAGTATCATCAGAAGGTCATAATACAAGTTGAAAATAGCTTTCTTCACAGATGTGTTCATAAAGGTTGGGGTGCTCAATCTGTTCCAATGATTTAGTAAAAATGACTCCCTGGCCATATAATCATATAATCTCCTTTTGTATACGTGTCCCAGACATGTGTACTGTAATACTAACTAACAAGTCAAGTAATGCATATGTCAATGGATGTCTATGTGGTGTTTTTATTTTTTTGACAGAAAACATGTTAATTGATTCAATCCTGCCTTAGTATTTTTTACTAAATTAACACCTTGAGCACCATCCCTATTCTGGGGGAATAGGGATGCTATCAAAAATAGCACACCTATACAAGCTCAAACAAGGTGTAAAGGTGGTTACAAACTGATATAGTATTCAAATGATCTACACTACTACAACACACTACTAATTACTATGTCTTGTATGCAGTACTAAATTACTCACATAAAGTTTCCTCTTTGTATTTGTAGTACATTAAAGTACTCACACAAAGTATTAACCTCAGGTAGTATTTCAAGTGAGTCAAAGTAATCACATAGAGTATTCACTTTGGAATTATCTCTGAGAGACCTGCGACTTCTCTCCTCTAAGAAGTTCTCAGAGAGGTTCTTCAAGGCCAAGTTGACAGGAGGTGCGTCCTGGGAGGTGTTTGTTCTGCAAACAGGACAGTCCTTGTTCATTTTCACCGTCCACCATTGCTGCAGACAGGCGCTGCAGAAGCTGTGGCTACACGACAGGATAACAGGATGTTTAAAGATGTTGCAGCAAACAGGACAGGTGAGCTCCTCTTCCTGTCGAGCCATTCTGTCTGCTAGCATCACTCCCTCCCCAGGAGCAGAATTGTTGTTGTTGTTGTTCATCTTCACTTGAAGTCTGGAGTCCACAGTCAGTTCTGGTTCGAAATGATTGATATTCTGGAGGAGTTGCAGAGAGAGGAGTTGTGGAGACATTACAACTATACACTCTTCTTATACTAGAGAGCCTGAGGTGGAGGCTTGCAATGATTGGCCAAAGAGGAGAACAATAGAACCATCTGTCCACCAATCACAACCTAACTCACTCAAGGTTCAGTATTCAACACTACTTTAAAAAGTGAAGTAGACCTAAGCAGGAAGTAATAAATATACATTACTAAAAATGTTTACTACATTCAGGCAAACTAATGTAGGCCTAACTAATTAAAATACAAATCCCCACAATTGCAATGAAAGGGCTTCTCTCTGTATGGCCGCAATGATGAGTCTATAAGTCACAATATTGGTTAATAGTCCCCTCTGTTCTTCTATGAGACCCTGTAGTGTTGTATGTTTTGTCCAACTAGTTACAAAATAAATCCTTAGTTTGAGCTGTCAAATACCCTAAGGAGCAAAAATAGCAGGTATACCCTAAGTCAGTGGTTCCCAAACTTTTTCATGTGAAGGACCCCCAAATTGACACTAATTAGCCTGCGGACCTCCATTTGAAAACATATGCCAGGGACCCCCATGCGAGAAGGTTTTAAAGTTTGACATGCATTAGTCTACGGACCCCCAATTTATATTGTAAAATCAATGTTAATTTAACTCTGAGAGTGTACAAATTTGTACACACTTTGAGTTACAGACCCATAATGGTCCATTTGGTTCCAAACTATCATTTAGCTGGGGACCCCCTGGAACTCCTTCAGGTACCCCTGGGGGTCCCCGGACCCCACTTTGGGAACCACTGCCCTAAGTAGCAAAAATAGCAGATATACAAGCTCAGAACACGTTGCAACACTTGTATAATGGAAAACAAAAACAAATAAAAGCATTTTAACAACTCATGTCACTATATCAGTTGTGCACAGACCTTTTCATGTCAAGGACCCCCAAAATTATATTAATTTGGCCGTGGACCCCATCTCAATACGGTAGGCCAATGATGTTTCAAGATTTGAGGTAAAAATGTTTGCTTAAATATACTGTATATTCAAAGATTTGCAAAAAAAAGGGGTTTAGGGGTTAGGGTTAGGTTTATTGTTATAAGTCAAAGTGGTGCAGAAGGAATCAAGGATGGTGTTCCATTGTCATTAAAACACGGTATTGTTCACAGTACAAGATGGCCATAATGAGGTGAAACCGTGAACAGTGTTGTGATCATGTGATGGCCTCTCTGTAATGAACACACAAAGAACTGTAGCTGTCAAACCTTTATTTGAAAAAGAAAAATAGGAATGTTGACTTGTATAACACAGTACATATTTCACTTCGCAATGCACTCTATGGTGATCTAAACAAATGATGAATAATATAATGTGATAATATATAATAAAAACACAGGGTAACACACAGAGACGAGTTGTAATTGCACCACTAGTGCATACACATTTTAATTCCTGACGAATGTGGAAAACACTGATTCTCATATTGTCATATGAGTATCATCAGAAGGTCATAATACAAGTTGAAAATGATTTACCACTAGCTTTCTTCACAGATGTGTTCATAAAGGTTGGGGTGCTCAATCTGTTCCAATGATTCAGTACAAATTACTCCCTGGCCATATAATCAGCCATGTCTGCTTGTGTATACGTGTCCCAGACATGTGTACTGTAATAATAACTAACAGGCCATGTAATGCATATGTCAATGGATGTCTATGTGGTGTTTTTTTTGTTTTGACAGAAAACATGTTAATTGATTCAATCCTGCCTTAGTATTTTTTATTAAATTAACACCTTGAACAACACGTAAAGACACTTGGCCCACAATGCCAACATTATGGGTTCAATTCCCATTTAAGGAGTCCTTTGGTGAGGTTTGGACCAACTGTCTTGAGGCCAATTTTGGAGGTAAAAATTCATGTTAATGCTTTAGAGAAAGTGCCAAAATCCACCATGATCTTAATGGAATGGAAAAACATGTTTATAAAATAACAAATAAAATGAACATGATTGTGTAGAATGTGTCTTTAACAGTTTGACTGTATCAAAACGTTTTCCACATTGCTTGCATTTGTAGCGTTTCTCTCCAATGGGCCTTTTCCACACTCGGTACAGTGCAAGGCTTTCACTCCTGCATGTATGTGTGTGTATCCATGACACTGAGTAAAACTCCTCCCACACAGTTCACAGTTGAATTATTTCTTTCCTGTGTGAATTCTGTAGTGTTTCTCTAAAATCAGGGACTTTCTGAAACCTTTTCTACATTAGCCACATTGTATGGTCTTGGTATGGCTTCTCCAGTGTGAATTCTCTGGTGATTTTTCTTTTTCTTGACGGAGACACACATGGAGACACACACATACATGCAGGAGTGAAAGCCTTGCACTGTACCGAGTGTAGAAAAAAGCTTTAGTAGGCCTATAACTCCAGGTTCTTTAATCTCCATCAGAGAAGTCACACTGGAGAGAAACACTACAAATGCAAGAGTGCCATACATAAAATGCTATCTAGCCTATTCACACAAGCATGATTAAACTCCCGACAGGGTTGAATAGTTTCTCTCCACACATATTTTCCTCTACTGCTGCCATGCACAGAATATATTTCGAGAACCACCACTATAGACCAAGCAATGGTCAAACACCTCCTTCTAGTGACAAAACATTGAGCATAGCATTGAATGATCCTCCATCATTATGCACTACTGAATGACAATTGAATGTTAAAGCGTAGATCAATTACTGACCGACTAGCCATCATCATTACATACACTCTGTTCTTTTCAGACGAAACTAGGACAATGACTATGTTTTAATGACAATGGAACACCATCCGTATGCACCACTTTGACTGCATTACATGTGAATGGTAAAGCCATAGAAGACCAATCAATGTATCACACGGTGTGATACATGGGTGGGGCAACAAGTAATCAGACTTGTGAAAGAACACTGACGAAACTACTGACATCGCCAACATTGTCTACACGCTACTACTCTATTTGTTGGACCCAATGCCTCCCTGCTTGGCTCTCAGCATCAAGGGTTGGGATTGGGGGTAAGTCCCTGCGACATACTATAGTGTCATGTCCAGGGGGTGTACATCAAGCTGCCTCACGCTACAGAAACAGGCCCTATATGGGCCTCATGGCTCGGCAAGGCTTACGTACACATCAGTTTAACCACTTTAACCCCATTTCATTGTTGGGCCATTCAAACCTGAGTGGAATAGTAACAGTGGCGACACTAGCGTTGACTCCCATTGTAACAATGGAATGCGGAAGTGCTCGTTTTATCTCAATGGGATAGTTCATAGGGTATATAAAAGGATAGATACTGAACTGGCGTGAAGCTCCGCCCCCCCCCCCCCCCAGCTATTCATGTCAGTGGAAGTTGTTCAGTGGCGTTTTGAAGCACCCGGAAGACTGCCGGAAGTACCGTCTCAGAACGCCTACTTCCGCATTTGACCACCACATTTTGGTGGTCAAATGCGGAAGTGCAACCGAGCGCTCAATGTTAAAGCCCAGCTGCACTGGGTTTCCCGGTCATGAATCCACGGGTCCGCTTGTAGTCCTTCCTCATACCACTAGGGCCCAGTGCTTCAACGTTGAATAGCCTCACTGGCCCCTTGGGATAGTTCCAGCCATAGGAGCAATGTTTGGAACTATAGCCCATAGGCACCCGCTTTGTGGCGAGATCAAAGCGTGTCGCTACTCTCCTACTCTACACTCTGATTCAAACATACTGTAGCTGATCTACAAGCTCAATGCACCACAATGTGTAAAGGACCACTTCACCACTTTTCAACCTATCTTCAATCTTCACTTTTCAACCTATCCTCAATAATAATAATCATGATAAAATGGCACAATTATTTTCTACTCAGTCTGTCTCATAGGACACAGACTGACTGTCACCTGTTGTAAGCAGTGGATCAGGGAAGGTCTCTGGAATTAGTGCTACTTTGGCCCATGTGGTATCAATCTATCCCTTATTGTCTCCACCAGGCCGAAGGCATGGGGAGGGGATAGAGTATGTTTTGCACTCCGTCCATCAGTTTTTCAGAACGGCCTGTTATAGCGCCACCAGGAGGTCGACTTTTGTAAAACACATCTTTTAATATTACTCCTCCAGATTTTGTCCAAAAATTCCGCAAATCACTACACAGTATCTCTATAGTCATGTGCTCAAGACGGATCTGTTCGATATTTTTGGTTTGGCCAAACATTTGTGTTTTATTGCTGATTGCAGCCTCATCAAACACAAATGTTTGGTCAAACCATGTGACTCCCATTGGAATTGCATTGTGCAGCCATTAATCAGAGACAGCTAAGAACAACCGTTTGATACGTGTGAATGAGGCCTCACAAGTGCCTGATTACTTGTTGGGTGGGTGTGATACATTGATTGGTCTGCTATGGCTTTACCATTCACATGCAATGCGGTCAAAGTGGTGCATAAGGATGGTGTTCCATTGTCATTAAAACACTGTATTGTTCACAGTACAAGATGCCCATAATTAAATGAGGTGAAACCGTGGCTGAAACAGATGTGTTGTGATCATGTGATGTACTCTCTGTAATGAAAACACAAAGGAACTGTAGCTGTCAAACCTTTATTTGAAAAAGAAGAAAAATAGGAATGTTGACTGGTATAACACAGTACATATTTCACTTTGCAATGCACTCTATGATGATCTAAACAAATGATGAATAATATAATGTGATAATCTGTTCAAACAACACATGTTAACACACAGAGACGAGTTGCAATTGCACCACTAGTGCATGCATATTCATTCATTAATATAATGAATATGGCATTTTAATTCCTGACGAAAGTGGACAAACACTGATTCTCATATTGTCATATCAGTATCATCAGAAGGTCATAATACAAGTTGAAAATAGCTTTCTTCACAGATGTGTTCATAAAGGTTGGGGTGCTCAATCTGTTCCAATGATTTAGTAAAAATGACTCCCTGGCCATATAATCATATAATCTCCTTTTGTATACGTGTCCCAGACATGTGTACTGTAATACTAACTAACAAGCCATGTAATGCATATGTCAATGGATGTCTATGTGGTGTTTTTATTTTTTTGACAGAAAACATGTTAATTGATTAAATCCTGCCTTAGTATTTTTTACTAAATTAACACCTTGAGCACCATCCCTATTCTGGGGGAATAGGGATGCTATCAAAAATAGCACACCTATACAAGCTCAAACAAGGTGTAAAGGTGGTTACAAACTGATATAGTATTCAAATGATCTACACTACTACAACACACTACTAATTACTATGTCTTGTAGTATATGCAGTACTAAATTACTCACATAAAGTTTCCTCTTTGTATTTGTAGTACATTAAAGTACTCACACAAAGTATTAACCTCAGGTAGTATTTCAAGTGAGTCAAAGTAATCACATAGAGTATTCACTTTGGAATTATCTCTGAGAGACCTGCGACTTCTCTCCTCTAAGAAGTTCTCAGAGAGGTTCTTCAAGGCCAAGTTGACAGGAGGTGCGTCCTGGGAGGTGTTTGTTCTGCAAACAGGACAGTCCTTGTTCATTTTCACCGTCCACCATTGCTGCAGACAGGCGCTGCAGAAGCTGTGGCTACACGACAGGATAACAGGATGTTTAAAGATGTTGCAGCAAACAGGACAGGTGAGCTCCTCTTCCTGTCGAGCCATTCTGTCTGCTAGCATCACTCCCTCCCCAGGAGCAGAATTGTTGTTGTTGTTCATCTTCACTTGAAGTCTGGAGTCCACAGTCAGTTCTGGTTCGAAATGATTGATATTCTGGAGGAGTTGCAGAGAGAGGAGTTGTGGAGACATTACAACTATACACTCTTCTTATACTAGAGAGCCTGAGGTGGAGGCTTGCAATTATTGGCCAAAGAGGAGAACAATAGAACCATTTGTCCACCAATCACAACCTAACTCACTCAAGGTTCAGTATTCAACACTACTTTAAAAAGTGAAGTAGACCTAAGCAGGAAGTAATAAATATACATTACTAAAAATGTTTACTACATTCAGGCAAACTAATGTAGGCCTAACTAATTAAAATACAACATAAGGGAAACATTTTTCCCATCCATTTCACAACAACATACAATTGTGGGACTTTCCATCTAGGAAGATAAATATATAATTAAATACATATTGCATATTAAAAAGCTCGCAGGCTTGAATATTTTATTAAAGGACCACTTCACTACTTTTCAACCTATCTTCATATAATAGGTCCTCACTAATAATCGTGATAAAATGGCACTATTTCTTTCTACTCGGTCTGTGTCTCATAGGAGGGCTGTGGGCAGTTCAGAGACCCGTGACATCATCGATGAGGAATCCAAGCTAATAGAAACTGCAGGCTTTCTAGTCCTGAAAAGTTGCAATGCGAAAATGGAAGCCGTTGTTCTCACGATAATACAAATCTAAAAATGTTTTAAAAAAAAATCTGCCTGACGATGATGTCACTGGTGGACGGGTTTCTGAACTGCCCACAGCCCTCGTATGAGACACAGACCGAGTAGAAAAGAATGGTGCCATTTTATCATGATTATTAGTGAGGACCTATTATATGAGGATAGGTTGAAAAGTGGTGAAGTGGTCCTTTAAGAAATGTGAATAGCTAATAATGTGGGTAAACATAAATACATGACATCCACCAACACCCTGAAATACATTCACATTAGACTTTACAATGTCAGCACTACATCCATTTCATTTTCTGGTGTGAACATGAATAATAACACAATAATATAACGCTATAATATAAGTAAGTCCTAATAAATAACACTAACGAATAATGTGTCTTAATTGAAATTAAAACAATTCTACTCATCCCCTTTCACTTTTTATATTTTTATTTTTCAGAAGAGAAGAAATGTAATGAAATATTAAATATTTAAAAAACAGGTTCACCTAAATCAGGGGTGCCCACACATTTATGACGTGAGATCTACTTTCAAAATGACCAGCTCAAGATCTACCCACTGAAAAAATAAGTGTACCATATAATTCAGCTTACTGTAGAGACACATGCTGGAACTTTTTACTTTGAAATTATTTGTAGTTTCGGAGTTATTTAACTTAAACACCCAATGCACTCTCAATGCCTAAATAATGTTATGATCTATAGAAAACTCAGTGTAGTCGCTGTTATTAACAGTAGTGAGAATCATGTAGATGAGCTGAATATAAAATACAACAAATAGAGTAGTAGAGTGTAGACAATGTTGGCTATGTCAGTAGTTTCGCCAGTGTTCTTTCACAAGTTAGTCTGATTACTTGTTGCCCCACCCATGTATCACACCGTGTGATACATTGATTGGTCTTCTATTTACCATTCACATGTAATGCAGTCAAAGTGGTGCATACGGATGGTGTTCCATTGTCATTAAAACATAGTCATTGTCCTAGTTTTGTCTGAAAAGAACAGAGTGTATGTAATGATGATGGCTAGTCGGTCAGTAGTTGATCTACGCTTTAACATTCAATTGTCATTCAGTAGTGCATAATGCTGGTGGATCATTCAATGCTATGCTCACTGTTTTGTCACTAGAAGGAGGTGTTAGACCATTGCTTGGTCTATAGTGGTGATTCTCGAAATATCTTCTGTGCATGGCAGCAGTAGAGGAAAATATGTGTGGAGAGAAACTCTATTCAACCCTGTCGTGAGTTTAATCATGCTTGTGTGAATAGGCTAGATAGCATTTTATGTATGGCACTCTTGCATTTGTAGTGTTTCTCTCCAGTGTGACTTCTCTGATGGAGATTAAAAGAACCTGGAGTTATAGGCCTACTAAAGCTTTTTCTACACTCGGTACAGTGCAAGCCAGGCTTTCACTCCTGCATGTATGTGTGTGTCTCCATGACACTGAGCAAAACTCCTCCCACACAGTACACAGGGACTTTCTAAAACCTTTTCTACATTAGCCACATTGTATGGTCTTGGTATGGCTTCTCCAGTGTGAATTCTCTGGTGATTTGCAATGAAAGGGCTTCTCTCTGTATGGACGCAATGATGAGTCTATAAGTCACAATATTGGTTAATAGTCCCCTCTGTTCTTCCACGAGACCCTGTAGTGTTGGATGTTTTGTCTAACTAGTTACAAAATAAATCTTTAGTTTTAGTCGAGCTGTCAAAGACAGTATCTTTCGTATCTTTCCTCCAAAAGACATTCTAGTCTAGTGCCTGCCCCTTCTGGACTGGACATCAATCACATCACTTCAGAAGAATACCCTTTTTTATAGTTTATACCCTCTCACCAATGTTTTTAGACATTATATAAAGTGTCCTATAATGTTGGAACATAGCTATGGCTACTTTATGATGGAAATTGTAGCATGATGTTTTATTTTTTAAAGAGTTACATATGCCCTTATATTTTTCATATGTGAATTTAGTTTGCCAACTTGGAGACTGGGGATGTTATCAAGTAGGCCCATTTGTTTCAGATGAATAGCTCTGGGGGGCCAAATACCCCCCCCCCCCCACTCCCCCCACCAACAACTCACACCTTGGTACAATGTGTAAAGGACCACTTCACCACTTTTCAACCTATCTTCAATCTTCACTTTTCAACCTATCCTCAATAATAATAATCATGATAAAATGGCACAATTATTTTCTACTCAGTCTGTCTCATAGGCAGTGGCGTGCACAGACATTTAGAGGGGCAGGTGCTCAAGTTAAAAAAGGGCACCTTGTGCAGCGCGTGGAAGCCGGTTGCCTTAACCCATTTTGGGCGGGAACCCCTTTTGGTGTTAGCATTATGTTATGCTTTAGCTATTGAAAAATAGCAGATCTACAAGCTCATAGCGCGCCACCGAGTGGCGCGCTACGAGCTTGTAGGTCTGCTATTTTTGAAAAATCAAAAAAAAAAATGTTTTTTTGTTTTTTTTCTTCAAAAGGGCACATTGCCAAAAGGGCAGGGGGTGCTCTAGCACCCCCTAGTGTCTATCTGTGCACGCCACTGCTCATAGGACACAGACTGACTGTCACCTGTTGTAAGCAGTGGATCAGGGAAGGTCTCTGGAATTAGTGCTACTTTGGCCCATGTGGTATCAATCTATCCCTTATTGTCTCCACCAGGCCGAAGGCATGGGGAGGGGATAGAGTATGTTTTGCACTCCGTCCATCAGTTTTTCAGAATGGCCTGTTATAGCGCCACCAGGAGGTCGACTTTTGTAAAACACATCTTTTAATATTACTCCTCCAGATTTTTTCCAAAAATTCCGCAAATCACTACACAGTATCTCTATAGTCATGTGCTCAAGACGGATCTGTTCGATATTTTTGGTTTGGCCAAACATTTGTGTTTTATTGCTGATTGCAGCCTCATCAAACACAAATGTTTGGTCAAACCATGTGACTCCCATTGGAATTGCATTGTGCAGCCATTAATCAGAGACAGCTAAGAACATCCGTTTGATACATGTGAATGAGGCCTCACAAGTGCCTGATTACTTGTTGGGTGGGTGTGATACATTGATTGGTCTGCTATGGCTTTACCATTCACATGCAATGCGGTCAAAGTGGTGCATAAGGATGGTGTTCCATTGTCATTAAAACACTGTATTGTTCACAGTACAAGATGCCCATAATTAAATGAGGTGAAACCGTGGCTGAAACAGATGTGTTGTGATCATGTGATGTACTCTCTGTAATGAAAACACAAAGGAACTGTAGCTGTCAAACCTTTATTTGAAAAAGAAGAAAAATAGGAATGTTGACTGGTATAACACAGTACATATTTCACTTTGCAATGCACTCTATGATGATCTAAACAAATGATGAATAATATAATGTGATAATCTGTTCAAACAACACATGTTAACACACAGAGACGAGTTGCAATTGCAACACTAGTGCATGCATATTCATTCATTAATATAATGAATATGGCATTTTAATTCCTGACGAATGTGGACAAACACTGATTCTCATATTGTCATATCAGTATCATCAGAAGGTCATAATACAAGTTGAAAATAGCTTTCTTCACAGATGTGTTCATAAAGGTTGGGGTGCTCAATCTGTTCCAATGATTTAGTAAAAATGACTCCCTGGCCATATAATCATATAATCTCCTTTTGTATACGTGTCCCAGACACGTGTACTGTAATACTAACTAACAAGCCATGTAATGCATATGTCAATGGATGTCTATGTGGTGTTTTTATTTTTTTGACAGAAAACATGTTAATTGATTCAATCCTGCCTTAGTATTTTTTACTAAATTAACACCTTGAGCACCATCCCTATTCTGGGGGAATAGGGATGCTATCAAAAATAGCACACCTATACAAGCTCAAACAAGGTGTAAAGGTGGTTACAAACTGATATAGTATTCAAATGATCTACACTACTACAACACACTACTAATTACTATGTCTTGTAGTATATGCAGTACTAAATTACTCACATAAAGTTTCCTCTTTGTATTTGTAGTACATTAAAGTACTCACACAAAGTATTAACCTCAGGTAGTATTTCAAGTGAGTCAAAGTAATCACATAGAGTATTCACTTTGGAATTATCTCTGAGAGACCTGCGACTTCTCTCCTCTAAGAAGTTCTCAGAGAGGTTCTTCAAGGCCAAGTTGACAGGAGGTGCGTCCTGGGAGGTGTTTGTTCTGCAAACAGGACAGTCCTTGTTCATTTTCACCGTCCACCATTGCTGCAGACAGGCGCTGCAGAAGCTGTGGCTACACGACAGGATAACAGGATGTTTAAAGATGTTGCAGCAAACAGGACAGGTGAGCTCCTCTTCCTGTCGAGCCATTCTGTCTGCTAGCATCACTCCCTCCCCAGGAGCAGAATTGTTGTTGTTGTTCATCTTCACTTGAAGTCTGGAGTCCACAGTCAGTTCTGGTTCGAAATGATTGATATTCTGGAGGAGTTGCAGAGAGAGGAGTTGTGGAGACATTACAACTATACACTCTTCTTATACTAGAGAGCCTGAGGTGGAGGCTTGCAATTATTGGCCAAAGAGGAGAACAATAGAACCATTTGTCCACCAATCACAACCTAACTCACTCAAGGTTCAGTATTCAACACTACTTTAAAAAGTGAAGTAGACCTAAGCAGGAAGTAATAAATATACATTACTAAAAATGTTTACTACATTCAGGTAAACTAATGTAACTGATTGAAATACAACATAAGGGAAACATTTTTGCTTCCCATTCATTTCACAACAACATACAATTGTGGGACTTTCCATTTAGAAATATATAATTAAATTAAATATTGCATATTAAAAAGCTAGCAGGCTTGAATATTTTATTAAGCAATGCGAATAGCTAATAATGTGGGTAAACTTAAATACATGACATCCACCAACACCCTGAAATACATTCGCATTACACTTTACAATGTCAGCACTACATCCATTTCATTTTCTGGTGTGAACATGAATAATAACACAATAATATAACACTAAGTAAATCCTAATAAATAACACTAACGAATAATGTGTCTTAATTTAAATTAATATATTTTTATTTTTCAGAAGAGAAGAAATGTAATGAAATATTAAATATTTAAAAAAGAAAACGGGTTCACCTAAATGTTATATGAAATAACTTGTATGAGTATGAAAACTCAGTGTAGTCGCTGTTATTAACATTAGACTGGTAGTGAGAATCATTTAGATGAGCTGAATATAAAATACAACAAATAGAGTAGTAGAGTGTAGACCAGGGGTGCCCACACATTTATGACGTGAGATCTACTTTAAAAATGACCAGCTCAACAAGATCTACCCACTGAAAAAATAAGTGTACCATTGCTGAAAATAGTTTAAATATATAATGTACCTGGGGGAGAAATTACGACGTATTTAAAACACAAACTTTGCCATGCTACTAGTCCTACATACTTACACCTAGAAACCCCATTCAAACCTATTTAGGTTCATCTTACGGTGGACATGTTTGCATGAAAATAAATCTTTTAAATGTTTCATAGTTTTAGAAATATATAGTGCAAGGACACTTCGACACCAACTCTGGGGGAGCCCAGGTTCGAACTGGCAACCTTGCAGTTACCATCCAGCCACTCTACCCCCTGTTTTGGTTTGGTTTTATTTAGTTTATGACAGAATGGAGAGAGAAAGCTAAATTCATTGACAAAGTGACAAATTTGGAATTTGTCACCCATCCTACACACCCTGTAGACAATGTCAGTAGTTTCGCCAGTGTTCTTTCACAGGTTAGTCTGATTACTTCTTGCCACACCCATGTATCACACCGTGTGATACATTAATTAGTCTTCTATGGCTTTACCATTCACATGTAATGATCTACGCTTTAACATTCAATTGTCATTCAGTAGTGCATAATGCTGGTGGATCATTCAATGCTATGCTCACTGTTTTGTCACTAGAAGGAGGTGTTTGTGACCTTGTGTGGTCCTTGTGTGGTGTTTGTGTGGTCCTTGTGACCTTGTGTGTTCTGGGGGTCCTTGTGACCTTGTGTGATCTGGGGGTCCTTGTGACCTTGTGTGATCTGGGGGTCCTTGTGACGTGAAAGTGCTTGAGAACCACTGCTCTGTATGACTCCAGGTTGGACGGCCAGCTGACAGAACGTGACGGGAGGAGCAGATCTAACACTATATTGTGCCTTATAGCTGAATCAGTCTCTCCATGTGCGACTGAACCTTGTTTGTTTTCATTTTAGCCACTTATGCCCTATGTATTTCGTCATACGACGAATAGCAAACATCTACAAATTTGCAATGTGTTGCGATGCAAGCTTGTAGATCTAATATTGTCAATGTTTTTGCTCGTTGCAAGATTTCACAAAACATGCAACAGCAAAATGCTGAACACATGCTTCCCATGATGGTTGTCATGTGATTGCTACTGTTAAACCCTCTCATTTTGTGTAATATGTTGTCCGTTGTGAAAACAAATCATTTGATTGATTAATAAAATTTGATTTTCTGGAGGAAATGTCACATCATTTTGTTGCTACTTTCAGCTTTGACAAAGCAATGTAGCCATGTGTTAACAAAGCTAGTTGTTTAGGTCATTGGTCGTCAAAGTGAGGTGCAAAGTTTGATTGATGAATACTTTATTGGCAGAAATGTATCAGTACAGGGTACGGTCAAACAGAAATTAAATCAGAAAAAAGTCCTTGCGGTCTTGTTTCCATTCAGGTCCTGGGTATTCAATTCATAATCATGACATGAAAAAATAACAACAAAATTCGAATCATCCTAAAAATATATAATGTACCTGGGGGAGAAATTACGACGTATTTAAAACACAAACTTTGCCATGCTACTAGTCCTACATACTTACACCTAGAAACCCCATTCAAACCTATTTAGGTTCATCTTACGGTGGACATGTTTGCATGAAAATAAATCTTTGAAATGTTTCATAGTTTTAGAAATATATAGTGCAAGGACACTTCGACACCAACTCTGGGGGAGCCCAGGTTCGAACTGGCAACCTTGCAGTTACCATCCAACCACTCTACCCCCTGTTTTGGTTTGGTTTTATTTAGTTTATGACAGAATGGAGAGAGAAAGCTAAATTCATTGACAAAGTACATTTGGAATTTGTCACCCATCCTACACACCCTGTAGACAATGTTGGCTATGTCAGTAGTTTCGCCAGTGTTCTTTCACAGGTTAGTCTGATTACTTCTTGCCACACCCATGTATCACACCGTGTGATACATTAATTAGTCTTCTATGGCTTTACCATTCACATGTAATGCAGTCAAAGTGGTGCATACGGATGGTGTTCCATTGTCATTAAAACATAATCATTGTCCTAGTTTTGTCTGAAAAGAACAGTGTATGTAATGATGATGGCTAGTCGGTCAGTAGTTGATCTACGCTTTAACATTCAATTGTCATTCAGTAGTGCATAATGCTGGTGGATCATTCAATGCTATGCTCACTGTTTGTCACTAGAAGGAGGTGTTTGTGACCTTGTGTGGTCCTTGTGACCTTGTGTGTTCTGGGGGTCCTTGTGTGATCTGGGGGTCCTTGTGACCTTGTGTGATCTGGGGGTCCTTGTGACGTGAAAGTGCTTGAGAACCACTGCTCTGTATGACTCCAGGTTGGACGGCCAGCTGACAGAGAACGTGACGGGAGGAGCAGATCTAACACTATATTGTGCCTTATAGCTGAATCAGTCTCTCCATGTGGGACTGAACCTTGTTTGTTTTCATTTTAGCCACTTATGCCCTATGTATTTCGTCATACGACGAATAGCAAACATCTACAAATTTGCAATGTGTTGCGATGCAAGCTTGTAGATCTAATATTGTCAATGTTTTTGCTCTTTGCAAGATTTCACAAAACATGCAACAGCAAAATGCTGAACACATGCTTCCCATGATGGTTGTCATGTGATTGCTACTGTTAAACCCTCTCATTTTGTGTAATATGTTGTCCGTTGTGAAAACAAATCATTTGATTGATTGATAAAATTTGATTTTCTGGAGGAAATGTCACATCATTTTGTTGCTACTTTCAGCTTTGACAAAGCAATGTAGCCATGTGTTAACAAAGCTAGTTGTTTAGGTCATTGGTCGTCAAAGTGAGGTGCAAAGTTTGATTGATGAATACTTTATTGGAAGAAATGTATCAGTACAGGGTACGGTCAAACAGAAATGAAATCAGAAAAAAGTCCTTGCGGTCTTGTTTCCATTCAGGTCCTGGGTATTCAATTCATAATCATGACATGAAAAAATAACAACAACATTCTAATCATCCTAAAAGGTAAAAATAACATATGTACAGGTTGGATAAGTACAGGTTGGATCCAAGTGGGATCCTCGAAGGGGTTCCAACGTGTTCCCAGCAAAATGAGTTTATATCGCTTTACACATCAGCTCAGTGGCCTTGCGGTCGGGGTTCGATCCCCAGCCGGGTCATACCAGACCAGAAACGGGACCCAATGCCTCCCTGCTTGGCTCTCAGCATCAAGGGTTGGGATTGGGGGTAAGTCCCTGCGACATACTATAGCGTCATGTCCAGGGGGTGTACTTGTACATCAAGCTGCCTCACGCTACAGAAACAGGCCCTATATGGGCCTCATGGCTCGGCAAGGCTTACGTACACATCAGTTTAACCACTTTAACCCCATTTCATTGTTGGGCCATTCAAACCTGAGTGGAATAGTAACAGTGGCGACACTAGCGTTGACTCCCATTGTAACAATGGAATGCGGAAGTGCTCGTTTTATCTCAATGGGATAGTTCATAGAGTATATAAAAGGATAGATACTGAACTGGCGTGAAGCTCCGCACCCCCCCCCAGCTATTCATGTCAGTGGAAGTTGCTCAGTGGCGTTTTGAAGCACCCGGAAGACTGCCGGAAGTACCGTCTCAGAACGTCTACTTCCGCATTTGACCACCACATTTTGGTGGTCAAATGCGGAAGTGCAACCGAGCGCTCAATGTTAAAGCCCAGCTGCACTGGGTTTCCCGGTCATGAATCCACGGGTCCGCTTGTAGTCCCTCCTCATACCACTAGGGCCCAGTGCTTCAACGTTGAATAGCCTCACTGGCCCCTTGGGATAGTTCCAGCCATAGGAGCAATGTTTGGAACTATAGCCCATAGGCACCCGCTTTGTGGCGAGATCAAAGCGTGTCGCTACTCTCCTACTCTACACTCTGATTCAAACATACTGTAGCTGATCTACAAGCTCAATGCACCACAATGTGTAAAGGACCACTTCACCACTTTTCAACCTATCTTCAATCTTCACTTTTCAACCTATCCTCAATAATAATAATCATGATAAAATGGCACAATTATTTTCTACTCAGTCTGTCTCATAGGCAGTGGCGTGCACAGACATTTAGAGGGGCAGGTGCTCAAGTTAAAAAAGGGCACCTTGTGCAGCGCGTGGAAGCCGGTTGCCTTAACCCATTTTGGGCGGGAACCCCTTTTGGTGTTAGCATTATGTTATGCTTTAGCTATTGAAAAATAGCAGATCTACAAGCTCATAGCGCGCCACCGAGTGGCGCGATACGAGCTTGTAGGTCTGCTATTTTTGAAAAATCAAAGTTTTTTTGTTTTTTTTTTCAAAAGGGCACATTGCCAAAAGGGCAGGGGGTGCTCTAGCACCCCCTAGTGTCTATCTGTGCACGCCACTGCTCATAGGACACAGACTGACTGTCACCTGTTGTAAGCAGTGGATCAGGGAAGGTCTCTGGAATTAGTGCTACTTTGGCCCATGTGGTATCAATCTATCCCTTATTGTCTCCACCAGGCCGAAGGCATGGGGAGGGGATAGAGTATGTTTTGCACTCCGTCCATCAGTTTTTCAGAATGGCCTGTTATAGCGCCACCAGGAGGTCGACTTTTGTAAAACACATCTTTTAATATTACTCCTCCAGATTTTGTCCAAAAATTCCGCAAATCACTACACAGTATCTCTATAGTCATGTGCTCAAGACGGATCTGTTCGATATTTTTGGTTTGGCCAAACATTTGTGTTTTATTGCTGATTGCAGCCTCATCAAACACAAATGTTTGGTCAAACCATGTGACTCCCATTGGAATTGCATTGTGCAGCCATTAATCAGAGACAGCTAAGAACATCCGTTTGATACGTGTGAATGAGGCCTCACAAGTGCCTGATTACTTGTTGGGTGGGTGTGATACATTGATTGGTCTGCTATGGCTTTACCATTCACATGCAATGCGGTCAAAGTGGTGCATAAGGATGGTGTTCCATTGTCATTAAAACACTGTATTGTTCACAGTACAAGATGCCCATAATTAAATGAGGTGAAACCGTGGCTGAAACAGATGTGTTGTGATCATGTGATGTACTCTCTGTAATGAAAACACAAAGGAACTGTAGCTGTCAAACCTTTATTTGAAAAAGAAGAAAAATAGGAATGTTGACTGGTATAACACAGTACATATTTCACTTTGCAATGCACTCTATGATGATCTAAACAAATGATGAATAATATAATGTGATAATCTGTTCAAACAACACATGTTAACACACAGAGACGAGTTGCAATTGCACCACTAGTGCATGCATATTCATTCATTAATATAATGAATATGGCATTTTAATTCCTGACGAAAGTGGACAAACACTGATTCTCATATTGTCATATCAGTATCATCAGAAGGTCATAATACAAGTTGAAAATAGCTTTCTTCACAGATGTGTTCATAAAGGTTGGGGTGCTCAATCTGTTCCAATGATTTAGTAAAAATGACTCCCTGGCCATATAATCATATAATCTCCTTTTGTATACGTGTCCCAGACATGTGTACTGTAATACTAACTAACAAGCCATGTAATGCATATGTCAATGGATGTCTATGTGGTGTTTTTATTTTTTTGACAGAAAACATTGATTGATTAAATCCTGCCTTAGTATTTTTTACTAAATTAACACCTTGAGCACCATCCCTATTCTGGGGGAATAGGGATGCTATCAAAAATAGCACACCTATACAAGCTCAAACAAGGTGTAAAGGTGGTTACAAACTGATATAGTATTCAAATGATCTACACTACTACAACACACTACTAATTACTATGTCTTGTAGTATATGCAGTACTAAATTACTCACATAAAGTTTCCTCTTTGTATTTGTAGTACATTAAAGTACTCACACAAAGTATTAACCTCAGGTAGTATTTCAAGTGAGTCAAAGTAATCACATAGAGTATTCACTTTGGAATTATCTCTGAGAGACCTGCGACTTCTCTCCTCTAAGAAGTTCTCAGAGAGGTTCTTCAAGGCCAAGTTGACAGGAGGTGCGTCCTGGGAGGTGTTTGTTCTGCAAACAGGACAGTCCTTGTTCATTTTCACCGTCCACCATTGCTGCAGACAGGCGCTGCAGAAGCTGTGGCTACACGACAGGATAACAGGATGTTTAAAGATGTTGCAGCAAACAGGACAGGTGAGCTCCTCTTCCTGTCGAGCCATTCTGTCTGCTAGCATCACTCCCTCCCCAGGAGCAGAATTGTTGTTGTTGTTGTTCATCTTCACTTGAAGTCTGGAGTCCACAGTCAGTTCTGGTTCGAAATGATTGATATTCTGGAGGAGTTGCAGAGAGAGGAGTTGTGGAGACATTACAACTATACACTCTTCTTATACTAGAGAGCCTGAGGTGGAGGCTTGCAATTATTGGCCAAAGAGGAGAACAATAGAACCATTTGTCCACCAATCACAACCTAACTCACTCAAGGTTCAGTATTCAACACTACTTTAAAAAGTGAAGTAGACCTAAGCAGGAAGTAATAAATATACATTACTAAAAATGTTTACTACATTCAGGCAAACTAATGTAGGCCTAACTAATTAAAATACAACATAAGGGAAACATTTTTCCCATCCATTTCACAACAACATACAATTGTGGGACTTTCCATCTAGGAAGATAAATATATAATTAAATACATATTGCATATTAAAAAGCTCGCAGGCTTGAATATTTTATTAAAGGACCACTTCACTACTTTTCAACCTATCTTCATATAATAGGTCCTCACTAATAATCGTGATAAAATGGCACTATTTCTTTCTACTCGGTCTGTGTCTCATAGGAGGGCTGTGGGCAGTTCAGAGACCCGTGACATCATCGATGAGGAATCCAAGCTAATAGAAACTGCAGGCTTTCTAGTCCTGAAAAGTTGCAATGCGAAAATGGAAGCCGTTGTTCTCACGATAATACAAATCTAAAAATGTTTTTAAAAAAAATCTGCCTGACGATGATGTCACTGGTGGACGGGTTTCTGAACTGCCCACAGCCCTCGTATGAGACACAGACCGAGTAGAAAAGAATGGTGCCATTTTATCATGATTATTAGTGAGGACCTATTATATGAGGATAGGTTGAAAAGTGGTGAAGTGGTCCTTTAAGAAATGTGAATAGCTAATAATGTGGGTAAACATAAATACATGACATCCACCAACACCCTGAAATACATTCACATTACACTTTACAATGTCAGCACTACATCCATTTCATTTTCTGGTGTGAACATGAATAATAACACAATAATATAACGCTATAATATAAGTAAGTCCTAATAAATAACACTAACGAATAATGTGTCTTAATTGAAATTAAAACAATTCTACTCATCCCCTTTCACTTTTTATATTTTTATTTTTCAGAAGAGAAGAAATGTAATGAAATATTAAATATTTAAAAAACAGGTTCACCTAAATCAGGGGTGCCCACACATTTATGACGTGAGATCTACTTTCAAAATGACCAGCTCAAGATCTACCCACTGAAAAAATAAGTGTACCATATAATTCAGCTTACTGTAGAGACACATGCTGGAACTTTTTACTTTGAAATTATTTGTAGTTTCGGAGTTATTTAACTTAAACACCCAATGCACTCTCAATGCCTAAATAATGTTATGATCTATAGAAAACTCAGTGTAGTCGCTGTTATTAACAGTAGTGAGAATCATGTAGATGAGCTGAATATAAAATACAACAAATAGAGTAGTAGAGTGTAGACAATGTTGGCTATGTCAGTAGTTTCGCCAGTGTTCTTTCACAAGTTAGTCTGATTACTTGTTGCCCCACCCATGTATCACACCGTGTGATACATTGATTGGTCTTCTATTTACCATTCACATGTAATGCAGTCAAAGTGGTGCATACGGATGGTGTTCCATTGTCATTAAAACATAGTCATTGTCCTAGTTTTGTCTGAAAAGAACAGAGTGTATGTAATGATGATGGCTAGTCGGTCAGTAATTGATCTACGCTTTAACATTCAATTGTCATTCAGTAGTGCATAATGCTGGTGGATCATTCAATGCTATGCTCACTGTTTTGTCACTAGAAGGAGGTGTTAGACCATTGCTTGGTCTATAGTGGTGATTCTCGAAATATCTTCTGTGCATGGCAGCAGTAGAGGAAAATATGTGTGGAGAGAAACTCTATTCAACCCTGTCGTGAGTTTAATCATGCTTGTGTGAATAGGCTAGATAGCATTTTATGTATGGCACTCTTGCATTTGTAGTGTTTCTCTCCAGTGTGACTTCTCTGATGGAGATTAAAAGAACCTGGAGTTATAGGCCTACTAAAGCTTTTTCTACACTCGGTACAGTGCAAGCCAGGCTTTCACTCCTGCATGTATGTGTGTGTCTCCATGACACTGAGCAAAACTCCTCCCACACAGTACACAGGGACTTTCTAAAACCTTTTCTACATTAGCCACATTGTATGGTCTTGGTATGGCTTCTCCAGTGTGAATTCTCTGGTGATTTGCAATGAAAGGGCTTCTCTCTGTATGGACGCAATGATGAGTCTATAAGTCACAATATTGGTTAATAGTCCCCTCTGTTCTTCCACGAGACCCTGTAGTGTTGGATGTTTTGTCTAACTAGTTACAAAATAAATCTTTAGTTTTAGTCGAGCTGTCAAAGACAGTATCTTTCGTATCTTTCCTCCAAAAGACATTCTAGTCTAGTGCCTGCCCCTTCTGGACTGGACATCAATCACATCACTTCAGAAGAATACCCTTTTTTATAGTTTATACCCTCTCACCAATGTTTTTAGACATTATATAAAGTGTCCTATAATGTTGGAACATAGCTATGGCTACTTTATGATGGAAATTGTAGCATGATGTTTTATTTTTTAAAGAGTTACATATGCCCTTATATTTTTCATATGTGAATTTAGTTTGCCAACTTGGAGACTGGGGATGTTATCAAGTAGGCCCATTTGTTTCAGATGAATAGCTCTGGGGGGCCAAATACCCCCCCCCCCCACTCCCCCCACCAACAACTCACACCTTGGTACAATGTGTAAAGGACCACTTCACCACTTTTCAACCTATCTTCAATCTTCACTTTTCAACCTATCCTCAATAATAATAATCATGATAAAATGGCACAATTATTTTCTACTCAGTCTGTCTCATAGGCAGTGGCGTGCACAGACATTTAGAGGGGCAGGTGCTCAAGTTAAAAAAGGGCACCTTGTGCAGCGCGTGGAAGCCGGTTGCCTTAACCCATTTTGGGCGGGAACCCCTTTTGGTGTTAGCATTATGTTATGCTTTAGCTATTGAAAAATAGCAGATCTACAAGCTCATAGCGCGCCACCGAGTGGCGCGCTACGAGCTTGTAGGTCTGCTATTTTTGAAAAATCAAAAAAAAAAAATGTTTTTTTGTTTTTTTTTCCAAAAGGGCACATTGCCAAAAGGGCAGGGGGTGCTCTAGCACCCCCTAGTGTCTATCTGTGCACGCCACTGCTCATAGGACACAGACTGACTGTCACCTGTTGTAAGCAGTGGATCAGGGAAGGTCTCTGGAATTAGTGCTACTTTGGCCCATGTGGTATCAATCTATCCCTTATTGTCTCCACCAGGCCGAAGGCATGGGGAGGGGATAGAGTATGTTTTGCACTCCGTCCATCAGTTTTTCAGAATGGCCTGTTATAGCGCCACCAGGAGGTCGACTTTTGTAAAACACATCTTTTAATATTACTCCTCCAGATTTTGTCCAAAAATTCCGCAAATCACTACACAGTATCTCTATAGTCATGTGCTCAAGACGGATCTGTTCGATATTTTTGGTTTGGCCAAACATTTGTGTTTTATTGCTGATTGCAGCCTCATCAAACACAAATGTTTGGTCAAACCATGTGACTCCCATTGGAATTGCATTGTGCAGCCATTAATCAGAGACAGCTAAGAACATCCGTTTGATACATGTGAATGAGGCCTCACAAGTGCCTGATTACTTGTTGGGTGGGTGTGATACATTGATTGGTCTGCTATGGCTTTACCATTCACATGCAATGCGGTCAAAGTGGTGCATAAGGATGGTGTTCCATTGTCATTAAAACACTGTATTGTTCACAGTACAAGATGCCCATAATTAAATGAGGTGAAACCGTGGCTGAAACAGATGTGTTGTGATCATGTGATGTACTCTCTGTAATGAAAACACAAAGGAACTGTAGCTGTCAAACCTTTATTTGAAAAAGAAGAAAAATAGGAATGTTGACTGGTATAACACAGTACATATTTCACCTTGCAATGCACTCTATGATGATCTAAACAAATGATGAATAATATAATGTGATAATCTGTTCAAACAACACATGTTAACACACAGAGACGAGTTGCAATTGCACCACTAGTGCATGCATATTCATTCATTAATATAATGAATATGGCATTTTAATTCCTGACGAATGTGGACAAACACTGATTCTCATATTGTCATATCAGTATCATCAGAAGGTCATAATACAAGTTGAAAATAGCTTTCTTCACAGATGTGTTCATAAAGGTTGGGGTGCTCAATCTGTTCCAATGATTTAGTAAAAATGACTCCCTGGCCATATAATCATATAATCTCCTTTTGTATACGTGTCCCAGACACGTGTACTGTAATACTAACTAACAAGCCATGTAATGCATATGTCAATGGATGTCTATGTGGTGTTTTTATTTTTTTGACAGAAAACATGTTAATTGATTCAATCCTGCCTTAGTATTTTTTACTAAATTAACACCTTGAGCACCATCCCTATTCTGGGGGAATAGGGATGCTATCAAAAATAGCACACCTATACAAGCTCAAACAAGGTGTAAAGGTGGTTACAAACTGATATAGTATTCAAATGATCTACACTACTACAACACACTACTAATTACTATGTCTTGTAGTATATGCAGTACTAAATTACTCACATAAAGTTTCCTCTTTGTATTTGTAGTACATTAAAGTACTCACACAAAGTATTAACCTCAGGTAGTATTTCAAGTGAGTCAAAGTAATCACATAGAGTATTCACTTTGGAATTATCTCTGAGAGACCTGCGACTTCTCTCCTCTAAGAAGTTCTCAGAGAGGTTCTTCAAGGCCAAGTTGACAGGAGGTGCGTCCTGGGAGGTGTTTGTTCTGCAAACAGGACAGTCCTTGTTCATTTTCACCGTCCACCATTGCTGCAGACAGGCGCTGCAGAAGCTGTGGCTACACGACAGGATAACAGGATGTTTAAAGATGTTGCAGCAAACAGGACAGGTGAGCTCCTCTTCCTGTCGAGCCATTCTGTCTGCTAGCATCACTCCCTCCCCAGGAGCAGAATTGTTGTTGTTGTTCATCTTCACTTGAAGTCTGGAGTCCACAGTCAGTTCTGGTTCGAAATGATTGATATTCTGGAGGAGTTGCAGAGAGAGGAGTTGTGGAGACATTACAACTATACACTCTTCTTATACTAGAGAGCCTGAGGTGGAGGCTTGCAATTATTGGCCAAAGAGGAGAACAATAGAACCATTTGTCCACCAATCACAACCTAACTCACTCAAGGTTCAGTATTCAACACTACTTTAAAAAGTGAAGTAGACCTAAGCAGGAAGTAATAAATATACATTACTAAAAATGTTTACTACATTCAGGCAAACTAATGTAGGCCTAACTAATTAAAATACAACATAAGGGAAACATTTTTCCCATCCATTTCACAACAACATACAATTGTGGGACTTTCCATCTAGGAAGATAAATATATAATTAAATACATATTGCATATTAAAAAGCTCGCAGGCTTGAATATTTTATTAAAGGACCACTTCACTACTTTTCAACCTATCTTCATATAATAGGTCCTCACTAATAATCGTGATAAAATGGCACTATTTCTTTCTACTCGGTCTGTGTCTCATAGGAGGGCTGTGGGCAGTTCAGAGACCCGTGACATCATCGATGAGGAATCCAAGCTAATAGAAACTGCAGGCTTTCTAGTCCTGAAAAGTTGCAATGCGAAAATGGAAGCCGTTGTTCTCACGATAATACAAATCTAAAAATGTTTTAAAAAAAAATCTGCCTGACGATGATGTCACTGGTGGACGGGTTTCTGAACTGCCCACAGCCCTCGTATGAGACACAGACCGAGTAGAAAAGAATGGTGCCATTTTATCATGATTATTAGTGAGGACCTATTATATGAGGATAGGTTGAAAAGTGGTGAAGTGGTCCTTTAAGAAATGTGAATTGCTAATAATGTGGGTAAACATAAATACATGACATCCACCAACACCCTGAAATACATTCACATTACACTTTACAATGTCAGCACTACATCCATTTCATTTTCTGGTGTGAACATGAATAATAACACAATAATATAACGCTATAATATAAGTAAGTCCTAATAAATAACACTAACGAATAATGTGTCTTAATTGAAATTAAAACAATTCTACTCATCCCCTTTCACTTTTTATATTTTTATTTTTCAGAAGAGAAGAAATGTAATGAAATATTAAATATTTAAAAAACAGGTTCACCTAAATCAGGGGTGCCCACACATTTATGACGTGAGATCTACTTTCAAAATGACCAGCTCAAGATCTACCCACTGAAAAAATAAGTGTACCATATAATTCAGCTTACTGTAGAGACACATGCTGGAACTTTTTACTTTGAAATTATTTGTAGTTTCGGAGTTATTTAACTTAAACACCCAATGCACTCTCAATGCCTAAATAATGTTATGATCTATAGAAAACTCAGTGTAGTCGCTGTTATTAACAGTAGTGAGAATCATGTAGATGAGCTGAATATAAAATACAACAAATAGAGTAGTAGAGTGTAGACAATGTTGGCTATGTCAGTAGTTTCGCCAGTGTTCTTTCACAAGTTAGTCTGATTACTTGTTGCCCCACCCATGTATCACACCGTGTGATACATTGATTGGTCTTCTATTTACCATTCACATGTAATGCAGTCAAAGTGGTGCATACGGATGGTGTTCCATTGTCATTAAAACATAGTCATTGTCCTAGTTTTGTCTGAAAAGAACAGAGTGTATGTAATGATGATGGCTAGTCGGTCAGTAGTTGATCTACGCTTTAACATTCAATTGTCATTCAGTAGTGCATAATGCTGGTGGATCATTCAATGCTATGCTCACTGTTTTGTCACTAGAAGGAGGTGTTAGACCATTGCTTGGTCTATAGTGGTGGTTCTCGAAATATCTTCTGTGCATGGCAGCAGTAGAGGAAAATATGTGTGGAGAGAAACTCTATTCAACCCTGTCGTGAGTTTAATCATGCTTGTGTGAATAGGCTAGATAGCATTTTATGTATGGCACTCTTGCATTTGTAGTGTTTCTCTCCAGTGTGACTTCTCTGATGGAGATTAAAAGAACCTGGAGTTATAGGCCTACTAAAGCTTTTTCTACACTCGGTGCAGTGCAAGCCAGGCTTTCACTCCTGCATGTATGTGTGTGTCTCCATGACACTGAGCAAAACTCCTCCCACACAGTACACAGGGACTTTCTAAAACCTTTTCTACATTAGCCACATTGTATGGTCTTGGTATGGCTTCTCCAGTGTGAATTCTCTGGTGATTTGCAATGAAAGGGCTTCTCTCTGTATGGACGCAATGATGAGTCTATAAGTCACAATATTGGTTAATAGTCCCCTCTGTTCTTCCACGAGACCCTGTAGTGTTGGATGTTTTGTCTAACTAGTTACAAAATAAATCTTTAGTTTTAGTCGAGCTGTCAAAGACAGTATCTTTCGTATCTTTCCTCCAAAAGACATTCTAGTCTAGTGCCTGCCCCTTCTGGACTGGACATCAATCACATCACTTCAGAAGAATACCCTTTTTTATAGTTTATACCCTCTCACCAATGTTTTTAGACATTATATAAAGTGTCCTATAATGTTGGAACATAGCTATGGCTACTTTATGATGGAAATTGTAGCATGATGTTTTATTTTTTAAAGAGTTACATATGCCCTTATATTTTTCATATGTGAATTTAGTTTGCCAACTTGGAGACTGGGGATGTTATCAAGTAGGCCCATTTGTTTCAGATGAATAGCTCTGGGGGGCCAAATACCCCCCCCCCCCACTCCCCCCACCAACAACTCACACCTTGGTAAAGGGGTTACCTGATTGGTCAGAGAGGACCCTAAGTACCCTGACTAGACTGCATATATACTAGGTTGGGGTCAGTCTACTCTTCAGAGCAGATCATCTGAATCTAGAGAAAGCAGCAGGAGAAAGATCTAGGACTCAACGAACACACCATGCCTACATTAATGACCAGGAGACAACCGGAGAGCAAAGGATTAAAACTCAAAGTAGGAGGTCTGAAAAAGCACCGCTTTGAACCATACCAGCGCTCTTCAAGGACATGTACAGGTAAGGATCAATGACCAAATGAGAAAAAATACACTTGTATTAGTATGGTCTGAGTCACCTATAGTAAATATATATCATAGATGTCTCTATAGCATATTCTGTAAGTCAAAATGCTAATAGATATTTATGGCATTTTATTAGATTCAATGTGAGGATACTTGAGCAAATTAATCACTAACTGTGGATTCAAAATGTCTCTTTCATAATCTTTGTTGTATTTTTCATATGTGAATTTAGTTTGCCAACTTGGAGACTGGGGATGTTATCAAGTAGGCCCATTTGTTTCAGATGAATAGCTCTGGGGGGCCAAATACCCCCCCCCCCCACTCCCCCCACCAACAACTCACACCTTGGTACAATGTGTAAAGGACCACTTCACCACTTTTCAACCTATCTTCAATCTTCACTTTTCAACCTATCCTCAATAATAATAATCATGATAAAATGGCACAATTATTTTCTACTCAGTCTGTCTCATAGGCAGTGGCGTGCACAGACATTTAGAGGGGCAGGTGCTCAAGTTAAAAAAGGGCACCTTGTGCAGCGCGTGGAAGCCGGTTGCCTTAACCCATTTTGGGCGGGAACCCCTTTTGGTGTTAGCATTATGTTATGCTTTAGCTATTGAAAAATAGCAGATCTACAAGCTCATAGCGCGCCACCGAGTGGCGCGCTACGAGCTTGTAGGTCTGCTATTTTTGAAAAATCAAAAAAAAAAAATGTTTTTTTGTTTTTTTTTCCAAAAGGGCACATTGCCAAAAGGGCAGGGGGTGCTCTAGCACCCCCTAGTGTCTATCTGTGCACGCCACTGCTCATAGGACACAGACTGACTGTCACCTGTTGTAAGCAGTGGATCAGGGAAGGTCTCTGGAATTAGTGCTACTTTGGCCCATGTGGTATCAATCTATCCCTTATTGTCTCCACCAGGCCGAAGGCATGGGGAGGGGATAGAGTATGTTTTGCACTCCGTCCATCAGTTTTTCAGAATGGCCTGTTATAGCGCCACCAGGAGGTCGACTTTTGTAAAACACATCTTTTAATATTACTCCTCCAGATTTTGTCCAAAAATTCCGCAAATCACTACACAGTATCTCTATAGTCATGTGCTCAAGACGGATCTGTTCGATATTTTTGGTTTGGCCAAACATTTGTGTTTTATTGCTGATTGCAGCCTCATCAAACACAAATGTTTGGTCAAACCATGTGACTCCCATTGGAATTGCATTGTGCAGCCATTAATCAGAGACAGCTAAGAACATCCGTTTGATACATGTGAATGAGGCCTCACAAGTGCCTGATTACTTGTTGGGTGGGTGTGATACATTGATTGGTCTGCTATGGCTTTACCATTCACATGCAATGCGGTCAAAGTGGTGCATAAGGATGGTGTTCCATTGTCATTAAAACACTGTATTGTTCACAGTACAAGATGCCCATAATTAAATGAGGTGAAACCGTGGCTGAAACAGATGTGTTGTGATCATGTGATGTACTCTCTGTAATGAAAACACAAAGGAACTGTAGCTGTCAAACCTTTATTTGAAAAAGAAGAAAAATAGGAATGTTGACTGGTATAACACAGTACATATTTCACCTTGCAATGCACTCTATGATGATCTAAACAAATGATGAATAATATAATGTGATAATCTGTTCAAACAACACATGTTAACACACAGAGACGAGTTGCAATTGCACCACTAGTGCATGCATATTCATTCATTAATATAATGAATATGGCATTTTAATTCCTGACGAATGTGGACAAACACTGATTCTCATATTGTCATATCAGTATCATCAGAAGGTCATAATACAAGTTGAAAATAGCTTTCTTCACAGATGTGTTCATAAAGGTTGGGGTGCTCAATCTGTTCCAATGATTTAGTAAAAATGACTCCCTGGCCATATAATCATATAATCTCCTTTTGTATACGTGTCCCAGACACGTGTACTGTAATACTAACTAACAAGCCATGTAATGCATATGTCAATGGATGTCTATGTGGTGTTTTTATTTTTTTGACAGAAAACATGTTAATTGATTCAATCCTGCCTTAGTATTTTTTACTAAATTAACACCTTGAGCACCATCCCTATTCTGGGGGAATAGGGATGCTATCAAAAATAGCACACCTATACAAGCTCAAACAAGGTGTAAAGGTGGTTACAAACTGATATAGTATTCAAATGATCTACACTACTACAACACACTACTAATTACTATGTCTTGTAGTATATGCAGTACTAAATTACTCACATAAAGTTTCCTCTTTGTATTTGTAGTACATTAAAGTACTCACACAAAGTATTAACCTCAGGTAGTATTTCAAGTGAGTCAAAGTAATCACATAGAGTATTCACTTTGGAATTATCTCTGAGAGACCTGCGACTTCTCTCCTCTAAGAAGTTCTCAGAGAGGTTCTTCAAGGCCAAGTTGACAGGAGGTGCGTCCTGGGAGGTGTTTGTTCTGCAAACAGGACAGTCCTTGTTCATTTTCACCGTCCACCATTGCTGCAGACAGGCGCTGCAGAAGCTGTGGCTACACGACAGGATAACAGGATGTTTAAAGATGTTGCAGCAAACAGGACAGGTGAGCTCCTCTTCCTGTCGAGCCATTCTGTCTGCTAGCATCACTCCCTCCCCAGGAGCAGAATTGTTGTTGTTGTTCATCTTCACTTGAAGTCTGGAGTCCACAGTCAGTTCTGGTTCGAAATGATTGATATTCTGGAGGAGTTGCAGAGAGAGGAGTTGTGGAGACATTACAACTATACACTCTTCTTATACTAGAGAGCCTGAGGTGGAGGCTTGCAATTATTGGCCAAAGAGGAGAACAATAGAACCATTTGTCCACCAATCACAACCTAACTCACTCAAGGTTCAGTATTCAACACTACTTTAAAAAGTGAAGTAGACCTAAGCAGGAAGTAATAAATATACATTACTAAAAATGTTTACTACATTCAGGCAAACTAATGTAGGCCTAACTAATTAAAATACAACATAAGGGAAACATTTTTCCCATCCATTTCACAACAACATACAATTGTGGGACTTTCCATCTAGGAAGATAAATATATAATTAAATACATATTGCATATTAAAAAGCTCGCAGGCTTGAATATTTTATTAAAGGACCACTTCACTACTTTTCAACCTATCTTCATATAATAGGTCCTCACTAATAATCGTGATAAAATGGCACTATTTCTTTCTACTCGGTCTGTGTCTCATAGGAGGGCTGTGGGCAGTTCAGAGACCCGTGACATCATCGATGAGGAATCCAAGCTAATAGAAACTGCAGGCTTTCTAGTCCTGAAAAGTTGCAATGCGAAAATGGAAGCCGTTGTTCTCACGATAATACAAATCTAAAAATGTTTTAAAAAAAAATCTGCCTGACGATGATGTCACTGGTGGACGGGTTTCTGAACTGCCCACAGCCCTCGTATGAGACACAGACCGAGTAGAAAAGAATGGTGCCATTTTATCATGATTATTAGTGAGGACCTATTATATGAGGATAGGTTGAAAAGTGGTGAAGTGGTCCTTTAAGAAATGTGAATTGCTAATAATGTGGGTAAACATAAATACATGACATCCACCAACACCCTGAAATACATTCACATTACACTTTACAATGTCAGCACTACATCCATTTCATTTTCTGGTGTGAACATGAATAATAACACAATAATATAACGCTATAATATAAGTAAGTCCTAATAAATAACACTAACGAATAATGTGTCTTAATTGAAATTAAAACAATTCTACTCATCCCCTTTCACTTTTTATATTTTTATTTTTCAGAAGAGAAGAAATGTAATGAAATATTAAATATTTAAAAAACAGGTTCACCTAAATCAGGGGTGCCCACACATTTATGACGTGAGATCTACTTTCAAAATGACCAGCTCAAGATCTACCCACTGAAAAAATAAGTGTACCATATAATTCAGCTTACTGTAGAGACACATGCTGGAACTTTTTACTTTGAAATTATTTGTAGTTTCGGAGTTATTTAACTTAAACACCCAATGCACTCTCAATGCCTAAATAATGTTATGATCTATAGAAAACTCAGTGTAGTCGCTGTTATTAACAGTAGTGAGAATCATGTAGATGAGCTGAATATAAAATACAACAAATAGAGTAGTAGAGTGTAGACAATGTTGGCTATGTCAGTAGTTTCGCCAGTGTTCTTTCACAAGTTAGTCTGATTACTTGTTGCCCCACCCATGTATCACACCGTGTGATACATTGATTGGTCTTCTATTTACCATTCACATGTAATGCAGTCAAAGTGGTGCATACGGATGGTGTTCCATTGTCATTAAAACATAGTCATTGTCCTAGTTTTGTCTGAAAAGAACAGAGTGTATGTAATGATGATGGCTAGTCGGTCAGTAGTTGATCTACGCTTTAACATTCAATTGTCATTCAGTAGTGCATAATGCTGGTGGATCATTCAATGCTATGCTCACTGTTTTGTCACTAGAAGGAGGTGTTAGACCATTGCTTGGTCTATAGTGGTGGTTCTCGAAATATCTTCTGTGCATGGCAGCAGTAGAGGAAAATATGTGTGGAGAGAAACTCTATTCAACCCTGTCGTGAGTTTAATCATGCTTGTGTGAATAGGCTAGATAGCATTTTATGTATGGCACTCTTGCATTTGTAGTGTTTCTCTCCAGTGTGACTTCTCTGATGGAGATTAAAAGAACCTGGAGTTATAGGCCTACTAAAGCTTTTTCTACACTCGGTGCAGTGCAAGCCAGGCTTTCACTCCTGCATGTATGTGTGTGTCTCCATGACACTGAGCAAAACTCCTCCCACACAGTACACAGGGACTTTCTAAAACCTTTTCTACATTAGCCACATTGTATGGTCTTGGTATGGCTTCTCCAGTGTGAATTCTCTGGTGATTTGCAATGAAAGGGCTTCTCTCTGTATGGACGCAATGATGAGTCTATAAGTCACAATATTGGTTAATAGTCCCCTCTGTTCTTCCACGAGACCCTGTAGTGTTGGATGTTTTGTCTAACTAGTTACAAAATAAATCTTTAGTTTTAGTCGAGCTGTCAAAGACAGTATCTTTCGTATCTTTCCTCCAAAAGACATTCTAGTCTAGTGCCTGCCCCTTCTGGACTGGACATCAATCACATCACTTCAGAAGAATACCCTTTTTTATAGTTTATACCCTCTCACCAATGTTTTTAGACATTATATAAAGTGTCCTATAATGTTGGAACATAGCTATGGCTACTTTATGATGGAAATTGTAGCATGATGTTTTATTTTTTAAAGAGTTACATATGCCCTTATATTTTTCATATGTGAATTTAGTTTGCCAACTTGGAGACTGGGGATGTTATCAAGTAGGCCCATTTGTTTCAGATGAATAGCTCTGGGGGGCCAAATACCCCCCCCCCCACTCCCCCCACCAACAACTCACACCTTGGTAAAGGGGTTACCTGATTGGTCAGAGAGGACCCTAAGTACCCTGACTAGACTGCATATATACTAGGTTGGGGTCAGTCTACTCTTCAGAGCAGATCATCTGAATCTAGAGAAAGCAGCAGGAGAAAGATCTAGGACTCAACGAACACACCATGCCTACATTAATGACCAGGAGACAACCGGAGAGCAAAGGATTAAAACTCAAAGTAGGAGGTCTGAAAAAGCACCGCTTTGAACCATACCAGCGCTCTTCAAGGACATGTACAGGTAAGGATCAATGACCAAATGAGAAAAAATACACTTGTATTAGTATGGTCTGAGTCACCTATAGTAAATATATATCATAGATGTCTCTATAGCATATTCTGTAAGTCAAAATGCTAATAGATATTTATGGCATTTTATTAGATTCAATGTGAGGATACTTGAGCAAATTAATCACTAACTGTGGATTCAAAATGTCTCTTTCATAATCTTTGTAGTCCCTGAATCAGCAGTGATATAGAATAGATATTATGATTTAGATATGATGATAAGGAATATATAGTTAAACAAAAAGTGGAGATATATCCAAGATGCCAATGGAATGTCATGGTACTTATTGGTTATTTTGTATCATAATCCAATTGACTCTAAATTATCGGTCTCTGTCCTCTCTCTTTAGGTGGTTCCATGGACAAAGCCATCCGACACTCCAACATGTCCAGCTCTGAACCAGACGTGGTGTTCATCTCTGAAGATGTCCCGTCGCCAGCGGTCTACATTGACAACTCCCCCATGCACTTTGACACAGAGTGGGGCACCGTCGAGCAGGACCTGTTCAAGTTTGTCATCGTCCCTTCCCCGGCGGCTTACGTCGACATCATGACCACCAACTCCCCCATGCACTTTGACACAGAGTGGGGCAGGACCTGTTCCACTCTGTGTTGTGGCAAAATTGAACAGGACCTGTTCAATTTTGTCATCGTCCCTTTCCCGGCGGCTTACGTCGACATCCTGACCACGTCCGCCCCCCAACAACACGCCATCGTGTCCTGCTCAGATGTCCCTAATTCCCCAACCACGCCACTGACCAAAGTGACCACCAGCTCCTCCTCCCAACACTCTGATGGTCCAGGGTTGGATTCAGAGAGTTGCATAGCCGAGCAGGACATGCTGGATGGAGGCCAGTACATCGTCACAAGCTTCATGGCGGAAGGGGGCTACGGGATGGTGGCCAAAGCCATCAACACGCGTACATGTGACATGGTGGCCATCAAGATAATAAAGAAACGCAAGAATTACGACGAAGTGGCAGAACACGAGGTAAGGCATTGCTTTGGAGGAAAAAAAAGTGTGTGTGCATCATTTGTTATATGACGCCGTGTCTAAATCTGTCTTCTTGTATTCCCAGATGGCCATGTTGCAAAAGCTGAGAGTCCTGGACCCTGACACGTGTGGAATAGTGAGATTTCACGACAGCTTTGTCCACAACGGATTGAGATGCATTGTGTTTGAGTCTCTGGATGTCGATATCACGGAATTCTTGAACGGAAGAGATTCTCGTCTGTCCATGACGGAGATGAGACCCATCGTCCAGCAGGTATGAGTTTGAAATGAGAAGTGATGACAACAATATTGAGTTAGACTTCACAACTCCTTTGCTGCAGTGCACCTACTAATCATGCTCTTTATTCTTGTCTTGCAGCTTGCCATTACACTCCAGGCACTGAAGGGAATCGGTCTGATCCATGCAGACATCAAATTGGAGAACATCATGCTGGTGAACCAACGAGAACAAGCCCTCAGAGTCAAACTCATTGACTTTGGTCTGGCCGTTCCTGTCTCTGAGACCAAGCGACGGGCCATCGAGCCCAATCTGGCGTACAGGTGAGTTCTACTCTTGGACAATGTCTTAAATTAATGTGTTTTACTGAAAGCAAACATTTAATGACTGCATTTGACAAGATAGTTATTGCATTGCTATAAAACTTTATTTTCTTTTACAACCCACAGAGCACCAGAAGTATTCCTGGGCCTCCCACTCACAGAGGCCCTTGACATGTGGTCACTGGGCTGTGTCATGGCTAACATGATGCTGAGCGAGGATTTAATCAGCGGGGACACCCAATACGATGTGGTGAGTAATCTATTGATGAACTGCACATTTAAAACAGAATGCTTTCAGACTCTATTCTGAACAAACACTGTAGTTACACATTCTTCTTATGAGCTGGGAGTTTACTTAAGACTGAATTGTTGAATATCCTCTGTTTTTTTTCTTTCTGCAGCTTCAATCCATCTTCTCGATGCTTGGTATGCCAGCACAATCTCTCTTGGATACCGGACTAAAGACATGCAACTATTTCATCCCAGAGAACAATATGTGGAGATTTAAGGTACCCCCCCCCCCCCACACACACACACACACACACACACACACACACACACACACTTGGTGTAATAACTTCCTCTCTTATATTCAAGTATCCTTGCTCATATTAATTCAAATCACTGAAACTAACTTTTGTTTTTGTTTTGTTTTGATATAGAAACCAGAGGAGTATTACGTAGGGGGAGAGAAGAGGAGAGGAGAGAGAAGAGAAGAGGACGAAGACGAGGATGAGGATGAGGATGAGGATGAGGATGAGGATGATGATGATGAGAGCTCACTGGAAGAGGTGTTCGACTTTGACGATGCCGACGAAACGTCTTGTGACGTCTTCATGGACCTGTTGAAACGGATGCTTCACCTGGATCCAGAGGAGAGGATAACACCTGAGCAGGTGTTGAACCATCCCTTCATCACCACCAAGCCAAGTCCCACCTAGTCTCTCTCTCTCGAGACAGACGGTTGAATTCAACGGAAAAGAGGACGCTTTTTTTATTTAATTTTTTTCATGATGGGTTCTCAGATTGAGTCCCACCAAACCACCTCGTAGCAAGTCCACAAATAGTGTGGGATCTTGAGGTGGTGTTTTTTTTTGTGTGAAATAAAATTGGAAATGCTTCTTTTGCAAGAACGCACAACAGACTCAATGCATAGATTACACTCCACTGCTGTTGCACTGCATGGTACTGTCACTTATGTCTGTTAAGAGACTGCTGCTGGAAATGTTTGACTACTTGCAAAATAAGCATTTCCAATTGTATTTATTATTCCCATGCACATTATGTATATTAGACATTTTAGACATTGTGTTACGTTCACATCATTGGCTGCATGCATTCCAACTGAGGGAAGAAATTAGCACAATACATTTTGTAAATAATTGTTCTTTTGATATGTGTTTTAAGTTGTAAACATGGTTGAAATATGTGTTGTGTATGTTCTTTTTTGATATACATTTTGATATTTTCCAGTTATATCTCTACATTGATTGATTTCATACTATAGGTAGACAGTCCTTGCAGGGTTTCTTCATTATTTTGCATTAAAATTACTTTGAATGAAAGCTTAATCACAACCCATTGAAACAAATGTCACACCCCTGAAAATGACTCAAATCATGAAGGCAGCGTGCAATTTACGTGGAATCTTTCACAGACTTTCATACTAGTCTACTACTACTAGCCATATGCACTCATGTTTATGTTGCATGTCATGGTAGGCCTACCTGCAATTTTTTTTGCTGCTAGTATTGAAGTAGCGTTGTGTATATATATTTTTGTTCAACTTTTTTTCTTCTAGTATTGAAGAAGCATTTTTTTTGTTCAACTATTTTTTAAAGTGGCATCTGTATATATTATTTCTCTCAAATAAATGGTTACATTCCTACAGTTGATCTGTTGTTGTTGTTCTTGTTGTAGTAACGACCCAGCACACTCAAACAAAAGAGGCTGATGACCCCCCTTGGGCCCCCTCCACTCTCACTATAACTAGACACATACCCCCCCCACCTCTCTCTCTCTGTTTAAAAGTACAGGAAAAATCTCAAAGTACATGTACAAATATAGTACAGGTAAATCTCTCTCTCTCTCTCTGTTTAAAAGTAGGCTACTATCATGTATGACACGGTGTGATACATGGGTAGGGCAACAAGTAATCAGACTTGTGAAAGAACACTGACAACTACTGACATCGCCAACATTGTCTACACGCTACTACTCTATTTGTTGTATTCTATATTCAGCTCTAAATGATTCTCACTACTGTTAATAACAGCGACTACACTGAGTTTTCTATAGATCATAACATTATTTAGGTGGACCTGTTTTTTAAATATTTAATATTTCATTACATTTCTTCTCTTCTGAAAAATAAAAATATAAAAAGTGAAAGGGGATGAGTAGAATTGTGGTGGTTCTCGAAATATCTTCTGTGCATGGCAGCAGTAGATGCAAATATGTGTGGAGAGAAACTCTATTCAACCCTGTCGTGAGTTTAATCATGCTTGTGTGAATATATTTATTTTATGTATGGCACTCTTGCATTTGTAGTGTTTCTCTCCAGTGTTTCTACCCCATCTCTATATGGTAGGCCTATGTTGTTCCAAGGCCCCCCAGAAGCAAAGATTTGAGGTGAAAATGTTTGCTTAAAAAATACTGTACATTCAAAGATAAAAAAGGGTTTAGGTGTTAGGGTTAAGTTTATTGTTATAAGCAGGGAACCCTGAGCCCCAAAGTATATAAATTATCATACTCAGCCATGGTCTTATTTACTATTCCCAAAGACAAGAACTAAAGGTGGTTTTGGGGATGGGATCAGATTTCCAGGTATGTCCTCATGATGTTCATCAGTTCAGAATCCCTTCTATTACCATCATCTCCACATCAATATGAAGCGCCACCAGGAGGTCGACTTTTGTAAAACACATCTTTTAATATTACTCCTCCAGATTTTGTCCAAAAATCCCGCAAATCGCTACACAGTATCTCTATAGTCATGTGCTCAAGACGGATCTGTCCAATATTTTTGGTTTGGCCAAACATTTGTGTTTTATTGCTGATTGCAGCCTCATCAAACACAAATGTTTGGTCAAACCATGTGACTCCCATTGGAATTGCATTGTGGCAGCCATTAATCAGAGACAGCTAAAGACAGCACAGAACATCCGTTTGATACGTGTGAATGAGTGCCTGATTACTTGTTGGGTGGGTGTGATACATCGATTGGTCTGCTATGGCTTTACCATTCACATGCAATGCGGTCAAAGTGGTGCATAAGGATGGTGTTCCATTGTCATTAAAACACGGTATTGTTCACAGTACAAGATGCCCATAATGAAATGAGGTGAAACCGTGAACAGATGTGTTGTGATCATGTGATGGCCTCTCTGTAATGAACACACAAAGGGACTGTAGCTGTCAAACCTTTATTTGAAAAAGAAGAAAAATAGGAATGTTGACTGGTATAACACAGTACATATTTCACTTTGCAATGCACTCTATGATGATTCTAAACAAATGATGAATACTATAATCTGTTCAAACAACACACGTTAACACACAGACGAGTTGCAATTGCACCACTAGTGCATGCATATTCATTCATTAATATAATGAATATGACATTTTAATTCCTGACGAATGTGGACAAACACTGATTCTCATATTGTCATATCAGTATCATCAGAAGGTCATAATACAAGTTCAAAATAGCTTTCTTCACAGATGTGTTCATAAAGGTTGGGGTGCTCAATCTGTTCCAATGATTCAATAAAAATGACTCCCTGGCCATATAATCAGCCATGTCTCCTTTTGTATACGTGTCCCAGACATGTGTACTGTAATACTAACTAACAAGCCATGTAATGCATATGTCAATGGATGTCTATGTGGTGTTTTTATTATTTTTTGACAGAAAACATGATTGATTCAATCCTGCCTTAGTATTTTTTTACTAAATTAACACCTTGAACACCAGCATCCCTATTCTGGGGGAATAGGGATGCTATAAAAAATAGCACACCTGTACAAGCTCAAACAAGGTGTAAAGGTGGTTACAAACTGATATAGTATTCAAATGATCTACACTACTACAACACACTACTAATTACTATGTCTTGTAGTATATGCAGTACTAAATTACTCACACAAAGTTTCCTCTTTGTATTTGTAGTACATTAAAGTACTCACACAAAGTATTAACCTCAGGTAGTATTTCAAGTGAGTCAAAGTGATCACATAGGGTATTCATTGTTGTGCAAACAGGACAGTCCCTGTTCTTGTTCACCGTCCACCATTGCTGCAGACAGGCGCTGCAGAAGCTGTGGCTACACGACAGGATAACAGGATGTCGAAACTAGGACAATGACTATGTTTTAATGACAATGGAACACCATCCGTATGCACCACTTTGACTGCATTACATGTGAATGGTAAAGCCATAGAAGACCAATCAATGTATCACACCGTGTGATACATGGGTGGGGCAACAAGTAATCAGACTTGTGAAAGAACACTGACGAAACTACTGACATCGCCAACATTGTCTACACGCTACTACTCTATTTGTTGTATTCTATATTCAGCTCTAAATGATTCTCACTACTGTTAATAACAGCGACTACACTGAGTTTTCTATAGATCATAACATTATTTAGGTGGACCTGTTTTTTAAATATTTAATATTTCATTACATTTCTTCTCTTCTGAAAAATAAAAATATAAAAAGTGAAAGGGGATGAGTAGAATTGTGGTGGTTCTCGAAATATCTTCTGTGCATGGCAGCAGTAGATGCAAATATGTGTGGAGAGAAACTCTATTCAACCCTGTCGTGAGTTTAATCATGCTTGTGTGAATATATTTATTTTATGTATGGCACTCTTGCATTTGTAGTGTTTCTCTCCAGTGTTTCTACCCCATCTCTATATGGTAGGCCTATGTTGTTCCAAGGCCCCCCAGAAGCAAAGATTTGAGGTGAAAATGTTTGCTTAAAAAATACTGTACATTCAAAGATAAAAAAGGGTTTAGGGGTTAGGGTTAAGTTTATTGTTATAAGCAGGGAACCCTGAGCCCCAAAGTATATAAATTATCATACTCAGCCATGGTCTTATTTACTATTCCCAAAGACAAGAACTAAAGGTGGTTTTGGGGATGGGATCAGATTTCCAGGTATGTCCTCATGATGTTCATCAGTTCAGAATCCCTTCTATTACCATCATCTCCACATCAATATGAAGCGCCACCAGGAGGTCGACTTTTGTAAAACACATCTTTTAATATTACTCCTCCAGATTTTGTCCAAAAATCCCGCAAATCGCTACACAGTATCTCTATAGTCATGTGCTCAAGACGGATCTGTCCAATATTTTTGGTTTGGCCAAACATTTGTGTTTTATTGCTGATTGCAGCCTCATCAAACACAAATGTTTGGTCAAACCATGTGACTCCCATTGGAATTGCATTGTGGCAGCCATTAATCAGAGACAGCTAAAGACAGCACAGAACATCCGTTTGATACGTGTGAATGAGTGCCTGATTACTTGTTGGGTGGGTGTGATACATCGATTGGTCTGCTATGGCTTTACCATTCACATGCAATGCGGTCAAAGTGGTGCATAAGGATGGTGTTCCATTGTCATTAAAACACGGTATTGTTCACAGTACAAGATGCCCATAATGAAATGAGGTGAAACCGTGAACAGATGTGTTGTGATCATGTGATGGCCTCTCTGTAATGAACACACAAAGGGACTGTAGCTGTCAAACCTTTATTTGAAAAAGAAGAAAAATAGGAATGTTGACTGGTATAACACAGTACATATTTCACTTTGCAATGCACTCTATGATGATTCTAAACAAATGATGAATACTATAATCTGTTCAAACAACACACGTTAACACACAGACGAGTTGCAATTGCACCACTAGTGCATGCATATTCATTCATTAATATAATGAATATGACATTTTAATTCCTGACGAATGTGGACAAACACTGATTCTCATATTGTCATATCAGTATCATCAGAAGGTCATAATACAAGTTCAAAATAGCTTTCTTCACAGATGTGTTCATAAAGGTTGGGGTGCTCAATCTGTTCCAATGATTCAATAAAAATGACTCCCTGGCCATATAATCAGCCATGTCTCCTTTTGTATACGTGTCCCAGACATGTGTACTGTAATACTAACTAACAAGCCATGTAATGCATATGTCAATGGATGTCTATGTGGTGTTTTTATTATTTTTTGACAGAAAACATGATTGATTCAATCCTGCCTTAGTATTTTTTTACTAAATTAACACCTTGAACACCAGCATCCCTATTCTGGGGGAATAGGGATGCTATAAAAAATAGCACACCTGTACAAGCTCAAACAAGGTGTAAAGGTGGTTACAAACTGATATAGTATTCAAATGATCTACACTACTACAACACACTACTAATTACTATGTCTTGTAGTATATGCAGTACTAAATTACTCACACAAAGTTTCCTCTTTGTATTTGTAGTACATTAAAGTACTCACACAAAGTATTAACCTCAGGTAGTATTTCAAGTGAGTCAAAGTGATCACATAGGGTATTCATTGTTGTGCAAACAGGACAGTCCCTGTTCTTGTTCACCGTCCACCATTGCTGCAGACAGGCGCTGCAGAAGCTGTGGCTACACGACAGGATAACAGGATGTCGAAACTAGGACAATGACTATGTTTTAATGACAATGGAACACCATCCGTATGCACCACTTTGACTGCATTACATGTGAATGGTAAAGCCATAGAAGACCAATCAATGTATCACACCGTGTGATACATGGGTGGGGCAACAAGTAATCAGACTTGTGAAAGAACACTGACGAAACTACTGACATCGCCAACATTGTCTACACGCTACTACTCTATTTGTTGTATTCTATATTCAGCTCTAAATGATTCTCACTACTGTTAATAACAGCGACTACACTGAGTTTTCTATAGATCATAACATTATTTAGGTGGACCTGTTTTTTAAATATTTAATATTTCATTACATTTCTTCTCTTCTGAAAAATAAAAATATAAAAAGTGAAAGGGGATGAGTAGAATTGTGGTGGTTCTCGAAATATCTTCTGTGCATGGCAGCAGTAGATGCAAATATGTGTGGAGAGAAACTCTATTCAACCCTGTCGTGAGTTTAATCATGCTTGTGTGAATATATTTATTTTATGTATGGCACTCTTGCATTTGTAGTGTTTCTCTCCAGTGTTTCTACCCCATCTCTATATGGTAGGCCTATGTTGTTCCAAGGCCCCCCAGAAGCAAAGATTTGAGGTGAAAATGTTTGCTTAAAAAATACTGTACATTCAAAGATAAAAAAGGGTTTAGGGGTTAGGGTTAAGTTTATTGTTATAAGCAGGGAACCCTGAGCCCCAAAGTATATAAATTATCATACTCAGCCATGGTCTTATTTACTATTCCCAAAGACAAGAACTAAAGGTGGTTTTGGGGATGGGATCAGATTTCCAGGTATGTCCTCATGATGTTCATCAGTTCAGAATCCCTTCTATTACCATCATCTCCACATCAATATGAAGCGCCACCAGGAGGTCGACTTTTGTAAAACACATCTTTTAATATTACTCCTCCAGATTTTGTCCAAAAATCCCGCAAATCGCTACACAGTATCTCTATAGTCATGTGCTCAAGACGGATCTGTCCAATATTTTTGGTTTGGCCAAACATTTGTGTTTTATTGCTGATTGCAGCCTCATCAAACACAAATGTTTGGTCAAACCATGTGACTCCCATTGGAATTGCATTGTGGCAGCCATTAATCAGAGACAGCTAAAGACAGCACAGAACATCCGTTTGATACGTGTGAATGAGTGCCTGATTACTTGTTGGGTGGGTGTGATACATCGATTGGTCTGCTATGGCTTTACCATTCACATGCAATGCGGTCAAAGTGGTGCATAAGGATGGTGTTCCATTGTCATTAAAACACGGTATTGTTCACAGTACAAGATGCCCATAATGAAATGAGGTGAAACCGTGAACAGATGTGTTGTGATCATGTGATGGCCTCTCTGTAATGAACACACAAAGGGACTGTAGCTGTCAAACCTTTATTTGAAAAAGAAGAAAAATAGGAATGTTGACTGGTATAACACAGTACATATTTCACTTTGCAATGCACTCTATGATGATTCTAAACAAATGATGAATACTATAATCTGTTCAAACAACACACGTTAACACACAGACGAGTTGCAATTGCACCACTAGTGCATGCATATTCATTCATTAATATAATGAATATGACATTTTAATTCCTGACGAATGTGGACAAACACTGATTCTCATATTGTCATATCAGTATCATCAGAAGGTCATAATACAAGTTCAAAATAGCTTTCTTCACAGATGTGTTCATAAAGGTTGGGGTGCTCAATCTGTTCCAATGATTCAATAAAAATGACTCCCTGGCCATATAATCAGCCATGTCTCCTTTTGTATACGTGTCCCAGACATGTGTACTGTAATACTAACTAACAAGCCATGTAATGCATATGTCAATGGATGTCTATGTGGTGTTTTTATTATTTTTTGACAGAAAACATGATTGATTCAATCCTGCCTTAGTATTTTTTACTAAATTAACACCTTGAACACCAGCATCCCTATTCTGGGGGAATAGGGATGCTATAAAAAATAGCACACCTGTACAAGCTCAAACAAGGTGTAAAGGTGGTTACAAACTGATATAGTATTCAAATGATCTACACTACTACAACACACTACTAATTACTATGTCTTGTAGTATATGCAGTACTAAATTACTCACACAAAGTTTCCTCTTTGTATTTGTAGTACATTAAAGTACTCACACAAAGTATTAACCTCAGGTAGTATTTCAAGTGAGTCAAAGTGATCACATAGGGTATTCATTGTTGTGCAAACAGGACAGTCCCTGTTCTTGTTCACCGTCCACCATTGCTGCAGACAGGCGCTGCAGAAGCTGTGGCTACACGACAGGATAACAGGATGTCGAAACTAGGACAATGACTATGTTTTAATGACAATGGAACACCATCCGTATGCACCACTTTGACTGCATTACATGTGAATGGTAAAGCCATAGAAGACCAATCAATGTATCACACCGTGTGATACATGGGTGGGGCAACAAGTAATCAGACTTGTGAAAGAACACTGACGAAACTACTGACATCGCCAACATTGTCTACACGCTACTACTCTATTTGTTGTATTCTATATTCAGCTCTAAATGATTCTCACTACTGTTAATAACAGCGACTACACTGAGTTTTCTATAGATCATAACATTATTTAGGTGGACCTGTTTTTTTAATATTTAATATTTCATTACATTTCTTCTCTTCTGAAAAATAAAAATATAAAAAGTGAAAGGGGATGAGTAGAATTGTGGTGGTTCTCGAAATATCTTCTGTGCATGGCAGCAGTAGATGCAAATATGTGTGGAGAGAAACTCTATTCAACCCTGTCGTGAGTTTAATCATGCTTGTGTGAATATATTTATTTTATGTATGGCACTCTTGCATTTGTAGTGTTTCTCTCCAGTGTGACTTCTCTGATGGAGATTAAAAGAACCTGGAGTTATAGGCCTACTAAAGCTTTTTCTACACTCGGTACAGTGCAAGCCAGGCTTTCACTCCTGCATGTATGTGTGTGTCTCCATGACACTGAGCAAAACTCCTCCCACACAGTACACAGGGACTTTCTAAAACCTTTTCTACATTAGCCACATTGTATGGTCTTGGTATGGCTTCTCCAGTGTGAATTCTCTGGTGATTTGCAATGAAAGGGCTTCTCTCTGTATGGACGCAATGATTAGTCTATAAGTCACAATATTGGTTAATAGTCCCCTCTGTTCTTCCACGAGACCCTGTAGTGTTGGATGTTTTGTCTAACTAGTTACAAAATAAATCTTTAGTTTTAGTCGAGCTGTCAAAGACAGTATCTTTCGTATCTTTCCTCCAAAAGACATTCTAGTCTAGTGCCTGCCCCTTCTGGACTGGTCATCAATCACATCACTTCAGAAGAATACCCTTTTTTATAGTTTATACCCTCTCACCAATGTTTTTAGACATTATATAAAGTGTCCTATAATGTTGGAACATAGCTATGGCTACTTTATGATGGAAATTGTAGCATGATGTTTTATTTTTTAAAGAGTTACATATGCCCTTATATTTTTCATATGTGAATTTAGTTTGCCAACTTGGAGACTGGGGATGTTATCAAGTAGGCCCATTTGTTTCAGATGAATAGCTCTGGGGGGCCAAATACCCCCCCCCCCCACTCCCCCCACCAACAACTCACACCTTGGTAAAGGGGTTACCTGATTGGTCAGAGAGGACCCTAAGTACCCTGACTAGACTGCATATATACTAGGTTGGGGTCAGTCTACTCTTCAGAGCAGATCATCTGAATCTAGAGAAAGCAGCAGGAGAAAGATCTAGGACTCAACGAACACACCATGCCTACATTAATGACCAGGAGACAACCGGAGAGCAAAGGATTACAACTCAAAGTAGGAGGTCTGAAAAAGCACCGCTTTGAACCATACCAGCGCTCTTCAAGGACATGTACAGGTAAGGATCAATGACCAAATGAGAAAAAATACACTTGTATTAGTATGGTCTGAGTCACCTATAGTAAATATATATCATAGATGTCTCTATAGCATATTCTGTAAGTCAAAATGCTAATAGATATTTATGGCATTTTATTAGATTCAATGTGAGGATACTTGAGCAAATTAATCACTAACTGTGGATTCAAAATGTCTCTTTCATAATCTTTGTAGTCCCTGAATCAGCAGTGATATAGAATAGATATTATGATTTAGATATGATGATAAGGAATATATAGTTAAACAAAAAGTGGAGATATATCCAAGATGCCAATGGAATGTCATGGTACTTATTGGTTATTTTGTATCATAATCCAATTGACTCTAAATTATCGGTCTCTGTCCTCTCTCTTTAGGTGGTTCCATGGACAAAGCCATCCGACACTCCAACATGTCCAGCTCTGAACCAGACGTGGTGTTCATCTCTGAAGATGTCCCGTCGCCAGCGGTCTACATTGACAACTCCCCCATGCACTTTGACACAGAGTGGGGCACCGTCGAGCAGGACCTGTTCAAGTTTGTCATCGTCCCTTCCCCGGCGGCTTACGTCGACATCATGACCACCAACTCCCCCATGCACTTTGACACAGAGTGGGGCAGGACCTGTTCCACTCTGTGTTGTGGCAAAATTGAACAGGACCTGTTCAATTTTGTCATCGTCCCTTTCCCGGCGGCTTACGTCGACATCCTGACCACGTCCGCCCCCCAACAACACGCCATCGTGTCCTGCTCAGATGTCCCTAATTCCCCAACCACGCCACTGACCAAAGTGACCACCAGCTCCTCCTCCCAACACTCTGATGGTCCAGGGTTGGATTCAGAGAGTTGCATAGCCGAGCAGGACATGCTGGATGGAGGCCAGTACATCGTCACAAGCTTCATGGCGGAAGGGGGCTACGGGATGGTGGCCAAAGCCATCAACACGCGTACATGTGACATGGTGGCCATCAAGATAATAATTGGAGGAAAAAAATGTGTGTGTGCATCATTTGTTATATGACGCCGTGTCTAAATCTGTCTTCTTGTATTCCCAGATGGCCATGTTGCAAAAGCTGAGAGTCCTGGACCCTGACACGTGTGGAATAGTGAGATTTCACGACAGCTTTGTCCACAACGGATTGAGATGCATTGTGTTTGAGTCTCTGGATGTCGATATCACGGAATTCTTGAACGGAAGAGATTCTCGTCTGTCCATGACGGAGATGAGACCCATCGTCCAGCAGGTATGAGTTTGAAATGAGAAGTGATGACAACAATATTGAGTTAGACTTCACAACTCCTTTGCTGCAGTGCACCTACTAATCATGCTCTTTATTCTTGTCTTGCAGCTTGCCATTACACTCCAGGCACTGAAGGGAATCGGTCTGATCCATGCAGACATCAAATTGGAGAACATCATGCTGGTGAACCAACGAGAACAAGCCCTCAGAGTCAAACTCATTGACTTTGGTCTGGCCGTTCCTGTCTCTGAGACCAAGCGACGGGCCATCGAGCCCAATCTGGAGTACAGGTGAGTTCTACTCTTGGACAATGTCTTAAATTAATGTGTTTTACTGAAAGCAAACATTTAATGACTGCATTTGACAAGATAGTTATTGCATTGCTATAAAACTTTATTTTCTTTTACAACCCACAGAGCACCAGAAGTATTCCTGGGCCTCCCACTCACAGAGGCCCTTGACATGTGGTCACTGGGCTGTGTCATGGCTAACATGATGCTGAGCGAGGATTTAATCAGCGGGGACACCCAATACGATGTGGTGAGTAATCTATTGATGAACTGCACATTTAAAACAGAATGCTTTCAGACTCTATTCTGAACAAACACTGTAGTTACACATTCTTCTTATGAGCTGGGAGTTTACTTAAAGGGACACTTCACCCTTTTTGCCAAATAATATATATCAATGACGTTTATAAGATTTAGAACACTTTCCTGGCGTTATTTTTTGTGTCATCTCTGGGTTTAGATATTTTAGATTAACGGATGGCTCTGACGTCAGTGACACTCTTCCGTATTGCTACCGGACTACATTGTCTCCTCACACTGCAGCTAGACCAGCCCCAAAACACAGCCGTCACGGACACTGCGATTTGTTCCACCTACAACCTTCGTTGACCGCACCCCCACATGCGCATTTGTTATTGTGTTTGTGTCATGTCGCCGTCGTCAGCAGAGCAGCACCAGAGAGACGCGCTATGTTGCCACGAATCCCCCCCCCCCCCCCCCAACTCTAGATTTATTATAATGATATGAAGTGACTTGCCATAAACCATCCATTAACTCCCCATTCATCCAATTTGCATCTGCTTGTATTAAACAACATTAAACTCACCAACATTGCAGCTGTAGGGAAAGCTTGAATATCCACTTTCAAACTGCAAAGCTTTTGTTTCATAAAAATCCACCGAATCTTTTTCCCACTCAGCTCTGCACTTAGTTTTTCTTCTTTTTTAGTTCTATCTCACTACTAGAACTTTCTGACTCTGAGGTAGATAAGATTTTTGGCTGTCAAACAGCATCCATTTGTTTTTTCAATGTTGTGGACCCGGAGCGTGGTGAAATAGTTGCTAAGATACGATACTGCATAGTGATTGGCTCTGCTGCATGCCTATGAAGAGTACTGACCAATGAGCTGAGCCTAGCGCCCTTCCAGACACCAGGTTCCAGTGTCTTGCTTTCCTGTTCCTATAGCTCAGTCGGCTGCCCCTTCTTATTACTGCATGGGAGCGAGTGACTGAGAATCACCATAACGCGCTGTCATTTTTCCACGAGACAAAAATACGGGATTAAGTGCGTCCCGTATCGGTTCATTACGGGACAGGTCTTTTAGTTGCCAAATACGGTACGATCGTATCTTAGCAACTATTTCACCACGCTCCGGTCCACAACATTGAAAAAACAAATGGATGCTGTTGACAGCCAAAAATCTTATCTACCTCAGAGTCAGAAAGTTCTAGTAGTGAGATAGAACTAAAAAAGAAGACAAACTAAGTGCAGAGCTGAGTGGGAAAAAGATTCGGTGGATTTTTATGAAACAAAAGCTTTGCAGTTTGAAAGTGGATATTCAAGCTTTCCCTACAGCTGCAATGTTGGTGAGTTTAATGTTGTTTAATACAAGCAGATGCAAATTGGATGAATGGGGAGTTAATGGATGGTTTATGGCAAGTCACTTCATATCATTATAATAAATCTAGAGTTGGGGGGGGGGGGGGGGATTCGTGGCAACATAGCGCGTCTCTCTGGTGCTGCTCTGCTGACGACGGCGACATGACACAAACACAATAACAAATGCGCATGTGGGGGTGCGGTCAACGAAGGTTGTAGGTGGAACAAATCGCAGTGTCCGTGACGGCTGTGTTTTGGGGCTGGTCTAGCTGCAGTGTGAGGAGACAATGTAGTCCGGTAGCAATACGGAAGAGTGTCACTGACGTCAGAGCCATCCGTTAATCTAAAATATCTAAACCCAGAGATGACACAAAAAATAACGCCAGGAAAGTGTTCTAAATCTTATAAACGTCATTGATATATATTATTTGGCAAAAAGGGTGAAGTGTCCCTTTAAGACTGAATTGTTGAATATCCTCTGTTTTTTTTCTTTCTGCAGCTTCAATCCATCTTCTCGATGCTTGGTATGCCAGCACAATCTCTCTTGGATACCGGACTAAAGACATGCAACTATTTCATCCCAGAGAACAATATGTGGAGATTTAAGGTACCCCCCCCCCCCCACACACACACACACACACACACACACACACACACACACACACACACACACTTGGTGTAATAACTTCCTCTCTTATATTCAAGTATCCTTGCTCATATTAATTCAAATCACTGAAACTAACTTTTGTTTTTGTTTTGTTTTGATATAGAAACCAGAGGAGTATTACGTAGGGGGAGAGAAGAGGAGAGGAGAGAGAAGAGAAGAGGACGAAGACGAGGATGAGGATGAGGATGAGGATGAGGATGAGGATGAGGATGAGGATGAGGATGAGGATGAGGATGATGAGAGCTCACTGGAAGAGGTGTTCGACTTTGACGATGCCGACGAAACGTCTTGTGACGTCTTCATGGACCTGTTGAAACGGATGCTTCACCTGGATCCAGAGGAGAGGATAACACCTGAGCAGGTGTTGAACCATCCCTTCATCACCACCAAGCCAAGTCCCACCTAGTCTCTCTCTCGAGACAGACGGTTGAATTCAACGGAAAAGAGGACGCTTTTTTTATTTTATTTTTTTCATGATGGGTTCTCAGATTGAGTCCCACCAAACCACCTCGTAGCAAGTCCACAAATAGTGTGGGATCTTGAGGTGGTGTTTTTTTTTGTGTGAAATAAAATTGGAAATGCTTCTTTTGCAAGAACGCACAACAGACTCAATGCATAGATTACACTCCACTGCTGTTGCACTGCATGGTACTGTCACTTATGTCTGTTAAGAGACTGCTGCTGGAAATGTTTGACTACTTGCAAAATAAGCATTTCCAATTGTATTTATTATTCCCATGCACATTATGTATATTAGACATTTTAGACATTGTGTTACGTTCACATCATTGGCTGCATGCATTCCAACTGAGGGAAGAAATTAGCACAATACATTTTGTAAATAATTGTTCTTTTGATATGTGTTTTAAGTTGTAAACATGGTTGAAATATGTGTTGTGTATGTTCTTTTTTGATATACATTTTGATATTTTCCAGTTATATCTCTACATTGATTGATTTCATACTATAGGTAGACAGTCCTTGCAGGGTTTCTTCATTATTTTGCATTAAAATTACTTTGAATGAAAGCTTAATCACAACCCATTGAAACTAATGTCACACCCCTGAAAATGACTCAAATCATGAAGGCAGCGTGCAATTTACGTGGAATCTTTCACAGACTTTCATACTAGTCTACTACTACTAGCCATATGCACTCATGTTTATGTTGCATGTCATGGTAGGCCTACCTGCAATTTTTTTTGCTGCTAGTATTGAAGTAGCGTTGTGTATATATATTTTTGTTCAACTTTTTTTCTTCTAGTATTGAAGAAGCATTTTTTTTGTTCAACTATTTTTTAAAGTGGCATCTGTATATATTATTTCTCTCAAATAAATGGTTACATTCCTACAGTTGATCTGTTGTTGTTGTTCTTGTTGTAGTAACGACCCAGCACACTCAAACAAAAGAGGCTGATGACCCCCCTTGGGCCCCCTCCACTCTCACTATAACTAGACACATACCCCCCCCACCTCTCTCTCTCTGTTTAAAAGTACAGGAAAAATCTCAAAGTACATGTACAAATATAGTACAGGTAAATCTCTCTCTCTCTCTCTCTGTTTAAAAGTAGGCTACTATCATGTATGACACGGTGTGATACATGGGTGGGGCAACAAGTAATCAGACTTGTGAAAGAACACTGACAACTACTGACATCGCCAACATTGTCTACACGCTACTACTCTATTTGTTGTATTCTATATTCAGCTCTAAATGATTCTCACTACTGTTAATAACAGCGACTACACTGAGTTTTCTATAGATCATAACATTATTTAGGTGGACCTGTTTTTTAAATATTTAATATTTCATTACATTTCTTCTCTTCTGAAAAATAAAAATATAAAAAGTGAAAGGGGATGAGTAGAATTGTGGTGGTTCTCGAAATATCTTCTGTGCATGGCAGCAGTAGATGCAAATATGTGTGGAGAGAAACTCTATTCAACCCTGTCGTGAGTTTAATCATGCTTGTGTGAATATATTTATTTTATGTATGGCACTCTTGCATTTGTAGTGTTTCTCTCCAGTGTTTCTACCCCATCTCTATATGGTAGGCCTATGTTGTTCCAAGGCCCCCCAGAAGCAAAGATTTGAGGTGAAAATGTTTGCTTAAAAAATACTGTACATTCAAAGATAAAAAAGGGTTTAGGGGTTAGGGTTAAGTTTATTGTTATAAGCAGGGAACCCTGAGCCCCAAAGTATATAAATTATCATACTCAGCCATGGTCTTATTTACTATTCCCAAAGACAAGAACTAAAGGTGGTTTTGGGGATGGGATCAGATTTCCAGGTATGTCCTCATGATGTTCATCAGTTCAGAATCCCTTCTATTACCATCATCTCCACATCAATATGAAGCGCCACCAGGAGGTCGACTTTTGTAAAACACATCTTTTAATATTACTCCTCCAGATTTTGTCCAAAAATCCCGCAAATCGCTACACAGTGGCCCTCATTTATCAATTGAGTGTAAAATCTGCCCCAAATTCGAGTGTAGGATTCGTAGTACACCCACGTCGGGTCGGCATTTACAAAGTGATCGCAGACAGCTGTTTCTTCCTTAATTTCGTTCGGACGTTTATAAATGTGACGGCTGAAATCTATCTGGCACGCCCTATGAAATCAAGCCTCGCCCTCGTTTTTGCGACATGAACAACTGCAGTACGACCTTGGAAACCATAGTTACATGACGAAAAAAGTCAATAAAAAAGTCACCCCCCTCTCATACACACACAGACGCACGCACGCACGCACACGCAACTTGCAAGTCCAACTGGTTTGTTGTAGCCTATCTTAAATAAATTGTGCATGCAACTTTCTGGTTAGTAAACCACAGCATGCAAGCCGCCTTTGTTTTAAAATGGTTCCCCAAACCGTTCACACTTCACACTTCACTATCGGCCGGGGCTACCCCCCCCATGCTAATTTGCCCAGTCAATCATTTGATCCGCGCTACGCGCCTGCCGTGTGTTGTTTGTTAGTTGTAGCCTATATTAAATTATTAAAGTATTTATTCATTTAATATAGCCTACAACAATATATTAGTGAACGAAAATCTGAACCTGCATGTGAACAATGAATTAAATAACAAATAGGCGCACACACACGCTGCTGTTTTCCTCCTCTCCTGTCCTGTCTGTCTCTATCACTGTTCATGACACCGCGACCATGCACGTTTATGACAATCTATTTAGATTAGCCTACCTCGCTAGTCGCAGTAGTAGTCGGTGCAGTGGCTGGGCTATCAACTGACAATTATATAAATGTGCAGCCTAAACCAGCCTCATGTGGCACACTGGCACTGGTGGGCTGGCAGCCTGGCTGGGTGGTTTAGCCTATACCTAACTCCGATGCGGTCAGCGGTCCCCAATTTTGCGCTGGCACGCCGGCATGGCACATTTGGCATTCGAGCGACGCGTCGGGTTTATTAAACGAGGAGGAGATTGCACATAGGCTACTGTAACTCCAGAAAGACATCGGCCTGCTGTAGATTAGGCTACAGTAGGCTACCCAAGTTGGGACTCTCCGCAGCTGCAGCGCTGCACTCTCCAACGTCCCGTCATGGAAATATTTCAGCACAGACAGCCCAAATCCTCGCATGTATGCGCTCATCATGCAAAACACTGTTTAAATGGCTTACGCATCTAACTTGCAACATTGTTTTTAAATGCGCGATTTTAATTGCTTGCTTGTAAAGTTGGAAAGCTCCTACTAATTTCATATGACACAAAGACACATCGTTGATGTATTCCTTTACTTTTTTTTACTTTTTTACATTTAGCCCATATACATACCTATACAGTTTTATATAAACATTTTAGGAGTGAATACATATGTTTCGATGCCTGTGACAGCCTCTCAGCTGGTCAAACAATGCTGCTCCGCTGTTCTACGACAGAAAAACAGGTGAGGACAAAGCGTACGACAGCTCCCGACCAGACGTGGTTATTGTCTTGGCTCAAGTTCAAAATCAAACGTTGGCGCAAATGGTAAATGCCGAAAATTGCGGTAATTTCGGCGTACACCCATATTTTGGCGTACGCACGGTTGATAAATGAGGGCCAGTATCTCTATAGTCATGTGCTCAAGACGGATCTGTCCAATATTTTTGGTTTGGCCAAACATTTGTGTTTTATTGCTGATTGCAGCCTCATCAAACACAAATGTTTGGTCAAACCATGTGACTCCCATTGGAATTGCATTGTGGCAGCCATTAATCAGAGACAGCTAAAGACAGCACAGAACATCCGTTTGATACGTGTGAATGAGTGCCTGATTACTTGTTGGGTGGGTGTGATACATCGATTGGTCTGCTATGGCTTTACCATTCACATGCAATGCGGTCAAAGTGGTGCATAAGGATGGTGTTCCATTGTCATTAAAACACGGTATTGTTCACAGTACAAGATGCCCATAATGAAATGAGGTGAAACCGTGAACAGATGTGTTGTGATCATGTGATGGCCTCTCTGTAATGAACACACAAAGGGACTGTAGCTGTCAAACCTTTATTTGAAAAAGAAGAAAAATAGGAATGTTGACTGGTATAACACAGTACATATTTCACTTTGCAATGCACTCTATGATGATTCTAAACAAATGATGAATACTATAATCTGTTCAAACAACACACGTTAACACACAGACGAGTTGCAATTGCACCACTAGTGCATGCATATTCATTCATTAATATAATGAATATGACATTTTAATTCCTGACGAATGTGGACAAACACTGATTCTCATATTGTCATATCAGTATCATCAGAAGGTCATAATACAAGTTCAAAATAGCTTTCTTCACAGATGTGTTCATAAAGGTTGGGGTGCTCAATCTGTTCCAATGATTCAGTAAAAATGACTCCCTGGCCATATAATCAGCCATGTCTCCTTTTGTATACGTGTCCCAGACATGTGTACTGTAATACTAACTAACAAGCCATGTAATGCATATGTCAATGGATGTCTATGTGGTGTTTTTATTATTTTTTGACAGAAAACATGATTGATTCAATCCTGCCTTAGTATTTTTTACTAAATTAACACCTTGAACACCAGCATCCCTATTCTGGGGGAATAGGGATGCTATAAAAAATAGCACACCTGTACAAGCTCAAACAAGGTGTAAAGGTGGTTACAAACTGATATAGTATTCAAATGATCTACACTACTACAACACACTACTAATTACTATGTCTTGTAGTATATGCAGTACTAAATTACTCACACAAAGTTTCCTCTTTGTATTTGTAGTACATTAAAGTACTCACACAAAGTATTAACCTCAGGTAGTATTTCAAGTGAGTCAAAGTGATCACATAGGGTATTCATTGTTGTGCAAACAGGACAGTCCCTGTTCTTGTTCACCGTCCACCATTGCTGCAGACAGGCGCTGCAGAAGCTGTGGCTACACGACAGGATAACAGGATGTCGAAACTAGGACAATGACTATGTTTTAATGACAATGGAACACCATCCGTATGCACCACTTTGACTGCATTACATGTGAATGGTAAAGCCATAGAAGACCAATCAATGTATCACACCGTGTGATACATGGGTGGGGCAACAAGTAATCAGACTTGTGAAAGAACACTGACGAAACTACTGACATCGCCAACATTGTCTACACGCTACTACTCTATTTGTTGTATTCTATATTCAGCTCTAAATGATTCTCACTACTGTTAATAACAGCGACTACACTGAGTTTTCTATAGATCATAACATTATTTAGGTGGACCTGTTTTTTAAATATTTAATATTTCATTACATTTCTTCTCTTCTGAAAAATAAAAATATAAAAAGTGAAAGGGGATGAGTAGAATTGTGGTGGTTCTCGAAATATCTTCTGTGCATGGCAGCAGTAGATGCAAATATGTGTGGAGAGAAACTCTATTCAACCCTGTCGTGAGTTTAATCATGCTTGTGTGAATATATTTATTTTATGTATGGCACTCTTGCATTTGTAGTGTTTCTCTCCAGTGTGACTTCTCTGATGGAGAACCTGGAGTTATAGGCCTACTAAAGCTTTTTCTACACTCGGTACAGTGCAAGCCAGGCTTTCACTCCTGCATGTATGTGTGTGTCTCCATGACACTGAGCAAAACTCCTCCCACACAGTACACAGGGACTTTCTAAAACCTTTTCTACATTAGCCACATTGTATGGTCTTGGTATGGCTTCTCCAGTGTGAATTCTCTGGTGATTTGCAATGAAAGGGCTTCTCTCTGTATGGACGCAATGATGAGTCTATAAGTCACACTATTGGTTAATAGTCCCCTCTGTTCTTCCACGAGACCCTGTAGTGTTGGATGTTTTGTCTAACTAGTTACAAAATAAATCTTTAGTTTTAGTCGAGCTGTCAAAGACAGTATCTTTCGTATCTTTCCTCCAAAAGACATTCTAGTCTAGTGCCTGCCCCTTCTGGACTGGACATCAATCACATCACTTCAGAAGAATACCCTTTTTTATAGTTTATACCCTCTCACCAATGTTTTTAGACATTATATAAAGTGTCCTATAATGTTGGAACATAGCTATGGCTACTTTATGATGGAAATTGTAGCATGATGTTTTATTTTTTAAAGAGTTACATATGCCCTTATATTTTTCATATGTGAATTTAGTTTGCCAACTTGGAGACTGGGGATGTTATCAAGTAGGCCCATTTGTTTCAGATGAATAGCTCTGGGGGGCCAAATACCCCCCCCCCACTCCCCCCACCAACAACTCACACCTTGGTAAAGGGGTTACCTGATTGGTCAGAGAGGACCCTAAGTACCCTGACTAGACTGCATATATACTAGGTTGGGGTCAGTCTACTCTTCAGAGCAGATCATCTGAATCTAGAGAAAGCAGCAGGAGAAAGATCTAGGACTCAACGAACACACCATGCCTACATTAATGACCAGGAGACAACCGGAGAGCAAAGGATTAAAACTCAAAGTAGGAGGTCTGAAAAAGCACCGCTTTGAACCATACCAGCGCTCTTCAAGGACATGTACAGGTAAGGATCAATGACCAAATGAGAAAAAATACACTTGTATTAGTATGGTCTGAGTCACCTATAGTAAATATATATCATAGATGTCTCTATAGCATATTCTGTAAGTCAAAATGCTAATAGATATTTATGGCATTTTATTAGATTCAATGTGAGGATACTTGAGCAAATTAATCACTAACTGTGGATTCAAAATGTCTCTTTCATAATCTTTGTAGTCCCTGAATCAGCAGTGATATAGAATAGATATTATGATTTAGATATGATGATAAGGAATATATAGTTAAACAAAAAGTGGAGATATATCCAAGATGCCAATGGAATGTCATGGTACTTATTGGTTATTTTGTATCATAATCCAATTGACTCTAAATTATCGGTCTCTGTCCTCTCTCTTTAGGTGGTTCCATGGACAAAGCCATCCGACACTCCAACATGTCCAGCTCTGAACCAGACGTGGTGTTCATCTCTGAAGATGTCCCGTCGCCAGCGGTCTACATTGACAACTCCCCCATGCACTTTGACACAGAGTGGGGCACCGTCGAGCAGGACCTGTTCAAGTTTGTCATCGTCCCTTCCCCGGCGGCTTACGTCGACATCATGACCACCAACTCCCCCATGCACTTTGACACAGAGTGGGGCAGGACCTGTTCCACTCTGTGTTGTGGCAAAATTGAACAGGACCTGTTCAATTTTGTCATCGTCCCTTTCCCGGCGGCTTACGTCGACATCCTGACCACGTCCGCCCCCCAACAACACGCCATCGTGTCCTGCTCAGATGTCCCTAATTCCCCAACCACGCCACTGACCAAAGTGACCACCAGCTCCTCCTCCCAACACTCTGATGGTCCAGGGTTGGATTCAGAGAGTTGCATAGCCGAGCAGGACATGCTGGATGGAGGCCAGTACATCGTCACAAGCTTCATGGCGGAAGGGGGCTACGGGATGGTGGCCAAAGCCATCAACACGCGTACATGTGACATGGTGGCCATCAAGATAATAAAGAAACGCAAGAATTACGACGAAGTGGCAGAACACGAGGTAAGGCATTGCTTTGGAGGAAAAAAAAGTGTGTGTGCATCATTTGTTATATGACGCCGTGTCTAAATCTGTCTTCTTGTATTCCCAGATGGCCATGTTGCAAAAGCTGAGAGTCCTGGACCCTGACACGTGTGGAATAGTGAGATTTCACGACAGCTTTGTCCACAACGGATTGAGATGCATTGTGTTTGAGTCTCTGGATGTCGATATCACGGAATTCTTGAACGGAAGAGATTCTCGTCTGTCCATGACGGAGATGAGACCCATCGTCCAGCAGGTATGAGTTTGAAATGAGAAGTGATGACAACAATATTGAGTTAGACTTCACAACTCCTTTGCTGCAGTGCACCTACTAATCATGCTCTTTATTCTTGTCTTGCAGCTTGCCATTACACTCCAGGCACTGAAGGGAATCGGTCTGATCCATGCAGACATCAAATTGGAGAACATCATGCTGGTGAACCAACGAGAACAAGCCCTCAGAGTCAAACTCATTGACTTTGGTCTGGCCGTTCCTGTCTCTGAGACCAAGCGACGGGCCATCGAGCCCAATCTGGAGTACAGGTGAGTTCTACTCTTGGACAATGTCTTAAATTAATGTGTTTTACTGAAAGCAAACATTTAATGACTGCATTTGACAAGATAGTTATTGCATTGCTATAAAACTTTATTTTCTTTTACAACCCACAGAGCACCAGAAGTATTCCTGGGCCTCCCACTCACAGAGGCCCTTGACATGTGGTCACTGGGCTGTGTCATGGCTAACATGATGCTGAGCGAGGATTTAATCAGCGGGGACACCCAATACGATGTGGTGAGTAATCTATTGATGAACTGCACATTTAAAACAGAATGCTTTCAGACTCTATTCTGAACAAACACTGTAGTTACACATTCTTCTTATGAGCTGGGAGTTTACTTAAAGGGACACTTCACCCTTTTTGCCAAATAATATATATCAATGACGTTTATAAGATTTAGAACACTTTCCTGGCGTTATTTTTTGTGTCATCTCTGGGTTTAGATATTTTAGATTAACGGATGGCTCTGACGTCAGTGACACTCTTCCGTATTGCTACCGGACTACATTGTCTCCTCACACTGCAGCTAGACCAGCCCCAAAACACAGCCGTCACGGACACTGCGATTTGTTCCACCTACAACCTTCGTTGACCGCACCCCCACATGCGCATTTGTTATTGTGTTTGTGTCATGTCGCCGTCGTCAGCAGAGCAGCACCAGAGAGACGCGCTATGTTGCCACGAATCCCCCCCCCCCCCCCCCCAACTCTAGATTTATTATAATGATATGAAGTGACTTGCCATAAACCATCCATTAACTCCCCATTCATCCAATTTGCATCTGCTTGTATTAAACAACATTAAACTCACCAACATTGCAGCTGTAGGGAAAGCTTGAATATCCACTTTCAAACTGCAAAGCTTTTGTTTCATAAAAATCCACCGAATCTTTTTCCCACTCAGCTCTGCACTTAGTTTTTCTTCTTTTTTAGTTCTATCTCACTACTAGAACTTTCTGACTCTGAGGTAGATAAGATTTTTGGCTGTCAAACAGCATCCATTTGTTTTTTCAATGTTGTGGACCCGGAGCGTGGTGAAATAGTTGCTAAGATACGATACTGCATAGTGATTGGCTCTGCTGCATGCCTATGAAGAGTACTGACCAATGAGCTGAGCCTAGCGCCCTTCCAGACACCAGGTTCCAGTGTCTTGCTTTCCTGTTCCTATAGCTCAGTCGGCTGCCCCTTCTTATTACTGCATGGGAGCGAGTGACTGAGAATCACCATAACGCGCTGTCATTTTTCCACGAGACAAAAATACGGGATTAAGTGCGTCCCGTATCGGTTCATTACGGGACAGGTCTTTTAGTTGCCAAATACGGTACGATCGTATCTTAGCAACTATTTCACCACGCTCCGGTCCACAACATTGAAAAAACAAATGGATGCTGTTGACAGCCAAAAATCTTATCTACCTCAGAGTCAGAAAGTTCTAGTAGTGAGATAGAACTAAAAAAGAAGACAAACTAAGTGCAGAGCTGAGTGGGAAAAAGATTCGGTGGATTTTTATGAAACAAAAGCTTTGCAGTTTGAAAGTGGATATTCAAGCTTTCCCTACAGCTGCAATGTTGGTGAGTTTAATGTTGTTTAATACAAGCAGATGCAAATTGGATGAATGGGGAGTTAATGGATGGTTTATGGCAAGTCACTTCATATCATTATAATAAATCTAGAGTTGGGGGGGGGGGGGGGGATTCGTGGCAACATAGCGCGTCTCTCTGGTGCTGCTCTGCTGACGACGGCGACATGACACAAACACAATAACAAATGCGCATGTGGGGGTGCGGTCAACGAAGGTTGTAGGTGGAACAAATCGCAGTGTCCGTGACGGCTGTGTTTTGGGGCTGGTCTAGCTGCAGTGTGAGGAGACAATGTAGTCCGGTAGCAATACGGAAGAGTGTCACTGACGTCAGAGCCATCCGTTAATCTAAAATATCTAAACCCAGAGATGACACAAAAAATAACGCCAGGAAAGTGTTCTAAATCTTATAAACGTCATTGATATATATTATTTGGCAAAAAGGGTGAAGTGTCCCTTTAAGACTGAATTGTTGAATATCCTCTGTTTTTTTTCTTTCTGCAGCTTCAATCCATCTTCTCGATGCTTGGTATGCCAGCACAATCTCTCTTGGATACCGGACTAAAGACATGCAACTATTTCATCCCAGAGAACAATATGTGGAGATTTAAGGTACCCCCCCCCCCCCACACACACACACACACACACACACACACACACACACACACACACACACACTTGGTGTAATAACTTCCTCTCTTATATTCAAGTATCCTTGCTCATATTAATTCAAATCACTGAAACTAACTTTTGTTTTTGTTTTGTTTTGATATAGAAACCAGAGGAGTATTACGTAGGGGGAGAGAAGAGGAGAGGAGAGAGAAGAGAAGAGGACGAAGACGAGGATGAGGATGAGGATGAGGATGAGGATGAGGATGAGGATGAGGATGAGGATGATGAGAGCTCACTGGAAGAGGTGTTCGACTTTGACGATGCCGACGAAACGTCTTGTGACGTCTTCATGGACCTGTTGAAACGGATGCTTCACCTGGATCCAGAGGAGAGGATAACACCTGAGCAGGTGTTGAACCATCCCTTCATCACCACCAAGCCAAGTCCCACCTAGTCTCTCTCTCGAGACAGACGGTTGAATTCAACGGAAAAGAGGACGCTTTTTTTATTTTATTTTTTTCATGATGGGTTCTCAGATTGAGTCCCACCAAACCACCTCGTAGCAAGTCCACAAATAGTGTGGGATCTTGAGGTGGTGTTTTTTTTTGTGTGAAATAAAATTGGAAATGCTTCTTTTGCAAGAACGCACAACAGACTCAATGCATAGATTACACTCCACTGCTGTTGCACTGCATGGTACTGTCACTTATGTCTGTTAAGAGACTGCTGCTGGAAATGTTTGACTACTTGCAAAATAAGCATTTCCAATTGTATTTATTATTCCCATGCACATTATGTATATTAGACATTTTAGACATTGTGTTACGTTCACATCATTGGCTGCATGCATTCCAACTGAGGGAAGAAATTAGCACAATACATTTTGTAAATAATTGTTCTTTTGATATGTGTTTTAAGTTGTAAACATGGTTGAAATATGTGTTGTGTATGTTCTTTTTTGATATACATTTTGATATTTTCCAGTTATATCTCTACATTGATTGATTTCATACTATAGGTAGACAGTCCTTGCAGGGTTTCTTCATTATTTTGCATTAAAATTACTTTGAATGAAAGCTTAATCACAACCCATTGAAACTAATGTCACACCCCTGAAAATGACTCAAATCATGAAGGCAGCGTGCAATTTACGTGGAATCTTTCACAGACTTTCATACTAGTCTACTACTACTAGCCATATGCACTCATGTTTATGTTGCATGTCATGGTAGGCCTACCTGCAATTTTTTTTGCTGCTAGTATTGAAGTAGCGTTGTGTATATATATTTTTGTTCAACTTTTTTTCTTCTAGTATTGAAGAAGCATTTTTTTTGTTCAACTATTTTTTAAAGTGGCATCTGTATATATTATTTCTCTCAAATAAATGGTTACATTCCTACAGTTGATCTGTTGTTGTTGTTCTTGTTGTAGTAACGACCCAGCACACTCAAACAAAAGAGGCTGATGACCCCCCTTGGGCCCCCTCCACTCTCACTATAACTAGACACATACCCCCCCCACCTCTCTCTCTCTGTTTAAAAGTACAGGAAAAATCTCAAAGTACATGTACAAATATAGTACAGGTAAATCTCTCTCTCTCTCTCTCTGTTTAAAAGTAGGCTACTATCATGTATGACACGGTGTGATACATGGGTGGGGCAACAAGTAATCAGACTTGTGAAAGAACACTGACAACTACTGACATCGCCAACATTGTCTACACGCTACTACTCTATTTGTTGTATTCTATATTCAGCTCTAAATGATTCTCACTACTGTTAATAACAGCGACTACACTGAGTTTTCTATAGATCATAACATTATTTAGGTGGACCTGTTTTTTAAATATTTAATATTTCATTACATTTCTTCTCTTCTGAAAAATAAAAATATAAAAAGTGAAAGGGGATGAGTAGAATTGTGGTGGTTCTCGAAATATCTTCTGTGCATGGCAGCAGTAGATGCAAATATGTGTGGAGAGAAACTCTATTCAACCCTGTCGTGAGTTTAATCATGCTTGTGTGAATATATTTATTTTATGTATGGCACTCTTGCATTTGTAGTGTTTCTCTCCAGTGTTTCTACCCCATCTCTATATGGTAGGCCTATGTTGTTCCAAGGCCCCCCAGAAGCAAAGATTTGAGGTGAAAATGTTTGCTTAAAAAATACTGTACATTCAAAGATAAAAAAGGGTTTAGGGGTTAGGGTTAAGTTTATTGTTATAAGCAGGGAACCCTGAGCCCCAAAGTATATAAATTATCATACTCAGCCATGGTCTTATTTACTATTCCCAAAGACAAGAACTAAAGGTGGTTTTGGGGATGGGATCAGATTTCCAGGTATGTCCTCATGATGTTCATCAGTTCAGAATCCCTTCTATTACCATCATCTCCACATCAATATGAAGCGCCACCAGGAGGTCGACTTTTGTAAAACACATCTTTTAATATTACTCCTCCAGATTTTGTCCAAAAATCCCGCAAATCGCTACACAGTGGCCCTCATTTATCAATTGAGTGTAAAATCTGCCCCAAATTCGAGTGTAGGATTCGTAGTACACCCACGTCGGGTCGGCATTTACAAAGTGATCGCAGACAGCTGTTTCTTCCTTAATTTCGTTCGGACGTTTATAAATGTGACGGCTGAAATCTATCTGGCACGCCCTATGAAATCAAGCCTCGCCCTCGTTTTTGCGACATGAACAACTGCAGTACGACCTTGGAAACCATAGTTACATGACGAAAAAAGTCAATAAAAAAGTCACCCCCCTCTCATACACACACAGACGCACGCACGCACACGCAACTTGCAAGTCCAACTGGTTTGTTGTAGCCTATCTTAAATAAATTGTGCATGCAACTTTCTGGTTAGTAAACCACAGCATGCAAGCCGCCTTTGTTTTAAAATGGTTCCCCAAACCGTTCACACTTCACACTTCACTATCGGCCGGGGCTACCCCCCCCATGCTAATTTGCCCAGTCAATCATTTGATCCGCGCTACGCGCCTGCCGTGTGTTGTTTGTTAGTTGTAGCCTATATTAAATTATTAAAGTATTTATTCATTTAATATAGCCTACAACAATATATTAGTGAACGAAAATCTGAACCTGCATGTGAACAATGAATTAAATAACAAATAGGCGCACACACACGCTGCTGTTTTCCTCCTCTCCTGTCCTGTCTGTCTCTATCACTGTTCATGACACCGCGACCATGCACGTTTATGACAATCTATTTAGATTAGCCTACCTCGCTAGTCGCAGTAGTAGTCGGTGCAGTGGCTGGGCTATCAACTGACAATTATATAAATGTGCAGCCTAAACCAGCCTCATGTGGCACACTGGCACTGGTGGGCTGGCAGCCTGGCTGGGTGGTTTAGCCTATACCTAACTCCGATGCGGTCAGCGGTCCCCAATTTTGCGCTGGCACGCCGGCATGGCACATTTGGCATTCGAGCGACGCGTCGGGTTTATTAAACGAGGAGGAGATTGCACATAGGCTACTGTAACTCCAGAAAGACATCGGCCTGCTGTAGATTAGGCTACAGTAGGCTACCCAAGTTGGGACTCTCCGCAGCTGCAGCGCTGCACTCTCCAACGTCCCGTCATGGAAATATTTCAGCACAGACAGCCCAAATCCTCGCATGTATGCGCTCATCATGCAAAACACTGTTTAAATGGCTTACGCATCTAACTTGCAACATTGTTTTTAAATGCGCGATTTTAATTGCTTGCTTGTAAAGTTGGAAAGCTCCTACTAATTTCATATGACACAAAGACACATCGTTGATGTATTCCTTTACTTTTTTTTACTTTTTTACATTTAGCCCATATACATACCTATACAGTTTTATATAAACATTTTAGGAGTGAATACATATGTTTCGATGCCTGTGACAGCCTCTCAGCTGGTCAAACAATGCTGCTCCGCTGTTCTCGTCTGTCCATGACGGAGATGAGACCCATCGTCCAGCAGGTATGAGTTTGAAATGAGAAGTGATGACAACAATATTGAGTTAGACTTCACAACTCCTTTGCTGCAGTGCACCTACTAATCATGCTCTTTATTCTTGTCTTGCAGCTTGAGTAGAATTGTGGTGGTTCTCGAAATATCTTCTGTGCATGGCAGCAGTAGATGCAAATATGTGTGGAGAGAAACTCTATTCAACCCTGTCGTGAGTTTAATCATGCTTGTGTGAATATATTTATTTTATGTATGGCACTCTTGCATTTGTAGTGTTTCTCTCCAGTGTTTCTACCCCATCTCTATATGGTAGGCCTATGTTGTTCCAAGGCCCCCCAGAAGCAAAGATTTGAGGTGAAAATGTTTGCTTAAAAAATACTGTACATTCAAAGATAAAAAAGGGTTTAGGGGTTAGGGTTAAGTTTATTGTTATAAGCAGGGAACCCTGAGCCCCAAAGTATATAAATTATCATACTCAGCCATGGTCTTATTTACTATTCCCAAAGACAAGAACTAAAGGTGGTTTTGGGGATGGGATCAGATTTCCAGGTATGTCCTCATGATGTTCATCAGTTCAGAATCCCTTCTATTACCATCATCTCCACATCAATATGAAGCGCCACCAGGAGGTCGACTTTTGTAAAACACATCTTTTAATATTACTCCTCCAGATTTTGTCCAAAAATCCCGCAAATCGCTACACAGTGGCCCTCATTTATCAATTGAGTGTAAAATCTGCCCCAAATTCGAGTGTAGGATTCGTAGTACACCCACGTCGGGTCGGCATTTACAAAGTGATCGCAGACAGCTGTTTCTTCCTTAATTTCGTTCGGACGTTTATAAATGTGACGGCTGAAATCTATCTGGCACGCCCTATGAAATCAAGCCTCGCCCTCGTTTTTGCGACATGAACAACTGCAGTACGACCTTGGAAACCATAGTTACATGACGAAAAAAGTCAATAAAAAAGTCACCCCCCTCTCATACACACACAGACGCACGCACGCACGCACACGCAACTTGCAAGTCCAACTGGTTTGTTGTAGCCTATCTTAAATAAATTGTGCATGCAACTTTCTGGTTAGTAAACCACAGCATGCAAGCCGCCTTTGTTTTAAAATGGTTCCCCAAACCGTTCACACTTCACACTTCACTATCGGCCGGGGCTACCCCCCCCATGCTAATTTGCCCAGTCAATCATTTGATCCGCGCTACGCGCCTGCCGTGTGTTGTTTGTTAGTTGTAGCCTATATTAAATTATTAAAGTATTTATTCATTTAATATAGCCTACAACAATATATTAGTGAACGAAAATCTGAACCTGCATGTGAACAATGAATTAAATAACAAATAGGCGCACACACACGCTGCTGTTTTCCTCCTCTCCTGTCCTGTCTGTCTCTATCACTGTTCATGACACCGCGACCATGCACGTTTATGACAATCTATTTAGATTAGCCTACCTCGCTAGTCGCAGTAGTAGTCGGTGCAGTGGCTGGGCTATCAACTGACAATTATATAAATGTGCAGCCTAAACCAGCCTCATGTGGCACACTGGCACTGGTGGGCTGGCAGCCTGGCTGGGTGGTTTAGCCTATACCTAACTCCGATGCGGTCAGCGGTCCCCAATTTTGCGCTGGCACGCCGGCATGGCACATTTGGCATTCGAGCGACGCGTCGGGTTTATTAAACGAGGAGGAGATTGCACATAGGCTACTGTAACTCCAGAAAGACATCGGCCTGCTGTAGATTAGGCTACAGTAGGCTACCCAAGTTGGGACTCTCCGCAGCTGCAGCGCTGCACTCTCCAACGTCCCGTCATGGAAATATTTCAGCACAGACAGCCCAAATCCTCGCATGTATGCGCTCATCATGCAAAACACTGTTTAAATGGCTTACGCATCTAACTTGCAACATTGTTTTTAAATGCGCGATTTTAATTGCTTGCTTGTAAAGTTGGAAAGCTCCTACTAATTTCATATGATACAAAGACACATCGTTGATGTATTCCTTTACTTTTTTTTACTTTTTTACATTTAGCCCATATACATACCTATACAGTTTTATATAAACATTTTAGGAGTGAATACATATGTTTCGATGCCTGTGACAGCCTCTCAGCTGGTCAAACAATGCTGCTCCGCTGTTCTACGACAGAAAAACAGGTGAGGACAAAGCGTACGACAGCTCCCGACCAGACGTGGTTATTGTCTTGGCTCAAGTTCAAAATCAAACGTTGGCGCAAATGGTAAATGCCGAAAATTGCGGTAATTTCGGCGTACACCCATATTTTGGCGTACGCACGGTTGATAAATGAGGGCCAGTATCTCTATAGTCATGTGCTCAAGACGGATCTGTCCAATATTTTTGGTTTGGCCAAACATTTGTGTTTTATTGCTGATTGCAGCCTCATCAAACACAAATGTTTGGTCAAACCATGTGACTCCCATTGGAATTGCATTGTGGCAGCCATTAATCAGAGACAGCTAAAGACAGCACAGAACATCCGTTTGATACGTGTGAATGAGTGCCTGATTACTTGTTGGGTGGGTGTGATACATCGATTGGTCTGCTATGGCTTTACCATTCACATGCAATGCGGTCAAAGTGGTGCATAAGGATGGTGTTCCATTGTCATTAAAACACGGTATTGTTCACAGTACAAGATGCCCATAATGAAATGAGGTGAAACCGTGAACAGATGTGTTGTGATCATGTGATGGCCTCTCTGTAATGAACACACAAAGGGACTGTAGCTGTCAAACCTTTATTTGAAAAAGAAGAAAAATAGGAATGTTGACTGGTATAACACAGTACATATTTCACTTTGCAATGCACTCTATGATGATTCTAAACAAATGATGAATACTATAATCTGTTCAAACAACACACGTTAACACACAGACGAGTTGCAATTGCACCACTAGTGCATGCATATTCATTCATTAATATAATGAATATGACATTTTAATTCCTGACGAATGTGGACAAACACTGATTCTCATATTGTCATATCAGTATCATCAGAAGGTCATAATACAAGTTCAAAATAGCTTTCTTCACATATGTGTTCATAAAGGTTGGGGTGCTCAATCTGTTCCAATGATTCAGTAAAAATGACTCCCTGGCCATATAATCAGCCATGTCTCCTTTTGTATACGTGTCCCAGACATGTGTACTGTAATACTAACTAACAAGCCATGTAATGCATATGTCAATGGATGTCTATGTGGTGTTTTTATTATTTTTTGACAGAAAACATGATTGATTCAATCCTGCCTTAGTATTTTTTACTAAATTAACACCTTGAACACCAGCATCCCTATTCTGGGGGAATAGGGATGCTATAAAAAATAGCACACCTGTACAAGCTCAAACAAGGTGTAAAGGTGGTTACAAACTGATATAGTATTCAAATGATCTACACTACTACAACACACTACTAATTACTATGTCTTGTAGTATATGCAGTACTAAATTACTCACACAAAGTTTCCTCTTTGTATTTGTAGTACATTAAAGTACTCACACAAAGTATTAACCTCAGGTAGTATTTCAAGTGAGTCAAAGTGATCACATAGGGTATTCATTGTTGTGCAAACAGGACAGTCCCTGTTCTTGTTCGCCGTCCACCATTGCTGCAGACAGGCGCTGCAGAAGCTGTGGCTACACGACAGGATAACAGGATGTCGAAACTAGGACAATGACTATGTTTTAATGACAATGGAACACCATCCGTATGCACCACTTTGACTGCATTACATGTGAATGGTAAAGCCATAGAAGACCAATCAATGTATCACACCGTGTGATACATGGGTGGGGCAACAAGTAATCAGACTTGTGAAAGAACACTGACGAAACTACTGACATCGCCAACATTGTCTACACGCTACTACTCTATTTGTTGTATTCTATATTCAGCTCTAAATGATTCTCACTACTGTTAATAACAGCGACTACACTGAGTTTTCTATAGATCATAACATTATTTAGGTGGACCTGTTTTTTAAATATTTAATATTTCATTACATTTCTTCTCTTCTGAAAAATAAAAATATAAAAAGTGAAAGGGGATGAGTAGAATTGTGGTGGTTCTCGAAATATCTTCTGTGCATGGCAGCAGTAGATGCAAATATGTGTGGAGAGAAACTCTATTCAACCCTGTCGTGAGTTTAATCATGCTTGTGTGAATATATTTATTTTATGTATGGCACTCTTGCATTTGTAGTGTTTCTCTCCAGTGTGACTTCTCTGATGGAGAACCTGGAGTTATAGGCCTACTAAAGCTTTTTCTACACTCGGTACAGTGCAAGCCAGGCTTTCACTCCTGCATGTATGTGTGTGTCTCCATGACACTGAGCAAAACTCCTCCCACACAGTACACAGGGACTTTCTAAAACCTTTTCTACATTAGCCACATTGTATGGTCTTGGTATGGCTTCTCCAGTGTGAATTCTCTGGTGATTTGCAATGAAAGGGCTTCTCTCTGTATGGACGCAATGATGAGTCTATAAGTCACAATATTGGTTAATAGTCCCCTCTGTTCTTCCACGAGACCCTGTAGTGTTGGATGTTTTGTCTAACTAGTTACAAAATAAATCTTTAGTTTTAGTCGAGCTGTCAAAGACAGTATCTTTCGTATCTTTCCTCCAAAAGACATTCTAGTCTAGTGCCTGCCCCTTCTGGACTGGACATCAATCACATCACTTCAGAAGAATACCCTTTTTTATAGTTTATACCCTCTCACCAATGTTTTTAGACATTATATAAAGTGTCCTATAATGTTGGAACATAGCTATGGCTACTTTATGATGGAAATTGTAGCATGATGTTTTATTTTTTAAAGAGTTACATATGCCCTTATATTTTTCATATGTGAATTTAGTTTGCCAACTTGGAGACTGGGGATGTTATCAAGTAGGCCCATTTGTTTCAGATGAATAGCTCTGGGGGGCCAAATACCCCCCCCCCCCACTCCCCCCACCAACAACTCACACCTTGGTAAAGGGGTTACCTGATTGGTCAGAGAGGACCCTAAGTACCCTGACTAGACTGCATATATACTAGGTTGGGGTCAGTCTACTCTTCAGAGCAGATCATCTGAATCTAGAGAAAGCAGCAGGAGAAAGATCTAGGACTCAACGAACACACCATGCCTACATTAATGACCAGGAGACAACCGGAGAGCAAAGGATTAAAACTCAAAGTAGGAGGTCTGAAAAAGCACCGCTTTGAACCATACCAGCGCTCTTCAAGGACATGTACAGGTAAGGATCAATGACCAAATGAGAAAAAATACACTTGTATTAGTATGGTCTGAGTCACCTATAGTAAATATATATCATAGATGTCTCTATAGCATATTCTGTAAGTCAAAATGCTAATAGATATTTATGGCATTTTATTAGATTCAATGTGAGGATACTTGAGCAAATTAATCACTAACTGTGGATTCAAAATGTCTCTTTCATAATCTTTGTAGTCCCTGAATCAGCAGTGATATAGAATAGATATTATGATTTAGATATGATGATAAGGAATATATAGTTAAACAAAAAGTGGAGATATATCCAAGATGCCAATGGAATGTCATGGTACTTATTGGTTATTTTGTATCATAATCCAATTGACTCTAAATTATCGGTCTCTGTCCTCTCTCTTTAGGTGGTTCCATGGACAAAGCCATCCGACACTCCAACATGTCCAGCTCTGAACCAGACGTGGTGTTCATCTCTGAAGATGTCCCGTCGCCAGCGGTCTACATTGACAACTCCCCCATGCACTTTGACACAGAGTGGGGCACCGTCGAGCAGGACCTGTTCAAGTTTGTCATCGTCCCTTCCCCGGCGGCTTACGTCGACATCATGACCACCAACTCCCCCATGCACTTTGACACAGAGTGGGGCAGGACCTGTTCCACTCTGTGTTGTGGCAAAATTGAACAGGACCTGTTCAATTTTGTCATCGTCCCTTTCCCGGCGGCTTACGTCGACATCCTGACCACGTCCGCCCCCCAACAACACGCCATCGTGTCCTGCTCAGATGTCCCTAATTCCCCAACCACGCCACTGACCAAAGTGACCACCAACTCCTCCTCCCAACACTCTGATGGTCCAGGGTTGGATTCAGAGAGTTGCATAGCCGAGCAGGACATGCTGGATGGAGGCCAGTACATCGTCACAAGCTTCATGGCGGAAGGGGGCTACGGGATGGTGGCCAAAGCCATCAACACGCGTACATGTGACATGGTGGCCATCAAGATAATAAAGAAACGCAAGAATTACGACGAAGTGGCAGAACACGAGGTAAGGCATTGCTTTGGAGGAAAAAAATGTGTGTGTGCATCATTTGTTATATGACGCCGTGTCTAAATCTGTCTTCTTGTATTCCCAGATGGCCATGTTGCAAAAGCTGAGAGTCCTGGACCCTGACACGTGTGGAATAGTGAGATTTCACGACAGCTTTGTCCACAACGGATTGAGATGCATTGTGTTTGAGTCTCTGGATGTCGATATCACGGAATTCTTGAACGGAAGAGATTCTCGTCTGTCCATGACGGAGATGAGACCCATCGTCCAGCAGGTATGAGTTTGAAATGAGAAGTGATGACAACAATATTGAGTTAGACTTCACAACTCCTTTGCTGCAGTGCACCTACTAATCATGCTCTTTATTCTTGTCTTGCAGCTTGCCATTACACTCCAGGCACTGAAGGGAATCGGTCTGATCCATGCAGACATCAAATTGGAGAACATCATGCTGGTGAACCAACGAGAACAAGCCCTCAGAGTCAAACTCATTGACTTTGGTCAGGCCGTTCCTGTCTCTGAGACCAAGCGACGGGCCATCGAGCCCAATCTGGAGTACAGGTGAGTTCTACTCTTGGACAATGTCTTAAATTAATGTGTTTTACTGAAAGCAAACATTTAATGACTGCATTTGACAAGATAGTTATTGCATTGCTATAAAACTTTATTTTCTTTTACAACCCACAGAGCACCAGAAGTATTCCTGGGCCTCCCACTCACAGAGGCCCTTGACATGTGGTCACTGGGCTGTGTCATGGCTAACATGATGCTGAGCGAGGATTTAATCAGCGGGGACACCCAATACGATGTGGTGAGTAATCTATTGATGAACTGCACATTTAAAACAGAATGCTTTCAGACTCTATTCTGAACAAACACTGTAGTTACACATTCTTCTTATGAGCTGGGAGTTTACTTAAGACTGAATTGTTGAATATCCTCTGTTTTTTTTCTTTCTGCAGCTTCAATCCATCTTCTCGATGCTTGGTATGCCAGCACAATCTCTCTTGGATACCGGACTAAAGACATGCAACTATTTCATCCCAGAGAACAATATGTGGAGATTTAAGGTACCCCCCCCCCCCCCCCCCACACACACACACACACACACACACACACACACACACACACACACACACTTGGTGTAATAACTTCCTCTCTTATATTCAAGTATCCTTGCTCATATTAATTCAAATCACTGAAACTAACTTTTTTTTTTTTTTTGTTTTGATATAGAAACCAGAGGAGTATTACGTAGGGGGAGAGAAGAGGAGAGGAGAGAGAAGAGAAGAGGACGAAGACGAGGATGAGGATGAGGATGAGGATGAGGATGAGGATGAGGATGAGGATGAGGATGAGGATGATGATGATGAGAGCTCACTGGAAGAGGTGTTCGACTTTGACGATGCCGACGAAACGTCTTGTGACGTCTTCATGGACCTGTTGAAACGGATGCTTCACCTGGATCCAGAGGAGAGGATAACACCTGAGCAGGTGTTGAACCATCCCTTCATCACCACCAAGCCAAGTCCCACCTAGTCTCTCTCGAGAGACAGACGGTTGAATTCAACGGAAAAGAGGACGCTTTTTTTATTTTATTTTTTTCATGATGGGTTCTCAGATTGAGTCCCACCAAACCACCTCGTAGCAAGTCCACAAATAGTGTGGGATCTTGAGGTGGTGTTTTTTTTTGTGTGAAATAAAATTGGAAATGCTTCTTTTGCAAGAACGCACAACAGACTCAATGCATAGATTACACTCCACTGCTGTTGCACTGCATGGTACTGTCACTTATGTCTGTTAAGAGACTGCTGCTGGAAATGTTTGACTACTTGCAAAATAAGCATTTCCAATTTTATTTATTATTCCCATGCACATTATGTATATTAGACATTTTAGACATTGTGTTACGTTCACATCATTGGCTGCATGCATTCCAACTGAGGGAAGAAATTAGCACAATACATTTTGTAAATAATTGTTCTTTTGATATGTGTTTTAAGTTGTAAACATGGTTGAAATATGTGTTGTGTATGTTCTTTTTTGATATACATTTTGATATTTTCCAGTTATATCTCTACATTGATTGATTTCATACTATAGGTAGACAGTCCTTGCAGGGTTTCTTCATTATTTTGCATTAAAATTACTTTGAATGAAAGCTTAATCACAACCCATTGAAACTAATGTCACACTCCTGAAAATGACTCAAATCATGAAGGCAGCGTGCAATTTACGTGGAATCTTTCACAGACTTTCATACTAGTCTACTACTACTAGCCATATGCACTCATGTTTATGTTGCATGTCATGGTAGGCCTACCTGCAATTTTTTTTGCTGCTAGTATTGAAGTAGCGTTGTGTATATATATTTTTGTTCAACTTTTTTTCTTCTAGTATTGAAGAAGCATTTTTTTTGTTCAACTATTTTTTAAAGTGGCATCTGTATATATTATTTCTCTCAAATAAATGGTTACATTCCTACAGTTGATCTGTTGTTGTTGTTCTTGTTGTAGTAACGACCCAGCACACTCAAACAAAAGAGGCTGATGACCCCCCTTGGGCCCCCTCCACTCTCACTATAACTAGACACATACCCCCCCCACCTCTCTCTCTCTGTTTAAAAGTACAGGAAAAATCTCAAAGTACATGTACAAATATAGTACAGGTAAATCTCTCTCTCTCTCTCTCTGTTTAAAAGTAGGCTACTATCATGTATGACACGGTGTGATACATGGGTGGGGCAACAAGTAATCAGACTTGTGAAAGAACACTGACAACTACTGACATCGCCAACATTGTCTACACGCTACTACTCTATTTGTTGTATTCTATATTCAGCTCTAAATGATTCTCACTACTGTTAATAACAGCGACTACACTGAGTTTTCTATAGATCATAACATTATTTAGGTGGACCTGTTTTTTAAATATTTAATATTTCATTACATTTCTTCTCTTCTGAAAAATAAAAATATAAAAAGTGAAAGGGGATGAGTAGAATTGTGGTGGTTCTCGAAATATCTTCTGTGCATGGCAGCAGTAGATGCAAATATGTGTGGAGAGAAACTCTATTCAACCCTGTCGTGAGTTTAATCATGCTTGTGTGAATATATTTATTTTATGTATGGCACTCTTGCATTTGTAGTGTTTCTCTCCAGTGTTTCTACCCCATCTCTATATGGTAGGCCTATGTTGTTCCAAGGCCCCCCAGAAGCAAAGATTTGAGGTGAAAATGTTTGCTTAAAAAATACTGTACATTCAAAGATAAAAAAGGGTTTAGGGGTTAGGGTTAAGTTTATTGTTATAAGCAGGGAACCCCTGAGCCACAAAGTATATAAATTATCATACTCAGCCATGGTCTTATTTACTATTCCCAAAGACAAGAACTAAAGGTGGTTTTGGGGATGGGATCAGATTTCCAGGTATGTCCTCATGATGTTCATCAGTTCAGAATCCCTTCTATTACCATCATCTCCACATCAATATGAAGCGCCACCAGGAGGTCGACTTTTGTAAAACACATCTTTTAATATTACTCCTCCAGATTTTGTCCAAAAATCCCGCAAATCGCTACACAGTGGCCCTCATTTATCAATTGAGTGTAAAATCTGCCCCAAATTCGAGTGTAGGATTCGTAGTACACCCACGTCGGGTCGGCATTTACAAAGTGATCGCAGACAGCTGTTTCTTCCTTAATTTCGTTCGGACGTTTATAAATGTGACGGCTGAAATCTATCTGGCACGCCCTATGAAATCAAGCCTCGCCCTCGTTTTTGCGACATGAACAACTGCAGTACGACCTTGGAAACCATAGTTACATGACGAAAAAAGTCAATAAAAAAGTCACCCCCCTCTCATACACACACAGACGCACGCACGCACACGCAACTTGCAAGTCCAACTGGTTTGTTGTAGCCTATCTTAAATAAATTGTGCATGCAACTTTCTGGTTAGTAAACCACAGCATGCAAGCCGCCTTTGTTTTAAAATGGTTCCCCAAACCGTTCACACTTCACACTTCACTATCGGCCGGGGCTACCCCCCCCATGCTAATTTGCCCAGTCAATCATTTGATCCGCGCTACGCGCCTGCCGTGTGTTGTTTGTTAGTTGTAGCCTATATTAAATTATTAAAGTATTTATTCATTTAATATAGCCTACAACAATATATTAGTGAACGAAAATCTGAACCTGCATGTGAACAATGAATTAAATAACAAATAGGCGCACACACACGCTGCTGTTTTCCTCCTCTCCTGTCCTGTCTGTCTCTATCACTGTTCATGACACCGCGACCATGCACGTTTATGACAATCTATTTAGATTAGCCTACCTCGCTAGTCGCAGTAGTAGTCGGTGCAGTGGCTGGGCTATCAACTGACAATTATATAAATGTGCAGCCTAAACCAGCCTCATGTGGCACACTGGCACTGGTGGGCTGGCAGCCTGGCTGGGTGGTTTAGCCTATACCTAACTCCGATGCGGTCAGCGGTCCCCAATTTTGCGCTGGCACGCCGGCATGGCACATTTGGCATTCGAGCGACGCGTCGGGTTTATTAAACGAGGAGGAGATTGCACATAGGCTACTGTAACTCCAGAAAGACATCGGCCTGCTGTAGATTAGGCTACAGTAGGCTACCCAAGTTGGGACTCTCCGCAGCTGCAGCGCTGCACTCTCCAACGTCCCGTCATGGAAATATTTCAGCACAGACAGCCCAAATCCTCGCATGTATGCGCTCATCATGCAAAACACTGTTTAAATGGCTTACGCATCTAACTTGCAACATTGTTTTTAAATGCGCGATTTTAATTGCTTGCTTGTAAAGTTGGAAAGCTCCTACTAATTTCATATGACACAAAGACACATCGTTGATGTATTCCTTTACTTTTTTTTACTTTTTTACATTTAGCCCATATACATACCTATACAGTTTTATATAAACATTTTAGGAGTGAATACATATGTTTCGATGCCTGTGACAGCCTCTCAGCTGGTCAAACAATGCTGCTCCGCTGTTCTCGTCTGTCCATGACGGAGATGAGACCCATCGTCCAGCAGGTATGAGTTTGAAATGAGAAGTGATGACAACAATATTGAGTTAGACTTCACAACTCCTTTGCTGCAGTGCACCTACTAATCATGCTCTTTATTCTTGTCTTGCAGCTTGAGTAGAATTGTGGTGGTTCTCGAAATATCTTCTGTGCATGGCAGCAGTAGATGCAAATATGTGTGGAGAGAAACTCTATTCAACCCTGTCGTGAGTTTAATCATGCTTGTGTGAATATATTTATTTTATGTATGGCACTCTTGCATTTGTAGTGTTTCTCTCCAGTGTTTCTACCCCATCTCTATATGGTAGGCCTATGTTGTTCCAAGGCCCCCCAGAAGCAAAGATTTGAGGTGAAAATGTTTGCTTAAAAAATACTGTACATTCAAAGATAAAAAAGGGTTTAGGGGTTAGGGTTAAGTTTATTGTTATAAGCAGGGAACCCTGAGCCCCAAAGTATATAAATTATCATACTCAGCCATGGTCTTATTTACTATTCCCAAAGACAAGAACTAAAGGTGGTTTTGGGGATGGGATCAGATTTCCAGGTATGTCCTCATGATGTTCATCAGTTCAGAATCCCTTCTATTACCATCATCTCCACATCAATATGAAGCGCCACCAGGAGGTCGACTTTTGTAAAACACATCTTTTAATATTACTCCTCCAGATTTTGTCCAAAAATCCCGCAAATCGCTACACAGTGGCCCTCATTTATCAATTGAGTGTAAAATCTGCCCCAAATTCGAGTGTAGGATTCGTAGTACACCCACGTCGGGTCGGCATTTACAAAGTGATCGCAGACAGCTGTTTCTTCCTTAATTTCGTTCGGACGTTTATAAATGTGACGGCTGAAATCTATCTGGCACGCCCTATGAAATCAAGCCTCGCCCTCGTTTTTGCGACATGAACAACTGCAGTACGACCTTGGAAACCATAGTTACATGACGAAAAAAGTCAATAAAAAAGTCACCCCCCTCTCATACACACACAGACGCACGCACGCACACGCAACTTGCAAGTCCAACTGGTTTGTTGTAGCCTATCTTAAATAAATTGTGCATGCAACTTTCTGGTTAGTAAACCACAGCATGCAAGCCGCCTTTGTTTTAAAATGGTTCCCCAAACCGTTCACACTTCACACTTCACTATCGGCCGGGGCTACCCCCCCCATGCTAATTTGCCCAGTCAATCATTTGATCCGCGCTACGCGCCTGCCGTGTGTTGTTTGTTAGTTGTAGCCTATATTAAATTATTAAAGTATTTATTCATTTAATATAGCCTACAACAATATATTAGTGAACGAAAATCTGAACCTGCATGTGAACAATGAATTAAATAACAAATAGGCGCGCACACACACGCTGCTGTTTTCCTCCTCTCCTGTCCTGTCTGTCTCTATCACTGTTCATGACACCGCGACCATGCACGTTTATGACAATCTATTTAGATTAGCCTACCTCGCTAGTCGCAGTAGTAGTCGGTGCAGTGGCTGGGCTATCAACTGACAATTATATAAATGTGCAGCCTAAACCAGCCTCATGTGGCACACTGGCACTGGTGGGCTGGCAGCCTGGCTGGGTGGTTTAGCCTATACCTAACTCCGATGCGGTCAGCGGTCCCCAATTTTGCGCTGGCACACCGGCATGGCACATTTGGCATTCGAGCGACGCGTCGGGTTTATTAAACGAGGAGGAGATTGCACATAGGCTACTGTAACTCCAGAAAGACATCGGCCTGCTGTAGATTAGGCTACAGTAGGCTACCCAAGTTGGGACTCTCCGCAGCTGCAGCGCTGCACTCTCCAACGTCCCGTCATGGAAATATTTCAGCACAAATCCTCGCATGTATGCGCTCATCATGCAAAACACTGTTTAAATGGCTTACGCATCTAACTTGCAACATTGTTTTTAAATGCGCGATTTTAATTGCTTGCTTGTAAAGTTGGAAAGCTCCTACTAATTTCATATGACACAAAGACACATCGTTGATGTATTCCTTTACTTTTTTTTACTTTTTTACATTTAGCCCATATACATACCTATACAGTTTTATATAAACATTTTAGGAGTGAATACATATGTTTCGATGCCTGTGACAGCCTCTCAGCTGGTCAAACAATGCTGCTCCGCTGTTCTACGACAGAAAAACAGGTGAGGACAAAGCGTACGACAGCTCCCGACCAGACGTGGTTATTGTCTTGGCTCAAGTTCAAAATCAAACGTTGGCGCAAATGGTAAATGCCGAAAATTGCGGTAATTTCGGCGTACACCCATATTTTGGCGTACGCACGGTTGATAAATGAGGGCCAGTATCTCTATAGTCATGTGCTCAAGACGGATCTGTCCAATATTTTTGGTTTGGCCAAACATTTGTGTTTTATTGCTGATTGCAGCCTCATCAAACACAAATGTTTGGTCAAACCATGTGACTCCCATTGGAATTGCATTGTGGCAGCCATTAATCAGAGACAGCTAAAGACAGCACAGAACATCCGTTTGATACGTGTGAATGAGTGCCTGATTACTTGTTGGGTGGGTGTGATACATCGATTGGTCTGCTATGGCTTTACCATTCACATGCAATGCGGTCAAAGTGGTGCATAAGGATGGTGTTCCATTGTCATTAAAACACGGTATTGTTCACAGTACAAGATGCCCATAATGAAATGAGGTGAAACCGTGAACAGATGTGTTGTGATCATGTGATGGCCTCTCTGTAATGAACACACAAAGGGACTGTAGCTGTCAAACCTTTATTTGAAAAAGAAGAAAAATAGGAATGTTGACTGGTATAACACAGTACATATTTCACTTTGCAATGCACTCTATGATGATTCTAAACAAATGATGAATACTATAATCTGTTCAAACAACACACGTTAACACACAGACGAGTTGCAATTGCACCACTAGTGCATGCATATTCATTCATTAATATAATGAATATGACATTTTAATTCCTGACGAATGTGGACAAACACTGATTCTCATATTGTCATATCAGTATCATCAGAAGGTCATAATACAAGTTCAAAATAGCTTTCTTCACAGATGTGTTCATAAAGGTTGGGGTGCTCAATCTGTTCCAATGATTCAGTAAAAATGACTCCCTGGCCATATAATCAGCCATGTCTCCTTTTGTATATGTGTCCCAGACATGTGTACTGTAATACTAACTAACAAGCCATGTAATGCATATGTCAATGGATGTCTATGTGGTGTTTTTATTATTTTTTGACAGAAAACATGATTGATTCAATCCTGCCTTAGTATTTTTTACTAAATTAACACCTTGAACACCAGCATCCCTATTCTGGGGGAATAGGGATGCTATAAAAAATAGCACACCTGTACAAGCTCAAACAAGGTGTAAAGGTGGTTACAAACTGATATAGTATTCAAATGATCTACACTACTACAACACACTACTAATTACTATGTCTTGTAGTATATGCAGTACTAAATTACTCACACAAAGTTTCCTCTTTGTATTTGTAGTACATTAAAGTACTCACACAAAGTATTAACCTCAGGTAGTATTTCAAGTGAGTCAAAGTGATCACATAGGGTATTCATTGTTGTGCAAACAGGACAGTCCCTGTTCTTGTTCACCGTCCACCATTGCTGCAGACAGGCGCTGCAGAAGCTGTGGCTACACGACAGGATAACAGGATGTCGAAACTAGGACAATGACTATGTTTTAATGACAATGGAACACCATCCGTATGCACCACTTTGACTGCATTACATGTGAATGGTAAAGCCATAGAAGACCAATCAATGTATCACACCGTGTGATACATGGGTGGGGCAACAAGTAATCAGACTTGTGAAAGAACACTGACGAAACTACTGACATCGCCAACATTGTCTACACGCTACTACTCTATTTGTTGTATTCTATATTCAGCTCTAAATGATTCTCACTACTGTTAATAACAGCGACTACACTGAGTTTTCTATAGATCATAACATTATTTAGGTGGACCTGTTTTTTAAATATTTAATATTTCATTACATTTCTTCTCTTCTGAAAAATAAAAATATAAAAAGTGAAAGGGGATGAGTAGAATTGTGGTGGTTCTCGAAATATCTTCTGTGCATGGCAGCAGTAGATGCAAATATGTGTGGAGAGAAACTCTATTCAACCCTGTCGTGAGTTTAATCATGCTTGTGTGAATATATTTATTTTATGTATGGCACTCTTGCATTTGTAGTGTTTCTCTCCAGTGTGACTTCTCTGATGGAGAACCTGGAGTTATAGGCCTACTAAAGCTTTTTCTACACTCGGTACAGTGCAAGCCAGGCTTTCACTCCTGCATGTATGTGTGTGTCTCCATGACACTGAGCAAAACTCCTCCCACACAGTACACAGGGACTTTCTAAAACCTTTTCTACATTAGCCACATTGTATGGTCTTGGTATGGCTTCTCCAGTGTGAATTCTCTGGTGATTTGCAATGAAAGGGCTTCTCTCTGTATGGACGCAATGATGAGTCTATAAGTCACAATATTGGTTAATAGTCCCCTCTGTTCTTCCACGAGACCCTGTAGTGTTGGATGTTTTGTCTAACTAGTTACAAAATAAATCTTTAGTTTTAGTCGAGCTGTCAAAGACAGTATCTTTCGTATCTTTCCTCCAAAAGACATTCTAGTCTAGTGCCTGCCCCTTCTGGACTGGACATCAATCACATCACTTCAGAAGAATACCCTTTTTTATAGTTTATACCCTCTCACCAATGTTTTTAGACATTATATAAAGTGTCCTATAATGTTGGAACATAGCTATGGCTACTTTATGATGGAAATTGTAGCATGATGTTTTATTTTTTAAAGAGTTACATATGCCCTTATATTTTTCATATGTGAATTTAGTTTGCCAACTTGGAGACTGGGGATGTTATCAAGTAGGCCCATTTGTTTCAGATGAATAGCTCTGGGGGGCCAAATACCCCCCCCCCCCCCCCCACTCCCCCCACCAACAACTCACACCTTGGTAAAGGGGTTACCTGATTGGTCAGAGAGGACCCTAAGTACCCTGACTAGACTGCATATATACTAGGTTGGGGTCAGTCTACTCTTCAGAGCAGATCATCTGAATCTAGAGAAAGCAGCAGGAGAAAGATCTAGGACTCAACGAACACACCATGCCTACATTAATGACCAGGAGACAACCGGAGAGCAAAGGATTAAAACTCAAAGTAGGAGGTCTGAAAAAGCACCGCTTTGAACCATACCAGCGCTCTTCAAGGACATGTACAGGTAAGGATCAATGACCAAATGAGAAAAAATACACTTGTATTAGTATGGTCTGAGTCACCTATAGTAAATATATATCATAGATGTCTCTATAGCATATTCTGTAAGTCAAAATGCTAATAGATATTTATGGCATTTTATTAGATTCAATGTGAGGATACTTGAGCAAATTAATCACTAACTGTGGATTCAAAATGTCTCTTTCATAATCTTTGTAGTCCCTGAATCAGCAGTGATATAGAATAGATATTATGATTTAGATATGATGATAAGGAATATATAGTTAAACAAAAAGTGGAGATATATCCAAGATGCCAATGGAATGTCATGGTACTTATTGGTTATTTTGTATCATAATCCAATTGACTCTAAATTATCGGTCTCTGTCCTCTCTCTTTAGGTGGTTCCATGGACAAAGCCATCCGACACTCCAACATGTCCAGCTCTGAACCAGACGTGGTGTTCATCTCTGAAGATGTCCCGTCGCCAGCGGTCTACATTGACAACTCCCCCATGCACTTTGACACAGAGTGGGGCACCGTCGAGCAGGACCTGTTCAAGTTTGTCATCGTCCCTTCCCCGGCGGCTTACGTCGACATCATGACCACCAACTCCCCCATGCACTTTGACACAGAGTGGGGCAGGACCTGTTCCACTCTGTGTTGTGGCAAAATTGAACAGGACCTGTTCAATTTTGTCATCGTCCCTTTCCCGGCGGCTTACGTCGACATCCTGACCACGTCCGCCCCCCAACAACACGCCATCGTGTCCTGCTCAGATGTCCCTAATTCCCCAACCACGCCACTGACCAAAGTGACCACCAGCTCCTCCTCCCAACACTCTGATGGTCCAGGGTTGGATTCAGAGAGTTGCATAGCCGAGCAGGACATGCTGGATGGAGGCCAGTACATCGTCACAAGCTTCATGGCGGAAGGGGGCTACGGGATGGTGGCCAAAGCCATCAACACGCGTACATGTGACATGGTGGCCATCAAGATAATAAAGAAACGCAAGAATTACGACGAAGTGGCAGAACACGAGGTAAGGCATTGCTTTGGAGGAAAAAAATGTGTGTGTGCATCATTTGTTATATGACGCCGTGTCTAAATCTGTCTTCTTGTATTCCCAGATGGCCATGTTGCAAAAGCTGAGAGTCCTGGACCCTGACACGTGTGGAATAGTGAGATTTCACGACAGCTTTGTCCACAACGGATTGAGATGCATTGTGTTTGAGTCTCTGGATGTCGATATCACGGAATTCTTGAACGGAAGAGATTCTCGTCTGTCCATGACGGAGATGAGACCCATCGTCCAGCAGGTATGAGTTTTAAATGAGAAGTGATGACAACAATATTGAGTTAGACTTCACAACTCCTTTGCTGCAGTGCACCTACTAATCATGCTCTTTATTCTTGTCTTGCAGCTTGCCATTACACTCCAGGCACTGAAGGGAATCGGTCTGATCCATGCAGACATCAAATTGGAGAACATCATGCTGGTGAACCAACGAGAACAAGCCCTCAGAGTCAAACTCATTGACTTTGGTCTGGCCGTTCCTGTCTCTGAGACCAAGCGACGGGCCATCGAGCCCAATCTGGAGTACAGGTGAGTTCTACTCTTGGACAATGTCTTAAATTAATGTGTTTTACTGAAAGCAAACATTTAATGACTGCATTTGACAAGATAGTTATTGCATTGCTATAAAACTTTATTTTCTTTTACAACCCACAGAGCACCAGAAGTATTCCTGGGCCTCCCACTCACAGAGGCCCTTGACATGTGGTCACTGGGCTGTGTCATGGCTAACATGATGCTGAGCGAGGATTTAATCAGCGGGGACACCCAATACGATGTGGTGAGTAATCTATTGATGAACTGCACATTTAAAACAGAATGCTTTCAGACTCTATTCTGAACAAACACTGTAGTTACACATTCTTCTTATGAGCTGGGAGTTTACTTAAGACTGAATTGTTGAATATCCTCTGTTTTTTTTCTTTCTGCAGCTTCAATCCATCTTCTCGATGCTTGGTATGCCAGCACAATCTCTCTTGGATACCGGACTAAAGACATGCAACTATTTCATCCCAGAGAACAATATGTGGAGATTTAAGGTACCCCCCCCCCACACACACACACACACACACACACACACACACACACACACACACACTTGGTGTAATAACTTCCTCTCTTATATTCAAGTATCCTTGCTCATATTAATTCAAATCACTGAAACTAACTTTTGTTTTTGTTTTGTTTTGATATAGAAACCAGAGGAGTATTACGTAGGGGGAGAGAAGAGGAGAGGAGAGAGAAGAGAAGAGGACGAAGACGAGGATGAGGATGAGGATGAGGATGAGGATGAGGATGAGGATGAGGATGAGGATGATGATGATGAGAGCTCACTGGAAGAGGTGTTCGACTTTGACGATGCCGACGAAACGTCTTGTGACGTCTTCATGGACCTGTTGAAACGGATGCTTCACCTGGATCCAGAGGAGAGGATAACACCTGAGCAGGTGTTGAACCATCCCTTCATCACCACCAAGCCAAGTCCCACCTAGTCTCTCTCTCTCGAGACAGACGGTTGAATTCAACGGAAAAGAGGACGCTTTTTTTATTTTATTATTTTCATGATGGGTTCTCAGATTGAGTCCCACCAAACCACCTCGTAGCAAGTCCACAAATAGTGTGGGATCTTGAGGTGGTGTTTTTTTTTGTGTGAAATAAAATTGGAAATGCTTCTTTTGCAAGAACGCACAACAGACTCAATGCATAGATTACACTCCACTGCTGTTGCACTGCATGGTACTGTCACTTATGTCTGTTAAGAGACTGCTGCTGGAAATGTTTGACTACTTGCAAAATAAGCATTTCCAATTGTATTTATTATTCCCATGCACATTATGTATATTAGACATTTTAGACATCATTTCACATCATTGGCTGCATGCATTCCAACTGAGGGAAGAAATTAGCACAATACATTTTGTAAATAATTGTTCTTTTGATATGTGTTTTAAGTTGTAAACATGGTTGAAATATGTGTTGTGTATGTTCTTTTTTGATATACATTTTGATATTTTCCAGTTATATCTCTACATTGATTGATTTCATACTATAGGTAGACAGTCCTTGCAGGGTTTCTTCATTATTTTGCATTAAAATTACTTTGAATGAAAGCTTAATCACAACCCATTGAAACTAATGTCACACCCCTGAAAATGACTCAAATCATGAAGGCAGCGTGCAATTTACGTGGAATCTTTCACAGACTTTCATACTAGTCTACTACTACTAGCCATATGCACTCATGTTTATGTTGCATGTCATGGTAGGCCTACCTGCAATTTTCTTTGCTGCTAGTATTGAAGTAGCGTTGTGTATATATATTTTTGTTCAACTTTTTTTCTTCTAGTATTGAAGAAGCATTTTTTTTGTTCAACTATTTTTTAAAGTGGCATCTGTATATATTATTTCTCTCAAATAAATGGTTACATTCCTACAGTTGATCTGTTGTTGTTGTTCTTGTTGTAGTAACGACCCAGCACACTCAAACAAAAGAGGCTGATGACCCCCCTTGGGCCCCCTCCACTCTCACTATAACTAGACACATACCCCCCCCACCTCTCTCTCTCTGTTTAAAAGTACAGGAAAAATCTCAAAGTACATGTACAAATATAGTACAGGTAAATCTCTCTCTCTCTCTCTCTGTTTAAAAGTAGGCTACTATCATGTATGACACGGTGTGATACATGGGTGGGGCAACAAGTAATCAGACTTGTGAAAGAACACTGACAACTACTGACATCGCCAACATTGTCTACACGCTACTACTCTATTTGTTGTATTCTATATTCAGCTCTAAATGATTCTCACTACTGTTAATAACAGCGACTACACTGAGTTTTCTATAGATCATAACATTATTTAGGTGGACCTGTTTTTTAAATATTTAATATTTCATTACATTTCTTCTCTTCTGAAAAATAAAAATATAAAAAGTGAAAGGGGATGAGTAGAATTGTGGTGGTTCTCGAAATATTGCAAATATGCAAATATGTGTGGAGAGAAACTCTATTCAACCCTGTCGTGAGTTTAATCATGCTTGTGTGAATATATTTATTTTATGTATGGCACTCTTGCATTTGTAGTGTTTCTCTCCAGTGTTTCTACCCCATCTCTATATGGTAGGCCTATGTTGTTCCAAGGCCCCCCAGAAGCAAAGATTTGAGGTGAAAATGTTTGCTTAAAAAATACTGTACATTCAAAGATAAAAAAGGGTTTAGGGGTTAGGGTTAAGTTTATTGTTATAAGCAGGGAACCCTGAGCCCCAAAGTATATAAATTATCATACTCAGCCATGGTCTTATTTACTATTCCCAAAGACAAGAACTAAAGGTGGTTTTGGGGATGGGATCAGATTGCCAGGTATTTCCTCATGATGTTCATCAGTTCAGAATCCCTTCTATTACCATCATCTCCACATCAATATGAAGCGCCACCAGGAGGTCGACTTTTGTAAAACACATCTTTTAATATTACTCCTCCAGATTTTGTCCAAAAATCCCGCAAATCGCTACACAGTATCTCTATAGTCATGTGCTCAAGACGGATCTGTCCAATATTTTTGGTTTGGCCAAACATTTGTGTTTTATTGCTGATTGCAGCCTCATCAAACACAAATGTTTGGTCAAACCATGTGACTCCCATTGGAATTGCATTGTGGCAGCCATTAATCAGAGACAGCTAAAGACAGCACAGAACATCCGTTTGATACGTGTGAATGAGGCCTCACAAGTGCCTGATTATTTGTTGGGTGGGTGTGATACATCGATTGGTCTGCTATGGCTTTACCATTCACATGCAATGCGGTCAAAGTGGTGCATAATGATGGTGTTCCATTGTCATTAAAACACGATATTGTTCACAGTACAAGATGCCCATAATGAAATGAGGTGAAACCGTGAACAGATGTGTTGTGATCATGTGATGGCCTCTCTGTAATGAACACACAAAGGGACTGTAGCTGTCAAACCTTTATTTGAAAAAGAAGAAAAATAGGAATGTTGACTGGTATAACACAGTACATATTTCACTTTGCAATGCACTCTATGATGATTCTAAACAAATGATGAATACTATAATCTGTTCAAACAACACACGTTAACACACAGACGAGTTGCAATTGCACCACTAGTGCATGCATATTCATTCATTAATATAATGAATATGACATTTTAATTCCTGACGAATGTGGACAAACACTGATTCTCATATTGTCATATCAGTATCATCAGAAGGTCATAATACAAGTTCAAAATAGCTTTCTTCACAGATGTGTTCATAAAGGTTGGGGTGCTCAATCTGTTCCAATGATTCAGTAAAAATGACTCCCTGGCCATATAATCAGCCATGTCTCCTTTTGTATACGTGTCCCAGACATGTGTACTGTAATACTAACTAACAAGCCATGTAATGCATATGTCAATGGATGTCTATGTGGTGTTTTTATTATTTTTTGACAGAAAACATGATTGATTCAATCCTGCCTTAGTATTTTTTACTAAATTAACACCTTGAACACCAGCATCCCTATTCTGGGGGAATAGGGATGCTATAAAAAATAGCACACCTGTACAAGCTCAAACAAGGTGTAAAGGTGGTTACAAACTGATATAGTATTCAAATGATCTACACTACTACAACACACTACTAATTACTATGTCTTGTAGTATATGCAGTACTAAATTACTCACACAAAGTTTCCTCTTTGTATTTGTAGTACATTAAAGTACTCACACAAAGTATTAACCTCAGGTAGTATTTCAAGTGAGTCAAAGTGATCACATAGGGTATTCATTGTTGTGCAAACAGGACAGTCCCTGTTCTTGTTCACCGTCCACCATTGCTGCAGACAGGCGCTGCAGAAGCTGTGGCTACACGACAGGATAACAGGATGTTTAAAGATGTTGCAGCAAACAGGACAGGTGAGCTCCTCTTCCTGTCGAGCCATTCTGTCTGCTAGCATCACTCCCTCCTCAGGAGCAGAATTGTTGTTGTTGTTGTTCATCTTCACTTGAAGTCTGGAGTCCACAGTCAGTTCTGGTTCGAAATGATTGATACTCTGGAGAGGAGTTGTGGAGACGTTACAACTACACTCTTCTTATACTAGAGAGCCTGAGGCGGAGGCTTGCAATGATTGGCCAAAGAGGAGAACAATAGAACCATCACCACTAATCACAACCTAACTCACTCAAGGTTCAGTATTCAACACTACTTTAAAAAGTGAAGTAGGCCTAAGCAGGAAGTAATAAATATACATTACTAAAAATGTTTACTACATTCAGGTAAACTAATGTAACTGATTGAAATACAACATAAGGGAAACATTTTTGCTTCCCATTCATTTCACAACAACATACAATTGTGGGACTTTCCATTTAGAAATATATAATTAAATTAAATATTGCATATTAAAAAGCTAGCAGGCTTGAATATTTTATTAAGCAATGCGAATAGCTAATAATGTGGGTAAACTTAAATACATGACATCCACCAACACCCTGAAATACATTCGCATTACACTTTACAATGTCAGCACTACATCCATTTCATTTTCTGGTGTGAACATGAATAATAACACAATAATATAACACTAAGTAAGTCCTAATAAATAACACTAACGAATAATGTGTCCTAATTTAAATTATATTTTTATTTTTCAGAAGAGAAGAAATGTAATGAAATATTAAATATTTAAAAAATAAAACAGGTTCACCTAAATGTTATATGAAATAACTTGTATGAGTATGAAAACTCAGTGTAGTCGCTGTTATTAACATTAGACTGGTAGTGAGAATCATTTAGATGAGCTGAATATAAAATACAACAAATAGAGTAGTAGAGTGTAGACCAGGGGTGCCCACACATTTATGACGTGAGATCTACTTTAAAAATGACCAGCTCAACAAGATCTACCCACTGAAAAAATAAGTGTACCATTGCTGAAAATAGTTTAAATATATAATGTACCTGGGGGAGAAATTACGACGTATTTAAAACACAAACTTTGCCATGCTACTAGTCCTACATACTTACACCTAGAAACCCCATTCAAACCTATTTAGGTTCATCTTACGGTGGACATGTTTGCATGAAAATAAATCTTTGAAATGTTTCATAGTTTTAGAAATATATAGTGCAAGGACACTTCGACACCAACTCTGGGGGAGCCCAGGTTCGAACTGGCAACCTTGCAGTTACCATCCAGCCACTCTACCCCCTGTTTTGGTTTGGTTTTATTTAGTTTATGACAGAATGGAGAGAGAAAGCTAAATTCATTGACAAAGTGACAAATTTGGAATTTGTCACCCATCCTACACACCCTGTAGACAATGTTGGCTATGTCAGTAGTTTCGCCAGTGTTCTTTCACAGGTTAGTCTGATTACTTCTTGCCACACCCATGTATCACACCGTGTGATACATTAATTAGTCTTCTATGGCTTTACCATTCACATGTAATGCAGTCAAAGTGGTGCATACGGATGGTGTTCCATTGTCATTAAAACATAGTCATTGTCCTAGTTTTGTCTGAAAAGAACAGAGTGTATGTAATGATGATGGCTAGTCGGTCAGTAATTGATCTACGCTTTAACATTCAATTGTCATTCAGTAGTGCATAATGCTGGTGGATCATTCAATGCTATGCTCACTGTTTTGTCACTAGAAGGAGGTGTTTGTGACCTTGTGTGGTCCTTGTGTGGTCCTTGTGTGGTCCTTGTGACCTTGTGTGTTCTGGGGGTCCTTGTGACCTTGTGTGATCTGGGGGTCCTTGTGACCTTGTGTGATCTGGGGGTCCTTGTGACGTGAAAGTGCTTGAGAACCACTGCTCTGTATGACTCCAGGTTGGACGGCCAGCTGACAGAACGTGACGGGAGGAGCAGATCTAACACTATATTGTGCCTTATAGCTGAATCAGTCTCTCCATGTGGGACTGAACCTTGTTTGTTTTCATTTTAGCCACTTATGCCCTATGTATTTCGTCATACGACGAATAGAAAACATCTACAAATTTGCAATGTGTTGCGATGCAAGCTTGTAGATCTAATATTGTCAATGTTTTTGCTCGTTGCAAGATTTCACAAAACATGCAACAGCAAAATGCTGAACACATGCTTCCCATGATGGTTGTCATGTGATTGCTACTGTTAAACCCTCTCATTTTGTGTAATATGTTGTCCGTTGTGAAAACAAATCATTTGATTGATTAATAAAATTTGATTTTCTGGAGGAAATGTCACATCATTTTGTTGCTACTTTCAGCTTTGACAAAGCAATGTAGCCATGTGTTAACAAAGCTAGTTGTTTAGGTCATTGGTCGTCAAAGTGAGGTGCAAAGTTTGATTGATGAATACTTTATTGGCAGAAATGTATCAGTACAGGGTACGGTCAAACAGAAATTAAATCAGAAAAAAGTCCTTGCGGTCTTGTTTCTATTCAGGTCCTGGGTATTCAATTCATAATCATGACATGAAAAAATAACAACAAAATTCGAATCATCCTAAAAATATATAATGTACCTGGGGGAGAAATTACGACGTATTTAAAACACAAACTTTGCCATGCTACTAGTCCTACATACTTACACCTAGAAACCCCATTCAAACCTATTTAGGTTCATCTTACGGTGGACATGTTTGCATGAAAATAAATCTTTGAAATGTTTCATAGTTTTAGAAATATATAGTGCAAGGACACTTCGACACCAACTCTGGGGGAGCCCAGGTTCGAACTGGCAACCTTGCAGTTACCATCCAGCCACTCTACCCCCTGTTTTGGTTTGGTTTTATTTAGTTTATGACAGAATGGAGAGAGAAAGCTAAATTCATTGACAAAGTACATTTGGAATTTGTCACCCATCCTACACACCCTGTAGACAATGTTGGCTATGTCAGTAGTTTCGCCAGTGTTCTTTCACAGGTTAGTCTGATTACTTCTTGCCACACCCATGTATCACACCGTGTGATACATTAATTAGTCTTCTATGGCTTTACCATTCACATGTAATGCAGTCAAACTGGTGCATACGGATGGTGTTCCATTGTCATTAAAACATAATCATTGTCCTAGTTTTGTCTGAAAAGAACAGTGTATGTAATGATGATGGCTAGTCGGTCAGTAATTGATCTACGCTTTAACATTCAATTGTCATTCAGTAGTGCATAATGCTGGTGGATCATTCAATGCTATGCTCACTGTTTGTCACTAGAAGGAGGTCCTTGTGACCTTGTGTGGTCCTTGTGTGGTCCTTGTGACCTTGTGTGTTCTGGGGGTCCTTGTGTGATCTGGGGGTCCTTGTGACCTTGTGTGATCTGGGGGTCCTTGTGACGTGAAAGTGCTTGAGAACCACTGCTCTGTATGACTCCAGGTTGGACGGCCAGCTGACAGAGAACGTGACGGGAGGAGCAGATCTAACACTATATTGTGCCTTATAGCTGAATCAGTCTCTCCATGTGGGACTGAACCTTGTTTTCATTTTAGCCACTTATGCCCTATGTATTTCGTCATACGACGAATAGCAAACATCTACAAATTTGCAATGTGTTGCGATGCAAGCTTGTAGATCTAATATTGTCAATGTTTTTGCTCTTTGCAAGATTTCACAAAACATGCAACAGCAAAATGCTGAACACATGCTTCCCATGATGGTTGTCATGTGATTGCTACTGTTAAACCCTCTCATTTTGTGTAATATGTTGTCCGTTGTGAAAACAAATCATTTGATTGATTGATAAAATTTGATTTTCTGGAGGAAATGTCACATCATTTTGTTGCTACTTTCAGCTTTGACAAAGCAATGTAGCCATGTGTTAACAAAGCTAGTTGTTTAGGTCATGAATACTTTATTGGAAGAAATGTATCAGTACAGGGTACGGTCAAACAGAAATTAAATCAGAAAAAAGTCCTTGCGGTCTTGTTTCCATTCAGGTCCTGGGTATTCAATTCATAATCATGACATGAAAAAATAACAACAAAATTCTAATCATCCTAAAAGGTAAAAATAACATATGTACAGGTTGGATAAGTACAGGTTGGATCCAAGTGGGATCCTCGAAGGGGTTCCAACGTGTTCCCAGCAAAATGAGTTTATATCGCTTTACACATCAGCTCAGTGGCCTTGCGGTCGGGGTTCGATCCCCAGCCGGGTCATACCAGACCAGAAACGGGACCCAATGCCTCCCTGCTTGGCTCTCAGCATCAAGGGTTGGGATTGGGGGTAAGTTTCTGCGACATACTATAGCGTCATGTCCAGGGGGTGTACTTGTACATCAAGCTGCCTCACGCTACAGAAACAGGCCCTATATGGGCCTCATGGCTCGGCAAGGCTTACGTACACATCAGTTTAACCACTTTAACCCCATTTCATTGTTGGGCCATTCAAACCTGAGTGGAATAGTAACAGTGGCGACACTAGCGTTGACTCCCATTGTAACAATGGAATGCGGAAGTGCTCGTTTTATCTCAATGGGATAGTTCATAGAGTATATAAAAGGATAGATACTGAACTGGCGTGAAGCTCCGCCCCCCCCCCCCCCCCCCCCAGCTATTCATGTCAGTGGAAGTTGCTCAGTGGCGTTTTGAAGCACCCGGAAGACTGCCGGAAGTACCGTCTCAGAACGTCTCCTTCCGCATTTGACCACCACATTTTGGTGGTCAAATGCGGAATGCGGAATGCGGATGAATCCACGGGTCCGCTTGTAGTCCCTCCTCATACCACTAGGGCCCAGTGCTTCAACGTTGAATAGCCTCACTGGCCCCTTGGGATAGTTCCAGCCATAGGAGCAATGTTTGGAACTATAGCCCATAGGCACCCGCTTTGTGGCGAGATCAAAGCGTGTCGCTACTCTCCTACTCTACACTCTGATTCAAACATACTGTAGCTGATCTACAAGCTCAATGCACCACAATGTGTAAAGGACCACTTCACCACTTTTCAACCTATCTTCAATCTTCACTTTTCAACCTATCCTCAATAATAATAATCATGATAAAATGGCACAATTATTTTCTACTCAGTCTGTCTCATAGGACACAGACTGACTGTCACCTGTTGTAAGCAGTGGATCAGGGAAGGTCTCTGGAATTAGTGCTACTTTGGCCCATGTGGTATCAATCTATCCCTTATTGTCTCCACCAGGCCGAAGGCATGGGGAGGGGATAGAGTATGTTTTGCACTCCGTCCATCAGTTTTTCAGAATGGCCTGTTATAGCGCCACCAGGAGGTCGACTTTTGTAAAACACATCTTTTAATATTACTCCTCCAGATTTTGTCCAAAAATTCCGCAAATCACTACACAGTATCTCTATAGTCATGTGCTCAAGACGGATCTGTTCGATATTTTTGGTTTGGCCAAACATTTGTGTTTTATTGCTGATTGCAGCCTCATCAAACACAAATGTTTGGTCAAACCATGTGACTCCCATTGGAATTGCATTGTGCAGCCATTAATCAGAGACAGCTAAGAACATCTGTTTGATACGTGTGAATGAGGCCTCACAAGTGCCTGATTACTTGTTGGGTGGGTGTGATACATTGATTGGTCTGCTATGGCTTTACCATTCACATGCAATGCGGTCAAAGTGGTGCATAAGGATGGTGTTCCATTGTCATTAAAACACTGTATTGTTCACAGTACAAGATGCCCATAATTAAATGAGGTGAAACCGTGGCTGAAACAGATGTGTTGTGATCATGTGATGTACTCTCTGTAATGAAAACACAAAGGAACTGTAGCTGTCAAACCTTTATTTGAAAAAGAAGAAAAATAGGAATGTTGACTGGTATAACACAGTACATATTTCACTTTGCAATGCACTCTATGATGATCTAAACAAATGATGAATAATATAATGTGATAATATGTTCAAACAACACATGTTAACACACAGAGACGAGTTGCAATTGCACCACTAGTGCATGCATATTCATTCATTAATATAATGAATATGGCATTTTAATTCCTGACGAATGTGGACAAACACTGATTCTCATATTGTCATATCAGTATCATCAGAAGGTCATAATACAAGTTGAAAATAGCTTTCTTCACAGATGTGTTCATAAAGGTTGGGGTGCTCAATCTGTTCCAATGATTTAGTAAAAATGACTCCCTGGCCATATAATCATATAATCTCCTTTTGTATACGTGTCCCAGACATGTGTACTGTAATACTAACTAACAAGCCATGTAATGCATATGTCAATGGATGTCTATGTGGTGTTTTTATTTTTTTGACAGAAAACATGTTAATTGATTCAATCCTGCCTTAGTATTTTTTACTAAATTAACACCTTGAGCACCATCCCTATTCTGGGGGAATAGGGATGCTATCAAAAATAGCACACCTATACAAGCTCAAACAAGGTGTAAAGGTGGTTACAAACTGATATAGTATTCAAATGATCTACACTACTACAACACACTACTAATTACTATGTCTTGTAGTATATGCAGTACTAAATTACTCACATAAAGTTTCCTCTTTGTATTTGTAGTACATTAAAGTACTCACACAAAGTATTAACCTCAGGTAGTATTTCAAGTGAGTCAAAGTAATCACATAGAGTATTCACTTTGGAATTATCTCTGAGAGACCTGCGACTTCTCTCCTCTAAGAAGTTCTCAGAGAGGTTCTTCAAGGCCAAGTTGACAGGAGGTGCGTCCTGGGAGGTGTTTGTTCTGCAAACAGGACAGTCCTTGTTCATTTTCACCGTCCACCATTGCTGCAGACAGGCGCTGCAGAAGCTGTGGCTACACGACAGGATAACAGGATGTTTAAAGATGTTGCAGCAAACAGGACAGGTGAGCTCCTCTTCCTGTCGAGCCATTCTGTCTGCTAGCATCACTCCCTCCCCAGGAGCAGAATTGTTGTTGTTGTTCATCTTCACTTGAAGTCTGGAGTCCACAGTCAGTTCTGGTTCGAAATGATTGATATTCTGGAGGAGTTGCAGAGAGAGGAGTTGTGGAGACATTACAACTATACACTCTTCTTATACTAGAGAGCCTGAGGTGGAGGCTTGCAATGATTGGCCAAAGAGGAGAACAATAGAACCATCTGTCCACCAATCACAACCTAACTCACTCAAGGTTCAGTATTCAACACTACTTTAAAAAGTGAAGTAGACCTAAGCAGGAAGTAATAAATATACATTACTAAAAATGTTTACTACATTCAGGCAAACTAATGTAGGCCTAACTAATTAAAATACAACATAAGGGAAACATTTTTCCCATCCATTTCACAACAACATACAATTGTGGGACTTTCCATCTAGGAAGATAAATATATAATTAAATACATATTGCATATTAAAAAGCTAGCAGGCTTGAATATTTTATTAAAGGACCACTTCACTACTTTTCAACCTATCTTCATATAATAGGTCCTCACTAATAATCGTGATAAAATGGCACTATTTCTTTCTACTCGGTCTGTGTCTCATAGGAGGGCTGTGGGCAGTTCAGAGACCCGTGACATCATCGATGAGGAATCCAAGCTAATAGAAACTGCAGGCTTTCTAGTCCTGAAAAGTTGCAATGCGAAAATGGAAGCCGTTGTTCTCACGATAATACAAATCTAAAAATGTTTTTAAAAAAAATCTGCCTGACAATGATGTCACTGGTGGACGGGTTTCTGAACTGCCCACAGCCCTCGCATGAGACACAGACCGAGTAGAAAAGAATGGTGCCATTTATCATGATTATTAGTGAGGACCTATTATATGAGGATAGGTTGAAAAGTGGTGAAGTGGTCCTTTAAGAAATGTGAATAGCTAATAATGTGGGTAAACATAAATACATGACATCCACCAACACCCTGAAATACATTCACATTACACTTTACAATGTCAGCACTACATCCATTTCATTTTCTGGTGTGAACATGAATAATAACACAATAATATAACGCTATAATATAAGTAAGTCCTAATAAATAACACTAACGAATAATGTGTCTTAATTTAAATTAAAACAATTCTACTCATCCCCTTTCACTTTTTATATTTTTATTTTTCAGAAGAGAAGAAATGTAATGAAATATTAAATATTTAAAATATGCCCACACATTTATGACGTGAGATCTACTTTCAAAATGACCAGCTCAAGATCTACCCACTGAAAAAATAAGTGTACCATATAATTCAGCTTACTGTAGAGACACATGCTGGAACTTTTTACTTTGAAATTATTTGTAGTTTCGGAGTTATTTAACTTAAACACCCAATGCACTCTCAATGCCTAAATAATGTTATGATCTATAGAAAACTCAGTGTAGTCGCTGTTATTAACAGTAGTGAGAATCATTTAGATGAGCTGAATATAAAATACAACAAATAGAGTAGTAGAGTGTAGACAATGTTGGCTATGTCAGTAGTTTCGCCAGTGTTCTTTCACAAGTTAGTCTGATTACTTGTTGCCCCACCCATGTATCACACCGTGTGATACATTGATTGGTCTTCTATTTACCATTCACATGTAATGCAGTCAAAGTGGTGCATACGGATGGTGTTCCATTGTCATTAAAACATAGTCATTGTCCTAGTTTTGTCTGAAAAGAACAGAGTGTATGTAATGATGATGGCTAGTCGGTCAGTAATTGATCTACGCTTTAACATTCAATTGTCATTCAGTAGTGCATAATGCTGGTGGATCATTCAATGCTATGCTCACTGTTTTGTCACTAGAAGGAGGTGTTTGACCATTGCTTGGTCTATAGTGGTGATTCTCGAAATATCTTCTGTGCATGGCAGCAGTAGAGGCAAATATGTGTGGAGAGAAACTCTATTCAACCCTGTCGTGAGTTTAATCATGCTTGTGTGAATAGGCTAGATAGCATTTTATGTATGGCACTCTTGCATTTGTAGTGTTTCTCTCCAGTGTGACTTCTCTGATGGAGATCATAGAACCTGGAGTTATAGGCCTACTAAAGCTTTTTCTACACTCGGTACAGTGCAAGGCTTTCACTCCTGCATGTATGTGTGTGGATCCATGACACTGAGTAAAACTCCTCCCACACAGTACACAGTTGGATTATTTCTTTCCTGTGTGAATCCTGTAGTGTTTCTCTGAATGACCTTTTCCATATTGGTCAGAGCAGTATGGCTTCTCCAGTGTGAATTCTCTGGTGATTTTTATTTTTATTGACGGACGCTTTCCCCACAATTGCAAATTAGAGATGTCCCGATACTGTATCCGGGTATCGGCCCTTATTTGTCTTATCGGTATCGGCTAATATGCCAGTCTAACCACCGATCCGACACAGGGGTAAGGGGTTAACACTATGGCAGGTAAATAAGTGCACATTTGAGTGAGGAGTCAACATTGAATAGCCTCACTGGCCCCATGGGATAGTTCCAGCCATAGGAGCAATGTTTGGAACTATAGCCCATAGGCACCCGCTTTGTGGCGAGATCAAAGCGTGTCGCTACTCTCCTACTCTACACTCTGATTCAAACATACTGTAGCTGATCTACAAGCTCAAATTAATGCACCACAATGTGTAAAGGACCACTTCACCACTTTTCAACCTAACTTCAATCTTCACTTTTCAACCTATCCTCACTAATAATAATCATGATAAAATGGCACAATTATTTTCTACTCAGTCTGTCTCATAGGACAAAGACTGACTGTCACCTGTTGTAAGCAGTGGATCAGGGAAGGTCTCTGGAATTAGTGCTACTTTGGCCCATGTGGTATCAATCTATCCCTTATTGTCTCCACAAGGCCGAAGGCATGGGGAGGGGATAGAGTATGTTTTGCACTCCGTCCATCAGTTTTTTAGAACGGCCTGTTATAGCGCCACCAGGAGGTCGACTTTTGTAAAACACATCTTTTAATATTACTCCTCCAGATTTTGTCCAAAAATCCCGCAAATCGCTACACAGTATCTCTATAGTCATGTGCTCAAGACGGATCTGTCCGATATTTTTGGTTTGGCCAAACATTTGTGTTTTATTGCTGATTGCAGCCTCATAAAACACAAATGTTTGGTCAAAACATGTGACTCCCATTGGCACAGAACATCCGTTTGATACGTGTGAATGAGGCCTCACAAGTGCCTGATTACTTGTTGGGTGGGTGTGATACATTGATTGGTCTGCTATGGCTTTACCATTCACATGCAATGCGGTCAAAGTGGTGCATAAGGATGGTGTTCCATTGTCATTAAAACATAATCATTGTCCTAGTTTTGTCTGAAAAGAACAGTGTATGTAATGATGATGGCTAGTCGGTCAGTAATTGATCTACGCTTTAACATTCAATTGTCATTCAGTAGTGCATAATGCTGGTGGATCATTCAATGCTATGCTCACTGTTTGCCACTAGAAGGAGGTCCTTGTGACCTTGTGTGGTCCTTGTGACCTTGTGTGTTCTGGGGGTCCTTGTGTGATCTGGGGGTCCTTGTGACCTTGTGTGATCTGGGGGTCCTTGTGACGTGAAAGTGCTTGAGAACCACTGCTCTGTATGACTCCAGGTTGGACGGCCAGCTGACAGAGAACGTGACGGGAGGAGCAGATCTAACACTATATTGTGCCTTATAGCTGAATCAGTCTCTCCATGTGGGACTGAACCTTGTTTTCATTTTAGCCACTTATGCCCTATGTATTTCGGCATACGACGAATAGCAAACATCTACAAATTTGCAATGTGTTGCGATGCAAGCTTGTAGATAAAATATTGTCAATGTTTTTGCTCTTTGCAAGATTTCACAAAACATGCAACAGCAAAATGCTGAACACATGCTTCCCATGATGGTTGTCATGTGATTGCTACTGTTAAACCCTCTCATTTTGTGTAATATGTTGTCCGTTGTGAAAACAAATCATTTGATTGATTGATAAAATTTGATTTTCTGGAGGAAATGTCACATCATTTTGTTGCTACTTTCAGCTTTGACAAAGCAATGTAGCCATGTGTTAACAAAGCTAGTTGTTTAGGTCATTGGTCGTCAAAGTGAGGTGCAAAGTTTGATTGATGAATACTTTATTGGAAGAAATGTATCAGTACAGGGTACGGTCAAACAGAAATGAAATCAGAAAAAAGTCCTTGCGGTCTTGTTTCCATTCAGGTCCTGGGTATTCAATTCATAATCATGACATGAAAAAATAACAACAAAATTCTAATCATCCTAAAAGGTAAAAATAACATATGTACAGGTTGGATAAGTACAGGTTGGATCCAAGTGGGATCCTCGAAGGGGTTCCAACGTGTTCCCAGCAAAATGAGTTTATATCGCTTTACACATCAGCTCAGTGGCCTTGCGGTCGGGGTTCGATCCCCAGCCGGGTCATACCAGACCAGAAACGGGACCCAATGCCTCCCTGCTTGGCTCTCAGCATCAAGGGTTGGGATTGGGGGTAAGTTTCTGCGACATACTATAGCGTCATGTCCAGGGGGTGTACTTGTACATCAAGCTGCCTCACGCTACAGAAACAGGCCCTATATGGGCCTCATGGCTCGGCAAGGCTTACGTACACATCAGTTTAACCACTTTAACCCCATTTCATTGTTGGGCCATTCAAACCTGAGTGGAATAGTAACAGTGGCGACACTAGCGTTGACTCCCATTGTAACAATGGAATGCGGAAGTGCTCGTTTTATCTCAATGGGATAGTTCATAGAGTATATAAAAGGATAGATACTGAACTGGCGTGAAGCTCCGCCCCCCCCCCCCCCCCCCCCCCAGCTATTCATGTCAGTGGAAGTTGCTCAGTGGCGTTTTGAAGCACCCGGAAGACTGCCGGAAGTACCGTCTCAGAACGTCTCCTTCCGCATTTGACCACCACATTTTGGTGGTCAAATGCGGAATGCGGAATGCGGATGAATCCACGGGTCCGCTTGTAGTCCCTCCTCATACCACTAGGGCCCAGTGCTTCAACGTTGAATAGCCTCACTGGCCCCTTGGGATAGTTCCAGCCATAGGAGCAATGTTTGGAACTATAGCCCATAGGCACCCGCTTTGTGGCGAGATCAAAGCGTGTCGCTACTCTCCTACTCTACACTCTGATTCAAACATACTGTAGCTGATCTACAAGCTCAATGCACCACAATGTGTAAAGGACCACTTCACCACTTTTCAACCTATCTTCAATCTTCACTTTTCAACCTATCCTCAATAATAATAATCATGATAAAATGGCACAATTATTTTCTACTCAGTCTGTCTCATAGGACACAGACTGACTGTCACCTGTTGTAAGCAGTGGATCAGGGAAGGTCTCTGGAATTAGTGCTACTTTGGCCCATGTGGTATCAATCTATCCCTTATTGTCTCCACCAGGCCGAAGGCATGGGGAGGGGATAGAGTATGTTTTGCACTCCGTCCATCAGTTTTTCAGAATGGCCTGTTATAGCGCCACCAGGAGGTCGACTTTTGTAAAACACATCTTTTAATATTACTCCTCCAGATTTTGTCCAAAAATTCCGCAAATCACTACACAGTATCTCTATAGTCATGTGCTCAAGACGGATCTGTTCGATATTTTTGGTTTGGCCAAACATTTGTGTTTTATTGCTGATTGCAGCCTCATCAAACACAAATGTTTGGTCAAACCATGTGACTCCCATTGGAATTGCATTGTGCAGCCATTAATCAGAGACAGCTAAGAACATCTGTTTGATACGTGTGAATGAGGCCTCACAAGTGCCTGATTACTTGTTGGGTGGGTGTGATACATTGATTGGTCTGCTATGGCTTTACCATTCACATGCAATGCGGTCAAAGTGGTGCATAAGGATGGTGTTCCATTGTCATTAAAACACTGTATTGTTCACAGTACAAGATGCCCATAATTAAATGAGGTGAAACCGTGGCTGAAACAGATGTGTTGTGATCATGTGATGTACTCTCTGTAATGAAAACACAAAGGAACTGTAGCTGTCAAACCTTTATTTGAAAAAGAAGAAAAATAGGAATGTTGACTGGTATAACACAGTACATATTTCACTTTGCAATGCACTCTATGATGATCTAAACAAATGATGAATAATATAATGTGATAATATGTTCAAACAACACATGTTAACACACAGAGACGAGTTGCAATTGCACCACTAGTGCATGCATATTCATTCATTAATATAATGAATATGGCATTTTAATTCCTGACGAATGTGGACAAACACTGATTCTCATATTGTCATATCAGTATCATCAGAAGGTCATAATACAAGTTGAAAATAGCTTTCTTCACAGATGTGTTCATAAAGGTTGGGGTGCTCAATCTGTTCCAATGATTTAGTAAAAATGACTCCCTGGCCATATAATCATATAATCTCCTTTTGTATACGTGTCCCAGACATGTGTACTGTAATACTAACTAACAAGCCATGTAATGCATATGTCAATGGATGTCTATGTGGTGTTTTTATTTTTTTGACAGAAAACATGTTAATTGATTCAATCCTGCCTTAGTATTTTTTACTAAATTAACACCTTGAGCACCATCCCTATTCTGGGGGAATAGGGATGCTATCAAAAATAGCACACCTATACAAGCTCAAACAAGGTGTAAAGGTGGTTACAAACTGATATAGTATTCAAATGATCTACACTACTACAACACACTACTAATTACTATGTCTTGTAGTATATGCAGTACTAAATTACTCACATAAAGTTTCCTCTTTGTATTTGTAGTACATTAAAGTACTCACACAAAGTATTAACCTCAGGTAGTATTTCAAGTGAGTCAAAGTAATCACATAGAGTATTCACTTTGGAATTATCTCTGAGAGACCTGCGACTTCTCTCCTCTAAGAAGTTCTCAGAGAGGTTCTTCAAGGCCAAGTTGACAGGAGGTGCGTCCTGGGAGGTGTTTGTTCTGCAAACAGGACAGTCCTTGTTCATTTTCACCGTCCACCATTGCTGCAGACAGGCGCTGCAGAAGCTGTGGCTACACGACAGGATAACAGGATGTTTAAAGATGTTGCAGCAAACAGGACAGGTGAGCTCCTCTTCCTGTCGAGCCATTCTGTCTGCTAGCATCACTCCCTCCCCAGGAGCAGAATTGTTGTTGTTGTTCATCTTCACTTGAAGTCTGGAGTCCACAGTCAGTTCTGGTTCGAAATGATTGATATTCTGGAGGAGTTGCAGAGAGAGGAGTTGTGGAGACATTACAACTATACACTCTTCTTATACTAGAGAGCCTGAGGTGGAGGCTTGCAATGATTGGCCAAAGAGGAGAACAATAGAACCATCTGTCCACCAATCACAACCTAACTCACTCAAGGTTCAGTATTCAACACTACTTTAAAAAGTGAAGTAGACCTAAGCAGGAAGTAATAAATATACATTACTAAAAATGTTTACTACATTCAGGCAAACTAATGTAGGCCTAACTAATTAAAATACAACATAAGGGAAACATTTTTCCCATCCATTTCACAACAACATACAATTGTGGGACTTTCCATCTAGGAAGATAAATATATAATTAAATACATATTGCATATTAAAAAGCTAGCAGGCTTGAATATTTTATTAAAGGACCACTTCACTACTTTTCAACCTATCTTCATATAATAGGTCCTCACTAATAATCGTGATAAAATGGCACTATTTCTTTCTACTCGGTCTGTGTCTCATAGGAGGGCTGTGGGCAGTTCAGAGACCCGTGACATCATCGATGAGGAATCCAAGCTAATAGAAACTGCAGGCTTTCTAGTCCTGAAAAGTTGCAATGCGAAAATGGAAGCCGTTGTTCTCACGATAATACAAATCTAAAAATGTTTTTAAAAAAAATCTGCCTGACAATGATGTCACTGGTGGACGGGTTTCTGAACTGCCCACAGCCCTCGCATGAGACACAGACCGAGTAGAAAAGAATGGTGCCATTTATCATGATTATTAGTGAGGACCTATTATATGAGGATAGGTTGAAAAGTGGTGAAGTGGTCCTTTAAGAAATGTGAATAGCTAATAATGTGGGTAAACATAAATACATGACATCCACCAACACCCTGAAATACATTCACATTACACTTTACAATGTCAGCACTACATCCATTTCATTTTCTGGTGTGAACATGAATAATAACACAATAATATAACGCTATAATATAAGTAAGTCCTAATAAATAACACTAACGAATAATGTGTCTTAATTTAAATTAAAACAATTCTACTCATCCCCTTTCACTTTTTATATTTGTATTTTTCAGAAGAGAAGAAATGTAATGAAATATTAAATATTTAAAATATGCCCACACATTTATGACGTGAGATCTACTTTCAAAATGACCAGCTCAAGATCTACCCACTGAAAAAATAAGTGTACCATATAATTCAGCTTACTGTAGAGACACATGCTGGAACTTTTTACTTTGAAATTATTTGTAGTTTCGGAGTTATTTAACTTAAACACCCAATGCACTCTCAATGCCTAAATAATGTTATGATCTATAGAAAACTCAGTGTAGTCGCTGTTATTAACAGTAGTGAGAATCATTTAGATGAGCTGAATATAAAATACAACAAATAGAGTAGTAGAGTGTAGACAATGTTGGCTATGTCAGTAGTTTCGCCAGTGTTCTTTCACAAGTTAGTCTGATTACTTGTTGCCCCACCCATGTATCACACCGTGTGATACATTGATTGGTCTTCTATTTACCATTCACATGTAATGCAGTCAAAGTGGTGCATACGGATGGTGTTCCATTGTCATTAAAACATAGTCATTGTCCTAGTTTTGTCTGAAAAGAACAGAGTGTATGTAATGATGATGGCTAGTCGGTCAGTAATTGATCTACGCTTTAACATTCAATTGTCATTCAGTAGTGCATAATGCTGGTGGATCATTCAATGCTATGCTCACTGTTTTGTCACTAGAAGGAGGTGTTTGACCATTGCTTGGTCTATAGTGGTGATTCTCGAAATATCTTCTGTGCATGGCAGCAGTAGAGGCAAATATGTGTGGAGAGAAACTCTATTCAACCCTGTCGTGAGTTTAATCATGCTTGTGTGAATAGGCTAGATAGCATTTTATGTATGGCACTCTTGCATTTGTAGTGTTTCTCTCCAGTGTGACTTCTCTGATGGAGATCATAGAACCTGGAGTTATAGGCCTACTAAAGCTTTTTCTACACTCGGTACAGTGCAAGGCTTTCACTCCTGCATGTATGTGTGTGGATCCATGACACTGAGTAAAACTCCTCCCACACAGTACACAGTTGGATTATTTCTTTCCTGTGTGAATCCTGTAGTGTTTCTCTGAATGACCTTTTCCATATTGGTCAGAGCAGTATGGCTTCTCCAGTGTGAATTCTCTGGTGATTTTTATTTTTATTGACGGACGCTTTCCCCACAATTGCAAATTAGAGATGTCCCGATACTGTATCCGGGTATCGGCCCTTATTTGTCTTATCGGTATCGGCTAATATGCCAGTCTAACCACCGATCCGACACAGGGGTAAGGGGTTAACACTATGGCAGGTAAATAAGTGCACATTTGAGTGAGGAGTCAACATTGAATAGCCTCACTGGCCCCATGGGATAGTTCCAGCCATAGGAGCAATGTTTGGAACTATAGCCCATAGGCACCCGCTTTGTGGCGAGATCAAAGCGTGTCGCTACTCTCCTACTCTACACTCTGATTCAAACATACTGTAGCTGATCTACAAGCTCAAATTAATGCACCACAATGTGTAAAGGACCACTTCACCACTTTTCAACCTAACTTCAATCTTCACTTTTCAACCTATCCTCACTAATAATAATCATGATAAAATGGCACAATTATTTTCTACTCAGTCTGTCTCATAGGACAAAGACTGACTGTCACCTGTTGTAAGCAGTGGATCAGGGAAGGTCTCTGGAATTAGTGCTACTTTGGCCCATGTGGTATCAATCTATCCCTTATTGTCTCCACAAGGCCGAAGGCATGGGGAGGGGATAGAGTATGTTTTGCACTCCGTCCATCAGTTTTTTAGAACGGCCTGTTATAGCGCCACCAGGAGGTCGACTTTTGTAAAACACATCTTTTAATATTACTCCTCCAGATTTTGTCCAAAAATCCCGCAAATCGCTACACAGTATCTCTATAGTCATGTGCTCAAGACGGATCTGTCCGATATTTTTGGTTTGGCCAAACATTTGTGTTTTATTGCTGATTGCAGCCTCATAAAACACAAATGTTTGGTCAAAACATGTGACTCCCATTGGCACAGAACATCCGTTTGATACGTGTGAATGAGGCCTCACAAGTGCCTGATTACTTGTTGGGTGGGTGTGATACATTGATTGGTCTGCTATGGCTTTACCATTCACATGCAATGCGGTCAAAGTGGTGCATAAGGATGGTGTTCCATTGTCATTAAAACATAATCATTGTCCTAGTTTTGTCTGAAAAGAACAGTGTATGTAATGATGATGGCTAGTCGGTCAGTAATTGATCTACGCTTTAACATTCAATTGTCATTCAGTAGTGCATAATGCTGGTGGATCATTCAATGCTATGCTCACTGTTTGCCACTAGAAGGAGGTCCTTGTGACCTTGTGTGGTCCTTGTGACCTTGTGTGTTCTGGGGGTCCTTGTGTGATCTGGGGGTCCTTGTGACCTTGTGTGATCTGGGGGTCCTTGTGACGTGAAAGTGCTTGAGAACCACTGCTCTGTATGACTCCAGGTTGGACGGCCAGCTGACAGAGAACGTGACGGGAGGAGCAGATCTAACACTATATTGTGCCTTATAGCTGAATCAGTCTCTCCATGTGGGACTGAACCTTGTTTTCATTTTAGCCACTTATGCCCTATGTATTTCGGCATACGACGAATAGCAAACATCTACAAATTTGCAATGTGTTGCGATGCAAGCTTGTAGATAAAATATTGTCAATGTTTTTGCTCTTTGCAAGATTTCACAAAACATGCAACAGCAAAATGCTGAACACATGCTTCCCATGATGGTTGTCATGTGATTGCTACTGTTAAACCCTCTCATTTTGTGTAATATGTTGTCCGTTGTGAAAACAAATCATTTGATTGATTGATAAAATTTGATTTTCTGGAGGAAATGTCACATCATTTTGTTGCTACTTTCAGCTTTGACAAAGCAATGTAGCCATGTGTTAACAAAGCTAGTTGTTTAGGTCATTGGTCGTCAAAGTGAGGTGCAAAGTTTGATTGATGAATACTTTATTGGAAGAAATGTATCAGTACAGGGTACGGTCAAACAGAAATGAAATCAGAAAAAAGTCCTTGCGGTCTTGTTTCCATTCAGGTCCTGGGTATTCAATTCATAATCATGACATGAAAAAATAACAACAAAATTCTAATCATCCTAAAAGGTAAAAATAACATATGTACAGGTTGGATAAGTACAGGTTGGATCCAAGTGGGATCCTCGAAGGGGTTCCAACGTGTTCCCAGCAAAATGAGTTTATATCGCTTTACACATCAGCTCAGTGGCCTTGCGGTCGGGGTTCGATCCCCAGCCGGGTCATACCAGACCAGAAACGGGACCCAATGCCTCCCTTATTGTCTCCACCAGGCCGAAGGCATGGGGAGGGGATAGAGTATGTTTTGCACTCCGTCCATCAGTTTTTCAGAATGGCCAGAATGGTTTTTCAGAAAGTCGACCAGGAGGTCGACTTTTGTAAAACACATCTTTTAATATTACTCCTCCAGATTTTGTCCAAAAATTCCGCAAATCACTACACAGTATCTCTATAGTCATGTGCTCAAGACGGATCTGTTCGATATTTTTGGTTTGGCCAAACATTTGTGTTTTATTGCTGATTGCAGCCTCATCAAACACAAATGTTTGGTCAAACCATGTGACTCCCATTGGAATTGCATTGTGCAGCCATTAATCAGAGACAGCTAAGAACATCTGTTTGATACGTGTGAATGAGGCCTCACAAGTGCCTGATTACTTGTTGGGTGGGTGTGATACATTGATTGGTCTGCTATGGCTTTACCATTCACATGCAATGCGGTCAAAGTGGTGCATAAGGATGGTGTTCCATTGTCATTAAAACACTGTATTGTTCACAGTACAAGATGCCCATAATTAAATGAGGTGAAACCGTGGCTGAAACAGATGTGTTGTGATCATGTGATGTACTCTCAGCATCAAGGGTTGGGATTGGGGGTAAGTTTCTGCGACATACTATAGCGTCATGTCCAGGGGGTGTACTTGTACATCAAGCTGCCTCACGCTACAGAAACAGGCCCTATATGGGCCTCATGGCTCGGCAAGGCTTACGTACACATCAGTTTAACCACTTTAACCCCATTTCATTGTTGGGCCATTCAAACCTGAGTGGAATAGTAACAGTGGCGACACTAGCGTTGACTCCCATTGTAACAATGGAATGCGGAAGTGCTCGTTTTATCTCAATGGGATAGTTCATAGAGTATATAAAAGGATAGATACTGAACTGGCGTGAAGCTCCGCCCCCCCCCCCCCCCCCCCAGCTATTCATGTCAGTGGAAGTTGCTCAGTGGCGTTTTGAAGCACCCGGAAGACTGCCGGAAGTACCGTCTCAGAACGTCTCCTTCCGCATTTGACCACCACATTTTGGTGGTCAAATGCGGAATGCGGAATGCGGATGAATCCACGGGTCCGCTTGTAGTCCCTCCTCATACCACTAGGGCCCAGTGCTTCAACGTTGAATAGCCTCACTGGCCCCTTGGGATAGTTCCAGCCATAGGAGCAATGTTTGGAACTATAGCCCATAGGCACCCGCTTTGTGGCGAGATCAAAGCGTGTCGCTACTCTCCTACTCTACACTCTGATTCAAACATACTGTAGCTGATCTACAAGCTCAATGCACCACAATGTGTAAAGGACCACTTCACCACTTTTCAACCTATCTTCAATCTTCACTTTTCAACCTATCCTCAATAATAATAATCATGATAAAATGGCACAATTATTTTCTACTCAGTCTGTCTCATAGGACACAGACTGACTGTCACCTGTTGTAAGCAGTGGATCAGGGAAGGTCTCTGGAATTAGTGCTACTTTGGCCCATGTGGTATCAATCTATCCCTTATTGTCTCCACCAGGCCGAAGGCATGGGGAGGGGATAGAGTATGTTTTGCACTCCGTCCATCAGTTTTTCAGAATGGCCTGTTATAGCGCCACCAGGAGGTCGACTTTTGTAAAACACATCTTTTAATATTACTCCTCCAGATTTTGTCCAAAAATTCCGCAAATCACTACACAGTATCTCTATAGTCATGTGCTCAAGACGGATCTGTTCGATATTTTTGGTTTGGCCAAACATTTGTGTTTTATTGCTGATTGCAGCCTCATCAAACACAAATGTTTGGTCAAACCATGTGACTCCCATTGGAATTGCATTGTGCAGCCATTAATCAGAGACAGCTAAGAACATCTGTTTGATACGTGTGAATGAGGCCTCACAAGTGCCTGATTACTTGTTGGGTGGGTGTGATACATTGATTGGTCTGCTATGGCTTTACCATTCACATGCAATGCGGTCAAAGTGGTGCATAAGGATGGTGTTCCATTGTCATTAAAACACTGTATTGTTCACAGTACAAGATGCCCATAATTAAATGAGGTGAAACCGTGGCTGAAACAGATGTGTTGTGATCATGTGATGTACTCTCTGTAATGAAAACACAAAGGAACTGTAGCTGTCAAACCTTTATTTGAAAAAGAAGAAAAATAGGAATGTTGACTGGTATAACACAGTACATATTTCACTTTGCAATGCACTCTATGATGATCTAAACAAATGATGAATAATATAATGTGATAATATGTTCAAACAACACATGTTAACACACAGAGACGAGTTGCAATTGCACCACTAGTGCATGCATATTCATTCATTAATATAATGAATATGGCATTTTAATTCCTGACGAATGTGGACAAACACTGATTCTCATATTGTCATATCAGTATCATCAGAAGGTCATAATACAAGTTGAAAATAGCTTTCTTCACAGATGTGTTCATAAAGGTTGGGGTGCTCAATCTGTTCCAATGATTTAGTAAAAATGACTCCCTGGCCATATAATCATATAATCTCCTTTTGTATACGTGTCCCAGACATGTGTACTGTAATACTAACTAACAAGCCATGTAATGCATATGTCAATGGATGTCTATGTGGTGTTTTTATTTTTTTGACAGAAAACATGTTAATTGATTCAATCCTGCCTTAGTATTTTTTACTAAATTAACACCTTGAGCACCATCCCTATTCTGGGGGAATAGGGATGCTATCAAAAATAGCACACCTATACAAGCTCAAACAAGGTGTAAAGGTGGTTACAAACTGATATAGTATTCAAATGATCTACACTACTACAACACACTACTAATTACTATGTCTTGTAGTATATGCAGTACTAAATTACTCACATAAAGTTTCCTCTTTGTATTTGTAGTACATTAAAGTACTCACACAAAGTATTAACCTCAGGTAGTATTTCAAGTGAGTCAAAGTAATCACATAGAGTATTCACTTTGGAATTATCTCTGAGAGACCTGCGACTTCTCTCCTCTAAGAAGTTCTCAGAGAGGTTCTTCAAGGCCAAGTTGACAGGAGGTGCGTCCTGGGAGGTGTTTGTTCTGCAAACAGGACAGTCCTTGTTCATTTTCACCGTCCACCATTGCTGCAGACAGGCGCTGCAGAAGCTGTGGCTACACGACAGGATAACAGGATGTTTAAAGATGTTGCAGCAAACAGGACAGGTGAGCTCCTCTTCCTGTCGAGCCATTCTGTCTGCTAGCATCACTCCCTCCCCAGGAGCAGAATTGTTGTTGTTGTTCATCTTCACTTGAAGTCTGGAGTCCACAGTCAGTTCTGGTTCGAAATGATTGATATTCTGGAGGAGTTGCAGAGAGAGGAGTTGTGGAGACATTACAACTATACACTCTTCTTATACTAGAGAGCCTGAGGTGGAGGCTTGCAATGATTGGCCAAAGAGGAGAACAATAGAACCATCTGTCCACCAATCACAACCTAACTCACTCAAGGTTCAGTATTCAACACTACTTTAAAAAGTGAAGTAGACCTAAGCAGGAAGTAATAAATATACATTACTAAAAATGTTTACTACATTCAGGCAAACTAATGTAGGCCTAACTAATTAAAATACAACATAAGGGAAACATTTTTCCCATCCATTTCACAACAACATACAATTGTGGGACTTTCCATCTAGGAAGATAAATATATAATTAAATACATATTGCATATTAAAAAGCTAGCAGGCTTGAATATTTTATTAAAGGACCACTTCACTACTTTTCAACCTATCTTCATATAATAGGTCCTCACTAATAATCGTGATAAAATGGCACTATTTCTTTCTACTCGGTCTGTGTCTCATAGGAGGGCTGTGGGCAGTTCAGAGACCCGTGACATCATCGATGAGGAATCCAAGCTAATAGAAACTGCAGGCTTTCTAGTCCTGAAAAGTTGCAATGCGAAAATGGAAGCCGTTGTTCTCACGATAATACAAATCTAAAAATGTTTTAAAAAAAAATCTGCCTGACAATGATGTCACTGGTGGACGGGTTTCTGAACTGCCCACAGCCCTCGCATGAGACACAGACCGAGTAGAAAAGAATGGTGCCATTTATCATGATTATTAGTGAGGACCTATTATATGAGGATAGGTTGAAAAGTGGTGAAGTGGTCCTTTAAGAAATGTGAATAGCTAATAATGTGGGTAAACATAAATACATGACATCCACCAACACCCTGAAATACATTCACATTACACTTTACAATGTCAGCACTACATCCATTTCATTTTCTGGTGTGAACATGAATAATAACACAATAATATAACGCTATAATATAAGTAAGTCCTAATAAATAACACTAACGAATAATGTGTCTTAATTGAAATTAAAACAATTCTACTCATCCCCTTTCACTTTTTATATTTTTATTTTTCAGAAGAGAAGAAATGTAATGAAATATTAAATATTTAAAATATGCCCACACATTTATGACGTGAGATCTACTTTCAAAATGACCAGCTCAAGATCTACCCACTGAAAAAATAAGTGTACCATATAATTCAGCTTACTGTAGAGACACATGCTGGAACTTTTTACTTTGAAATTATTTGTAGTTTCGGAGTTATTTAACTTAAACACCCAATGCACTCTCAATGCCTAAATAATGTTATGATCTATAGAAAACTCAGTGTAGTCGCTGTTATTAACAGTAGTGAGAATCATTTAGATGAGCTGAATATAAAATACAACAAATAGAGTAGTAGAGTGTAGACAATGTTGGCTATGTCAGTAGTTTCGCCAGTGTTCTTTCACAAGTTAGTCTGATTACTTGTTGCCCCACCCATGTATCACACCGTGTGATACATTGATTGGTCTTCTATTTACCATTCACATGTAATGCAGTCAAAGTGGTGCATACGGATGGTGTTCCATTGTCATTAAAACATAGTCATTGTCCTAGTTTTGTCTGAAAAGAACAGAGTGTATGTAATGATGATGGCTAGTCGGTCAGTAATTGATCTACGCTTTAACATTCAATTGTCATTCAGTAGTGCATAATGCTGGTGGATCATTCAATGCTATGCTCACTGTTTTGTCACTAGAAGGAGGTGTTTGACCATTGCTTGGTCTATAGTGGTGATTCTCGAAATATCTTCTGTGCATGGCAGCAGTAGAGGCAAATATGTGTGGAGAGAAACTCTATTCAACCCTGTCGTGAGTTTAATCATGCTTGTGTGAATAGGCTAGATAGCATTTTATGTATGGCACTCTTGCATTTGTAGTGTTTCTCTCCAGTGTGACTTCTCTGATGGAGATCATAGAACCTGGAGTTATAGGCCTACTAAAGCTTTTTCTACACTCGGTACAGTGCAAGGCTTTCACTCCTGCATGTATGTGTGTGGATCCATGACACTGAGTAAAACTCCTCCCACACAGTACACAGTTGGATTATTTCTTTCCTGTGTGAATCCTGTAGTGTTTCTCTGAATGACCTTTTCCATATTGGTCAGAGCAGTATGGCTTCTCCAGTGTGAATTCTCTGGTGATTTTTATTTTTATTGACGGACGCTTTCCCCACAATTGCAAATTAGAGATGTCCCGATACTGTATCCGGGTATCGGCCCTTATTTGTCTTATCGGTATCGGCTAATATGCCAGTCTAACCACCGATCCGACACAGGGGTAAGGGGTTAACACTATGGCAGGTAAATAAGTGCACATTTGAGTGAGGAGTCAACATTGAATAGCCTCACTGGCCCCATGGGATAGTTCCAGCCATAGGAGCAATGTTTGGAACTATAGCCCATAGGCACCCGCTTTGTGGCGAGATCAAAGCGTGTCGCTACTCTCCTACTCTACACTCTGATTCAAACATACTGTAGCTGATCTACAAGCTCAAATTAATGCACCACAATGTGTAAAGGACCACTTCACCACTTTTCAACCTAACTTCAATCTTCACTTTTCAACCTATCCTCACTAATAATAATCATGATAAAATGGCACAATTATTTTCTACTCAGTCTGTCTCATAGGACAAAGACTGACTGTCACCTGTTGTAAGCAGTGGATCAGGGAAGGTCTCTGGAATTAGTGCTACTTTGGCCCATGTGGTATCAATCTATCCCTTATTGTCTCCACAAGGCCGAAGGCATGGGGAGGGGATAGAGTATGTTTTGCACTCCGTCCATCAGTTTTTTAGAACGGCCTGTTATAGCGCCACCAGGAGGTCGACTTTTGTAAAACACATCTTTTAATATTACTCCTCCAGATTTTGTCCAAAAATCCCGCAAATCGCTACACAGTATCTCTATAGTCATGTGCTCAAGACGGATCTGTCCGATATTTTTGGTTTGGCCAAACATTTGTGTTTTATTGCTGATTGCAGCCTCATCAAACACAAATGTTTGGTCAAAACATGTGACTCCCATTGGCACAGAACATCCGTTTGATACGTGTGAATGAGGCCTCACAAGTGCCTGATTACTTGTTGGGTGGGTGTGATACATTGATTGGTCTGCTATGGCTTTACCATTCACATGCAATGCGGTCAAAGTGGTGCATAAGGATGGTGTTCCATTGTCATTAAAACATAATCATTGTCCTAGTTTTGTCTGAAAAGAACAGTGTATGTAATGATGATGGCTAGTCGGTCAGTAATTGATCTACGCTTTAACATTCAATTGTCATTCAGTAGTGCATAATGCTGGTGGATCATTCAATGCTATGCTCACTGTTTGTCACTAGAAGGAGGTCCTTGTGACCTTGTGTGGTCCTTGTGACCTTGTGTGTTCTGGGGGTCCTTGTGTGATCTGGGGGTCCTTGTGACCTTGTGTGATCTGGGGGTCCTTGTGACGTGAAAGTGCTTGAGAACCACTGCTCTGTATGACTCCAGGTTGGACGGCCAGCTGACAGAGAACGTGACGGGAGGAGCAGATCTAACACTATATTGTGCCTTATAGCTGAATCAGTCTCTCCATGTGGGACTGAACCTTGTTTTCATTTTAGCCACTTATGCCCTATGTATTTCGGCATACGACGAATAGCAAACATCTACAAATTTGCAATGTGTTGCGATGCAAGCTTGTAGATAAAATATTGTCAATGTTTTTGCTCTTTGCAAGATTTCACAAAACATGCAACAGCAAAATGCTGAACACATGCTTCCCATGATGGTTGTCATGTGATTGCTACTGTTAAACCCTCTCATTTTGTGTAATATGTTGTCCGTTGTGAAAACAAATCATTTGATTGATTGATAAAATTTGATTTTCTGGAGGAAATGTCACATCATTTTGTTGCTACTTTCAGCTTTGACAAAGCAATGTAGCCATGTGTTAACAAAGCTAGTTGTTTAGGTCATTGGTCGTCAAAGTGAGGTGCAAAGTTTGATTGATGAATACTTTATTGGAAGAAATGTATCAGTACAGGGTACGGTCAAACAGAAATGAAATCAGAAAAAAGTCCTTGCGGTCTTGTTTCCATTCAGGTCCTGGGTATTCAATTCATAATCATGACATGAAAAAATAACAACAAAATTCTAATCATCCTAAAAGGTAAAAATAACATATGTACAGGTTGGATAAGTACAGGTTGGATCCAAGTGGGATCCTCGAAGGGGTTCCAACGTGTTCCCAGCAAAATGAGTTTATATCGCTTTACACATCAGCTCAGTGGCCTTGCGGTCGGGGTTCGATCCCCAGCCGGGTCATACCAGACCAGAAACGGGACCCAATGCCTCCCTTATTGTCTCCACCAGGCCGAAGGCATGGGGAGGGGATAGAGTATGTTTTGCACTCCGTCCATCAGTTTTTCAGAATGGCCAGAATGGTTTTTCAGAAAGTCGACCAGGAGGTCGACTTTTGTAAAACACATCTTTTAATATTACTCCTCCAGATTTTGTCCAAAAATTCCGCAAATCACTACACAGTATCTCTATAGTCATGTGCTCAAGACGGATCTGTTCGATATTTTTGGTTTGGCCAAACATTTGTGTTTTATTGCTGATTGCAGCCTCATCAAACACAAATGTTTGGTCAAACCATGTGACTCCCATTGGAATTGCATTGTGCAGCCATTAATCAGAGACAGCTAAGAACATCTGTTTGATACGTGTGAATGAGGCCTCACAAGTGCCTGATTACTTGTTGGGTGGGTGTGATACATTGATTGGTCTGCTATGGCTTTACCATTCACATGCAATGCGGTCAAAGTGGTGCATAAGGATGGTGTTCCATTGTCATTAAAACATAATCATTGTCCTAGTTTTGTCTGAAAAGAACAGTGTATGTAATGATGATGGCTAGTCGGTCAGTAATTGATCTACGCTTTAACATTCAATTGTCATTCAGTAGTGCATAATGCTGGTGGATCATTCAATGCTATGCTCACTGTTTGTCACTAGAAGGAGGTCCTTGTGACCTTGTGTGGTCCTTGTGACCTTGTGTGTTCTGGGGGTCCTTGTGTGATCTGGGGGTCCTTGTGACCTTGTGTGATCTGGGGGTCCTTGTGACGTGAAAGTGCTTGAGAACCACTGCTCTGTATGACTCCAGGTTGGACGGCCAGCTGACAGAGAACGTGACGGGAGGAGCAGATCTAACACTATATTGTGCCTTATAGCTGAATCAGTCTCTCCATGTGGGACTGAACCTTGTTTTCATTTTAGCCACTTATGCCCTATGTATTTCGGCATACGACGAATAGCAAACATCTACAAATTTGCAATGTGTTGCGATGCAAGCTTGTAGATAAAATATTGTCAATGTTTTTGCTCTTTGCAAGATTTCACAAAACATGCAACAGCAAAATGCTGAACACATGCTTCCCATGATGGTTGTCATGTGATTGCTACTGTTAAACCCTCTCATTTTGTGTAATATGTTGTCCGTTGTGAAAACAAATCATTTGATTGATTGATAAAATTTGATTTTCTGGAGGAAATGTCACATCATTTTGTTGCTACTTTCAGCTTTGACAAAGCAATGTAGCCATGTGTTAACAAAGCTAGTTGTTTAGGTCATTGGTCGTCAAAGTGAGGTGCAAAGTTTGATTGATGAATACTTTATTGGAAGAAATGTATCAGTACAGGGTACGGTCAAACAGAAATGAAATCAGAAAAAAGTCCTTGCGGTCTTGTTTCCATTCAGGTCCTGGGTATTCAATTCATAATCATGACATGAAAAAATAACAACAAAATTCTAATCATCCTAAAAGGTAAAAATAACATATGTACAGGTTGGATAAGTACAGGTTGGATCCAAGTGGGATCCTCGAAGGGGTTCCAACGTGTTCCCAGCAAAATGAGTTTATATCGCTTTACACATCAGCTCAGTGGCCTTGCGGTCGGGGTTCGATCCCCAGCCGGGTCATACCAGACCAGAAACGGGACCCAATGCCTCCCTTATTGTCTCCACCAGGCCGAAGGCATGGGGAGGGGATAGAGTATGTTTTGCACTCCGTCCATCAGTTTTTCAGAATGGCCAGAATGGTTTTTCAGAAAGTCGACCAGGAGGTCGACTTTTGTAAAACACATCTTTTAATATTACTCCTCCAGATTTTGTCCAAAAATTCCGCAAATCACTACACAGTATCTCTATAGTCATGTGCTCAAGACGGATCTGTTCGATATTTTTGGTTTGGCCAAACATTTGTGTTTTATTGCTGATTGCAGCCTCATCAAACACAAATGTTTGGTCAAACCATGTGACTCCCATTGGAATTGCATTGTGCAGCCATTAATCAGAGACAGCTAAGAACATCTGTTTGATACGTGTGAATGAGGCCTCACAAGTGCCTGATTACTTGTTGGGTGGGTGTGATACATTGATTGGTCTGCTATGGCTTTACCATTCACATGCAATGCGGTCAAAGTGGTGCATAAGGATGGTGTTCCATTGTCATTAAAACACTGTATTGTTCACAGTACAAGATGCCCATAATTAAATGAGGTGAAACCGTGGCTGAAACAGATGTGTTGTGATCATGTGATGTACTCTCAGCATCAAGGGTTGGGATTGGGGGTAAGTTTCTGCGACATACTATAGCGTCATGTCCAGGGGGTGTACTTGTACATCAAGCTGCCTCACGCTACAGAAACAGGCCCTATATGGGCCTCATGGCTCGGCAAGGCTTACGTACACATCAGTTTAACCACTTTAACCCCATTTCATTGTTGGGCCATTCAAACCTGAGTGGAATAGTAACAGTGGCGACACTAGCGTTGACTCCCATTGTAACAATGGAATGCGGAAGTGCTCGTTTTATCTCAATGGGATAGTTCATAGAGTATATAAAAGGATAGATACTGAACTGGCGTGAAGCTCCGCCCCCCCCCCCCCCCCCCCCAGCTATTCATGTCAGTGGAAGTTGCTCAGTGGCGTTTTGAAGCACCCGGAAGACTGCCGGAAGTACCGTCCCATTGGAATTGCATTGTGCAGCCATTAATCAGAGACAGCTAAGAACATCTGTTTGATACGTGTGAATGAGGCCTCACAAGTGCCTGATTACTTGTTGGGTGGGTGTGATACATTGATTGGTCTGCTATGGCTTTACCATTCACATGCAATGCGGTCAAAGTGGTGCATAAGGATGGTGTTCCATTGTCATTAAAACACTGTATTGTTCACAGTACAAGATGCCCATAATTAAATGAGGTGAAACCGTGGCTGAAACAGATGTGTTGTTGTGATCATGTGATGTACTCTCTGTAATGAAAACACAAAGGAACTGTAGCTGTCAAACCTTTATTTGAAAAAGAAGAAAAATAGGAATGTTGACTGGTATAACACAGTACATATTTCACTTTGCAATGCACTCTATGATGATCTAAACAAATGATGAATAATATAATGTGATAATATGTTCAAACAACACATGTTAACACACAGAGACGAGTTGCAATTGCACCACTAGTGCATGCATATTCATTCATTAATATAATGAATATGGCATTTTAATTCCTGACGAATGTGGACAAACACTGATTCTCATATTGTCATATCAGTATCATCAGAAGGTCATAATACAAGTTGAAAATAGCTTTCTTCACAGATGTGTTCATAAAGGTTGGGGTGCTCAATCTGTTCCAATGATTTAGTAAAAATGACTCCCTGGCCATATAATCATATAATCTCCTTTTGTATACGTGTCCCAGACATGTGTACTGTAATACTAACTAACAAGCCATGTAATGCATATGTCAATGGATGTCTATGTGGTGTTTTTATTTTTTTGACAGAAAACATGTTAATTGATTCAATCCTGCCTTAGTATTTTTTACTAAATTAACACCTTGAGCACCATCCCTATTCTGGGGGAATAGGGATGCTATCAAAAATAGCACACCTATACAAGCTCAAACAAGGTGTAAAGGTGGTTACAAACTGATATAGTATTCAAATGATCTACACTACTACAACACACTACTAATTACTATGTCTTGTAGTATATGCAGTACTAAATTACTCACATAAAGTTTCCTCTTTGTATTTGTAGTACATTAAAGTACTCACACAAAGTATTAACCTCAGGTAGTATTTCAAGTGAGTCAAAGTAATCACATAGAGTATTCACTTTGGAATTATCTCTGAGAGACCTGCGACTTCTCTCCTCTAAGAAGTTCTCAGAGAGGTTCTTCAAGGCCAAGTTGACAGGAGGTGCGTCCTGGGAGGTGTTTGTTCTGCAAACAGGACAGTCCTTGTTCATTTTCACCGTCCACCATTGCTGCAGACAGGCGCTGCAGAAGCTGTGGCTACACGACAGGATAACAGGATGTTTAAAGATGTTGCAGCAAACAGGACAGGTGAGCTCCTCTTCCTGTCGAGCCATTCTGTCTGCTAGCATCACTCCCTCCCCAGGAGCAGAATTGTTGTTGTTGTTCATCTTCACTTGAAGTCTGGAGTCCACAGTCAGTTCTGGTTCGAAATGATTGATATTCTGGAGGAGTTGCAGAGAGAGGAGTTGTGGAGACATTACAACTATACACTCTTCTTATACTAGAGAGCCTGAGGTGGAGGCTTGCAATGATTGGCCAAAGAGGAGAACAATAGAACCATCTGTCCACCAATCACAACCTAACTCACTCAAGGTTCAGTATTCAACACTACTTTAAAAAGTGAAGTAGACCTAAGCAGGAAGTAATAAATATACATTACTAAAAATGTTTACTACATTCAGGCAAACTAATGTAGGCCTAACTAATTAAAATACAACATAAGGGAAACATTTTTCCCATCCATTTCACAACAACATACAATTGTGGGACTTTCCATCTAGGAAGATAAATATATAATTAAATACATATTGCATATTAAAAAGCTAGCAGGCTTGAATATTTTATTAAAGGACCACTTCACTACTTTTCAACCTATCTTCATATAATAGGTCCTCACTAATAATCGTGATAAAATGGCACTATTTCTTTCTACTCGGTCTGTGTCTCATAGGAGGGCTGTGGGCAGTTCAGAGACCCGTGACATCATCGATGAGGAATCCAAGCTAATAGAAACTGCAGGCTTTCTAGTCCTGAAAAGTTGCAATGCGAAAATGGAAGCCGTTGTTCTCACGATAATACAAATCTAAAAATGTTTTTAAAAAAAATCTGCCTGACGATGATGTCACTGGTGGACGGGTTTCTGAACTGCCCACAGCCCTCGCATGAGACACAGACCGAGTAGAAAAGAATGGTGCCATTTATCATGATTATTAGTGAGGACCTATTATATGAGGATAGGTTGAAAAGTGGTGAAGTGGTCCTTTAAGAAATGTGAATAGCTAATAATGTGGGTAAACATAAATACATGACATCCACCAACACCCTGAAATACATTCACATTACACTTTACAATGTCAGCACTACATCCATTTCATTTTCTGGTGTGAACATGAATAATAACACAATAATATAACGCTATAATATAAGTAAGTCCTAATAAATAACACTAACGAATAATGTGTCTTAATTGAAATTAAAACAATTCTACTCATCCCCTTTCACTTTTTATATTTTTATTTTTCAGAAGAGAAGAAATGTAATGAAATATTAAATATTTAAAATATGCCCACACATTTATGACGTGAGATCTACTTTCAAAATGACCAGCTCAAGATCTACCCACTGAAAAAATAAGTGTACCATATAATTCAGCTTACTGTAGAGACACATGCTGGAACTTTTTACTTTGAAATTATTTGTAGTTTCGGAGTTATTTAACTTAAACACCCAATGCACTCTCAATGCCTAAATAATGTTATGATCTATAGAAAACTCAGTGTAGTCGCTGTTATTAACAGTAGTGAGAATCATTTAGATGAGCTGAATATAAAATACAACAAATAGAGTAGTAGAGTGTAGACAATGTTGGCTATGTCAGTAGTTTCGCCAGTGTTCTTTCACAAGTTAGTCTGATTACTTGTTGCCCCACCCATGTATCACACCGTGTGATACATTGATTGGTCTTCTATTTACCATTCACATGTAATGCAGTCAAAGTGGTGCATACGGATGGTGTTCCATTGTCATTAAAACATAGTCATTGTCCTAGTTTTGTCTGAAAAGAACAGAGTGTATGTAATGATGATGGCTAGTCGGTCAGTAATTGATCTACGCTTTAACATTCAATTGTCATTCAGTAGTGCATAATGCTGGTGGATCATTCAATGCTATGCTCACTGTTTTGTCACTAGAAGGAGGTGTTTGACCATTGCTTGGTCTATAGTGGTGATTCTCGAAATATCTTCTGTGCATGGCAGCAGTAGAGGCAAATATGTGTGGAGAGAAACTCTATTCAACCCTGTCGTGAGTTTAATCATGCTTGTGTGAATAGGCTAGATAGCATTTTATGTATGGCACTCTTGCATTTGTAGTGTTTCTCTCCAGTGTGACTTCTCTGATGGAGATCATAGAACCTGGAGTTATAGGCCTACTAAAGCTTTTTCTACACTCGGTACAGTGCAAGGCTTTCACTCCTGCATGTATGTGTGTGGATCCATGACACTGAGTAAAACTCCTCCCACACAGTACACAGTTGGATTATTTCTTTCCTGTGTGAATCCTGTAGTGTTTCTCTGAATGACCTTTTCCATATTGGTCAGAGCAGTATGGCTTCTCCAGTGTGAATTCTCTGGTGATTTTTATTTTTATTGACGGACGCTTTCCCCACAATTGCAAATTAGAGATGTCCCGATACTGTATCCGGGTATCGGCCCTTATTTGTCTTATCGGTATCGGCTAATATGCCAGTCTAACCACCGATCCGACACAGGGGTAAGGGGTTAACACTATGGCAGGTAAATAAGTGCACATTTGAGTGAGGAGTCAACATTGAATAGCCTCACTGGCCCCATGGGATAGTTCCAGCCATAGGAGCAATGTTTGGAACTATAGCCCATAGGCACCCGCTTTGTGGCGAGATCAAAGCGTGTCGCTACTCTCCTACTCTACACTCTGATTCAAACATACTGTAGCTGATCTACAAGCTCAAATTAATGCACCACAATGTGTAAAGGACCACTTCACCACTTTTCAACCTAACTTCAATCTTCACTTTTCAACCTATCCTCACTAATAATAATCATGATAAAATGGCACAATTATTTTCTACTCAGTCTGTCTCATAGGACAAAGACTGACTGTCACCTGTTGTAAGCAGTGGATCAGGGAAGGTCTCTGGAATTAGTGCTACTTTGGCCCATGTGGTATCAATCTATCCCTTATTGTCTCCACAAGGCCGAAGGCATGGGGAGGGGATAGAGTATGTTTTGCACTCCGTCCATCAGTTTTTTAGAACGGCCTGTTATAGCGCCACCAGGAGGTCGACTTTTGTAAAACACATCTTTTAATATTACTCCTCCAGATTTTGTCCAAAAATCCCGCAAATCGCTACACAGTATCTCTATAGTCATGTGCTCAAGACGGATCTGTCCGATATTTTTGGTTTGGCCAAACATTTGTGTTTTATTGCTGATTGCAGCCTCATCAAACACAAATGTTTGGTCAAAACATGTGACTCCCATTGGCACAGAACATCCGTTTGATACGTGTGAATGAGGCCTCACAAGTGCCTGATTACTTGTTGGGTGGGTGTGATACATTGATTGGTCTGCTATGGCTTTACCATTCACATGCAATGCGGTCAAAGTGGTGCATAAGGATGGTGTTCCATTGTCATTAAAACATAATCATTGTCCTAGTTTTGTCTGAAAAGAACAGTGTATGTAATGATGATGGCTAGTCGGTCAGTAATTGATCTACGCTTTAACATTCAATTGTCATTCAGTAGTGCATAATGCTGGTGGATCATTCAATGCTATGCTCACTGTTTGTCACTAGAAGGAGGTCCTTGTGACCTTGTGTGGTCCTTGTGACCTTGTGTGTTCTGGGGGTCCTTGTGTGATCTGGGGGTCCTTGTGACCTTGTGTGATCTGGGGGTCCTTGTGACGTGAAAGTGCTTGAGAACCACTGCTCTGTATGACTCCAGGTTGGACGGCCAGCTGACAGAGAACGTGACGGGAGGAGCAGATCTAACACTATATTGTGCCTTATAGCTGAATCAGTCTCTCCATGTGGGACTGAACCTTGTTTTCATTTTAGCCACTTATGCCCTATGTATTTCGGCATACGACGAATAGCAAACATCTACAAATTTGCAATGTGTTGCGATGCAAGCTTGTAGATAAAATATTGTCAATGTTTTTGCTCTTTGCAAGATTTCACAAAACATGCAACAGCAAAATGCTGAACACATGCTTCCCATGATGGTTGTCATGTGATTGCTACTGTTAAACCCTCTCATTTTGTGTAATATGTTGTCCGTTGTGAAAACAAATCATTTGATTGATTGATAAAATTTGATTTTCTGGAGGAAATGTCACATCATTTTGTTGCTACTTTCAGCTTTGACAAAGCAATGTAGCCATGTGTTAACAAAGCTAGTTGTTTAGGTCATTGGTCGTCAAAGTGAGGTGCAAAGTTTGATTGATGAATACTTTATTGGAAGAAATGTATCAGTACAGGGTACGGTCAAACAGAAATGAAATCAGAAAAAAGTCCTTGCGGTCTTGTTTCCATTCAGGTCCTGGGTATTCAATTCATAATCATGACATGAAAAAATAACAACAAAATTCTAATCATCCTAAAAGGTAAAAATAACATATGTACAGGTTGGATAAGTACAGGTTGGATCCAAGTGGGATCCTCGAAGGGGTTCCAACGTGTTCCCAGCAAAATGAGTTTATATCGCTTTACACATCAGCTCAGTGGCCTTGCGGTCGGGGTTCGATCCCCAGCCGGGTCATACCAGACCAGAAACGGGACCCAATGCCTCCCTTATTGTCTCCACCAGGCCGAAGGCATGGGGAGGGGATAGAGTATGTTTTGCACTCCGTCCATCAGTTTTTCAGAATGGCCAGAATGGTTTTTCAGAAAGTCGACCAGGAGGTCGACTTTTGTAAAACACATCTTTTAATATTACTCCTCCAGATTTTGTCCAAAAATTCCGCAAATCACTACACAGTATCTCTATAGTCATGTGCTCAAGACGGATCTGTTCGATATTTTTGGTTTGGCCAAACATTTGTGTTTTATTGCTGATTGCAGCCTCATCAAACACAAATGTTTGGTCAAACCATGTGACTCCCATTGGAATTGCATTGTGCAGCCATTAATCAGAGACAGCTAAGAACATCTGTTTGATACGTGTGAATGAGGCCTCACAAGTGCCTGATTACTTGTTGGGTGGGTGTGATACATTGATTGGTCTGCTATGGCTTTACCATTCACATGCAATGCGGTCAAAGTGGTGCATAAGGATGGTGTTCCATTGTCATTAAAACACTGTATTGTTCACAGTACAAGATGCCCATAATTAAATGAGGTGAAACCGTGGCTGAAACAGATGTGTTGTGATCATGTGATGTACTCTCAGCATCAAGGGTTGGGATTGGGGGTAAGTTTCTGCGACATACTATAGCGTCATGTCCAGGGGGTGTACTTGTACATCAAGCTGCCTCACGCTACAGAAACAGGCCCTATATGGGCCTCATGGCTCGGCAAGGCTTACGTACACATCAGTTTAACCACTTTAACCCCATTTCATTGTTGGGCCATTCAAACCTGAGTGGAATAGTAACAGTGGCGACACTAGCGTTGACTCCCATTGTAACAATGGAATGCGGAAGTGCTCGTTTTATCTCAATGGGATAGTTCATAGAGTATATAAAAGGATAGATACTGAACTGGCGTGAAGCTCCGCCCCCCCCCCCCCCCCCCAGCTATTCATGTCAGTGGAAGTTGCTCAGTGGCGTTTTGAAGCACCCGGAAGACTGCCGGAAGTACCGTCTCAGAACGTCTCCTTCCGCATTTGACCACCACATTTTGGTGGTCAAATGCGGAATGCGGAATGCGGATGAATCCACGGGTCCGCTTGTAGTCCCTCCTCATACCACTAGGGCCCAGTGCTTCAACGTTGAATAGCCTCACTGGCCCCTTGGGATAGTTCCAGCCATAGGAGCAATGTTTGGAACTATAGCCCATAGGCACCCGCTTTGTGGCGAGATCAAAGCGTGTCGCTACTCTCCTACTCTACACTCTGATTCAAACATACTGTAGCTGATCTACAAGCTCAATGCACCACAATGTGTAAAGGACCACTTCACCACTTTTCAACCTATCTTCAATCTTCACTTTTCAACCTATCCTCAATAATAATAATCATGATAAAATGGCACAATTATTTTCTACTCAGTCTGTCTCATAGGACACAGACTGACTGTCACCTGTTGTAAGCAGTGGATCAGGGAAGGTCTCTGGAATTAGTGCTACTTTGGCCCATGTGGTATCAATCTATCCCTTATTGTCTCCACCAGGCCGAAGGCATGGGGAGGGGATAGAGTATGTTTTGCACTCCGTCCATCAGTTTTTCAGAATGGCCAGAATGGTTTTTCAGAAAGTCGACCAGGAGGTCGACTTTTGTAAAACACATCTTTTAATATTACTCCTCCAGATTTTGTCCAAAAATTCCGCAAATCACTACACAGTATCTCTATAGTCATGTGCTCAAGACGGATCTGTTCGATATTTTTGGTTTGGCCAAACATTTGTGTTTTATTGCTGATTGCAGCCTCATCAAACACAAATGTTTGGTCAAACCATGTGACTCCCATTGGAATTGCATTGTGCAGCCATTAATCAGAGACAGCTAAGAACATCTGTTTGATACGTGTGAATGAGGCCTCACAAGTGCCTGATTACTTGTTGGGTGGGTGTGATACATTGATTGGTCTGCTATGGCTTTACCATTCACATGCAATGCGGTCAAAGTGGTGCATAAGGATGGTGTTCCATTGTCATTAAAACACTGTATTGTTCACAGTACAAGATGCCCATAATTAAATGAGGTGAAACCGTGGCTGAAACAGATGTGTTGTGATCATGTGATGTACTCTCTGTAATGAAAACACAAAGGAACTGTAGCTGTCAAACCTTTATTTGAAAAAGAAGAAAAATAGGAATGTTGACTGGTATAACACAGTACATATTTCACTTTGCAATGCACTCTATGATGATCTAAACAAATGATGAATAATATAATGTGATAATATGTTCAAACAACACATGTTAACACACAGAGACGAGTTGCAATTGCACCACTAGTGCATGCATATTCATTCATTAATATAATGAATATGGCATTTTAATTCCTGACGAATGTGGACAAACACTGATTCTCATATTGTCATATCAGTATCATCAGAAGGTCATAATACAAGTTGAAAATAGCTTTCTTCACAGATGTGTTCATAAAGGTTGGGGTGCTCAATCTGTTCCAATGATTTAGTAAAAATGACTCCCTGGCCATATAATCATATAATCTCCTTTTGTATACGTGTCCCAGACATGTGTACTGTAATACTAACTAACAAGCCATGTAATGCATATGTCAATGGATGTCTATGTGGTGTTTTTAATTGATGTTAATTGATTCAATCCTGCCTTAGTATTTTTTACTAAATTAACACCTTGAGCACCATCCCTATTCTGGGGGAATAGGGATGCTATCAAAAATAGCACACCTATACAAGCTCAAACAAGGTGTAAAGGTGGTTACAAACTGATATAGTATTCAAATGATCTACACTACTACAACACACTACTAATTACTATGTCTTGTAGTATATGCAGTACTAAATTACTCACATAAAGTTTCCTCTTTGTATTTGTAGTACATTAAAGTACTCACACAAAGTATTAACCTCAGGTAGTATTTCAAGTGAGTCAAAGTAATCACATAGAGTATTCACTTTGGAATTATCTCTGAGAGACCTGCGACTTCTCTCCTCTAAGAAGTTCTCAGAGAGGTTCTTCAAGGCCAAGTTGACAGGAGGTGCGTCCTGGGAGGTGTTTGTTCTGCAAACAGGACAGTCCTTGTTCATTTTCACCGTCCACCATTGCTGCAGACAGGCGCTGCAGAAGCTGTGGCTACACGACAGGATAACAGGATGTTTAAAGATGTTGCAGCAAACAGGACAGGTGAGCTCCTCTTCCTGTCGAGCCATTCTGTCTGCTAGCATCACTCCCTCCCCAGGAGCAGAATTGTTGTTGTTGTTCATCTTCACTTGAAGTCTGGAGTCCACAGTCAGTTCTGGTTCGAAATGATTGATATTCTGGAGGAGTTGCAGAGAGAGGAGTTGTGGAGACATTACAACTATACACTCTTCTTATACTAGAGAGCCTGAGGTGGAGGCTTGCAATGATTGGCCAAAGAGGAGAACAATAGAACCATCTGTCCACCAATCACAACCTAACTCACTCAAGGTTCAGTATTCAACACTACTTTAAAAAGTGAAGTAGACCTAAGCAGGAAGTAATAAATATACATTACTAAAAATGTTTACTACATTCAGGCAAACTAATGTAGGCCTAACTAATTAAAATACAACATAAGGGAAACATTTTTCCCATCCATTTCACAACAACATACAATTGTGGGACTTTCCATCTAGGAAGATAAATATATAATTAAATACATATTGCATATTAAAAAGCTAGCAGGCTTGAATATTTTATTAAAGGACCACTTCACTACTTTTCAACCTATCTTCATATAATAGGTCCTCACTAATAATCGTGATAAAATGGCACTATTTCTTTCTACTCGGTCTGTGTCTCATAGGAGGGCTGTGGGCAGTTCAGAGACCCGTGACATCATCGATGAGGAATCCAAGCTAATAGAAACTGCAGGCTTTCTAGTCCTGAAAAGTTGCAATGCGAAAATGGAAGCCGTTGTTCTCACGATAATACAAATCTAAAAATGTTTTTAAAAAAAATCTGCCTGACGATGATGTCACTGGTGGACGGGTTTCTGAACTGCCCACAGCCCTCGTATGAGACACAGACCGAGTAGAAAAGAATGGTGCCATTTATCATGATTATTAGTGAGGACCTATTATATGAGGATAGGTTGAAAAGTGGTGAAGTGGTCCTTTAAGAAATGTGAATAGCTAATAATGTGGGTAAACATAAATACATGACATCCACCAACACCCTGAAATACATTCACATTACACTTTACAATGTCAGCACTACATCCATTTCATTTTCTGGTGTGAACATGAATAATAACACAATAATATAACGCTATAATATAAGTAAGTCCTAATAAATAACACTAACGAATAATGTGTCTTAATTGAAATTAAAACAATTCTACTCATCCCCTTTCACTTTTTATATTTTTATTTTTCAGAAGAGAAGAAATGTAATGAAATATTAAATATTTAAAAAACAAGTTCACCTAAATCAGGGGTGCCCACACATTTATGACGTGAGATCTACTTTCAAAATGACCAGCTCAAGATCTACCCACTGAAAAAATAAGTGTACCATATAATTCAGCTTACTGTAGAGACACATGCTGGAACTTTTTACTTTGAAATTATTTGTAGTTTCGGAGTTATTTAACTTAAACACCCAATGCACTCTCAATGCCTAAATAATGTTATGATCTATAGAAAACTCAGTGTAGTCGCTGTTATTAACAGTAGTGAGAATCATTTAGATGAGCTGAATATAAAATACAACAAATAGAGTAGTAGAGTGTAGACAATGTTGGCTATGTCAGTAGTTTCGCCAGTGTTCTTTCACAAGTTAGTCTGATTACTTGTTGCCCCACCCATGTATCACACCGTGTGATACATTGATTGGTCTTCTATTTACCATTCACATGTAATGCAGTCAAAGTGGTGCATACGGATGGTGTTCCATTGTCATTAAAACATAGTCATTGTCCTAGTTTTGTCTGAAAAGAACAGAGTGTATGTAATGATGATGGCTAGTCGGTCAGTAATTGATCTACGCTTTAACATTCAATTGTCATTCAGTAGTGCATAATGCTGGTGGATCATTCAATGCTATGCTCACTGTTTTGTCACTAGAAGGAGGTGTTTGACCATTGCTTGGTCTATAGTGGTGATTCTCGAAATATCTTCTGTGCATGGCAGCAGTAGAGGCAAATATGTGTGGAGAGAAACTCTATTCAACCCTGTCGTGAGTTTAATCATGCTTGTGTGAATAGGCTAGATAGCATTTTATGTATGGCACTCTTGCATTTGTAGTGTTTCTCTCCAGTGTGACTTCTCTGATGGAGATCATAGAACCTGGAGTTATAGGCCTACTAAAGCTTTTTCTACACTCGGTACAGTGCAAGGCTTTCACTCCTGCATGTATGTGTGTGGATCCATGACACTGAGTAAAACTCCTCCCACACAGTACACAGTTGGATTATTTCTTTCCTGTGTGAATCCTGTAGTGTTTCTCTGAATGACCTTTTCCATATTGGTCAGAGCAGTATGGCTTCTCCAGTGTGAATTCTCTGGTGATTTTTATTTTTATTGACGGACGCTTTCCCCACAATTGCAAATTAGAGATGTCCCGATACTGTATCCGGGTATCGGCCCTTATTTGTCTTATCGGTATCGGCTAATATGCCAGTCTAACCACCGATCCGACACAGGGGTAAGGGGTTAACACTATGGCAGGTAAATAAGTGCACATTTGAGTGAGGAGTCAACATTGAATAGCCTCACTGGCCCCATGGGATAGTTCCAGCCATAGGAGCAATGTTTGGAACTATAGCCCATAGGCACCCGCTTTGTGGCGAGATCAAAGCGTGTCGCTACTCTCCTACTCTACACTCTGATTCAAACATACTGTAGCTGATCTACAAGCTCAAATTAATGCACCACAATGTGTAAAGGACCACTTCACCACTTTTCAACCTAACTTCAATCTTCACTTTTCAACCTATCCTCACTAATAATAATCATGATAAAATGGCACAATTATTTTCTACTCAGTCTGTCTCATAGGACAAAGACTGACTGTCACCTGTTGTAAGCAGTGGATCAGGGAAGGTCTCTGGAATTAGTGCTACTTTGGCCCATGTGGTATCAATCTATCCCTTATTGTCTCCACAAGGCCGAAGGCATGGGGAGGGGATAGAGTATGTTTTGCACTCCGTCCATCAGTTTTTTAGAACGGCCTGTTATAGCGCCACCAGGAGGTCGACTTTTGTAAAACACATCTTTTAATATTACTCCTCCAGATTTTGTCCAAAAATCCCGCAAATCGCTACACAGTATCTCTATAGTCATGTGCTCAAGACGGATCTGTCCGATATTTTTGGTTTGGCCAAACATTTGTGTTTTATTGCTGATTGCAGCCTCATCAAACACAAATGTTTGGTCAAAACATGTGACTCCCATTGGCACAGAACATCCGTTTGATACGTGTGAATGAGGCCTCACAAGTGCCTGATTACTTGTTGGGTGGGTGTGATACATTGATTGGTCTGCTATGGCTTTACCATTCACATGCAATGCGGTCAAAGTGGTGCATATGTCAATGGATGTCTATGTGGTGTTTTTATTTTTTTGACAGAAAACATGTTAATTGATTCAATCCTGCCTTAGTACTTTTTTACTAAATTAACACCTTGAACACCAGCACCATCCCTATTCTGGGGGAATAGGGATGCTATCAAAAATAGCAAACCTATACAAGCTCAAACAAGGTGTAAAGGTGGTTACAAACTGATATAGTATTCAAATGATCTACACTACTACAACACACTACTAATTACTATGTGTTGTAGTATATGCAGTACTAAATTACTCACACAAAGTTTCCTCTTTGTATTTGTAGTACATTAAAGTACTCACACAAAGTATTAACCTCAGGTAGTATTTCAAGTGAGTCAAAGTAATCACATAGAGTATTCACTTTGGAATTATCTCTGAGAGACCTGCGACTTCTCTCCTCTAAAAAGTTCTCAGAGAGGTTCTTCAAGGCCAAGTTGACAGGAGGTGCGTCCTGGGAGGTGTTTGTTCTGCAAACAGGACAGTCCTTGTTCATTTTCACCATCCACCATTGCTGCAGACAGGCGCTGCAGAAGCTGTGGCTACACGACAGGATAACAGGATGTTTAAAGATGTTGCAGCAAACAGGACAGGTGAGCTCCTCTTCCTGTCGAGCCATTCTGTCTGCTAGCATCACTCCCTCCCCAGGAGCAGAATTGTTGTTGTTGTTCATCTTCACTTGAAGTCTGGAGTCCACAGTCAGTTCTGGTTCGAAATGATTGATATTCTGGAGGAGTTGCAGAGAGAGGAGTTGTGGAGACATTACAACTATACACTCTTCTTATACTAGAGAGCCTGAGGTGGAGGCTTGCAATGATTGGCCAAAGAGGAGAACAATAGAACCATCTGTCCACCAATCACAACCTAACTCACTCAAGGTTCAGTATTCAACACTACTTTAAAAAGTGAAGTAGACCTAAGCAGGAAGTAATAAATATACATTACTAAAAATGTTTACTACATTCAGGCAAACTAATGTAGGCCTAACTAATTAAAATACAACATAAGGGAAACATTTTTCCCATCCATTTCACAACAACATACAATTGTGGGACTTTCCATCTAGGAAGATAAATATATAATTAAATACATATTGCATATTAAAAAGCTAGCAGGCTTGAATATTTTATTAAAGGACCACTTCACTACTTTTCAACCTATCTTCATATAATAGGTCCTCACTAATAATCGTGATAAAATGGCACTATTTCTTTCTACTCGGTCTGTGTCTCATAGGAGGGCTGTGGGCAGTTCAGAGACCCGTGACATCATCGATGAGGAATCCAAGCTAATAGAAACTGCAGGCTTTCTAGTCCTGAAAAGTTGCAATGCGAAAATGGAAGCCGTTGTTCTCACGATAATACAAATCTAAAAATGTTTTAAAAAAAAATCTGCCTGACAATGATGTCACTGGTGGACGGGTTTCTGAACTGCCCACAGCCCTCGCATGAGACACAGACCGAGTAGAAAAGAATGGTGCCATTTATCATGATTATTAGTGAGGACCTATTATATGAGGATAGGTTGAAAAGTGGTGAAGTGGTCCTTTAAGAAATGTGAATAGCTAATAATGTGGGTAAACATAAATACATGACATCCACCAACACCCTGAAATACATTCACATTACACTTTACAATGTCAGCACTACATCCATTTCATTTTCTGGTGTGAACATGAATAATAACACAATAATATAACGCTATAATATAAGTAAGTCCTAATAAATAACACTAACGAATAATGTGTCTTAATTGAAATTAAAACAATTCTACTCATCCCCTTTCACTTTTTATATTTTTATTTTTCAGAAGAGAAGAAATGTAATGAAATATTAAATATTTAAAATATGCCCACACATTTATGACGTGAGATCTACTTTCAAAATGACCAGCTCAAGATCTACCCACTGAAAAAATAAGTGTACCATATAATTCAGCTTACTGTAGAGACACATGCTGGAACTTTTTACTTTGAAATTATTTGTAGTTTCGGAGTTATTTAACTTAAACACCCAATGCACTCTCAATGCCTAAATAATGTTATGATCTATAGAAAACTCAGTGTAGTCGCTGTTATTAACAGTAGTGAGAATCATTTAGATGAGCTGAATATAAAATACAACAAATAGAGTAGTAGAGTGTAGACAATGTTGGCTATGTCAGTAGTTTCGCCAGTGTTCTTTCACAAGTTAGTCTGATTACTTGTTGCCCCACCCATGTATCACACCGTGTGATACATTGATTGGTCTTCTATTTACCATTCACATGTAATGCAGTCAAAGTGGTGCATACGGATGGTGTTCCATTGTCATTAAAACATAGTCATTGTCCTAGTTTTGTCTGAAAAGAACAGAGTGTATGTAATGATGATGGCTAGTCGGTCAGTAATTGATCTACGCTTTAACATTCAATTGTCATTCAGTAGTGCATAATGCTGGTGGATCATTCAATGCTATGCTCACTGTTTTGTCACTAGAAGGAGGTGTTTGACCATTGCTTGGTCTATAGTGGTGATTCTCGAAATATCTTCTGTGCATGGCAGCAGTAGAGGCAAATATGTGTGGAGAGAAACTCTATTCAACCCTGTCGTGAGTTTAATCATGCTTGTGTGAATAGGCTAGATAGCATTTTATGTATGGCACTCTTGCATTTGTAGTGTTTCTCTCCAGTGTGACTTCTCTGATGGAGATCATAGAACCTGGAGTTATAGGCCTACTAAAGCTTTTTCTACACTCGGTACAGTGCAAGGCTTTCACTCCTGCATGTATGTGTGTGGATCCATGACACTGAGTAAAACTCCTCCCACACAGTACACAGTTGGATTATTTCTTTCCTGTGTGAATCCTGTAGTGTTTCTCTGAATGACCTTTTCCATATTGGTCAGAGCAGTATGGCTTCTCCAGTGTGAATTCTCTGGTGATTTTTATTTTTATTGACGGACGCTTTCCCCACAATTGCAAATTAGAGATGTCCCGATACTGTATCCGGGTATCGGCCCTTATTTGTCTTATCGGTATCGGCTAATATGCCAGTCTAACCACCGATCCGACACAGGGGTAAGGGGTTAACACTATGGCAGGTAAATAAGTGCACATTTGAGTGAGGAGTCAACATTGAATAGCCTCACTGGCCCCATGGGATAGTTCCAGCCATAGGAGCAATGTTTGGAACTATAGCCCATAGGCACCCGCTTTGTGGCGAGATCAAAGCGTGTCGCTACTCTCCTACTCTACACTCTGATTCAAACATACTGTAGCTGATCTACAAGCTCAAATTAATGCACCACAATGTGTAAAGGACCACTTCACCACTTTTCAACCTAACTTCAATCTTCACTTTTCAACCTATCCTCACTAATAATAATCATGATAAAATGGCACAATTATTTTCTACTCAGTCTGTCTCATAGGACAAAGACTGACTGTCACCTGTTGTAAGCAGTGGATCAGGGAAGGTCTCTGGAATTAGTGCTACTTTGGCCCATGTGGTATCAATCTATCCCTTATTGTCTCCACAAGGCCGAAGGCATGGGGAGGGGATAGAGTATGTTTTGCACTCCGTCCATCAGTTTTTTAGAACGGCCTGTTATAGCGCCACCAGGAGGTCGACTTTTGTAAAACACATCTTTTAATATTACTCCTCCAGATTTTGTCCAAAAATCCCGCAAATCGCTACACAGTATCTCTATAGTCATGTGCTCAAGACGGATCTGTCCGATATTTTTGGTTTGGCCAAACATTTGTGTTTTATTGCTGATTGCAGCCTCATCAAACACAAATGTTTGGTCAAAACATGTGACTCCCATTGGCACAGAACATCCGTTTGATACGTGTGAATGAGGCCTCACAAGTGCCTGATTACTTGTTGGGTGGGTGTGATACATTGATTGGTCTGCTATGGCTTTACCATTCACATGCAATGCGGTCAAAGTGGTGCATATGTCAATGGATGTCTATGTGGTGTTTTTATTTTTTTGACAGAAAACATGTTAATTGATTCAATCCTGCCTTAGTACTTTTTTACTAAATTAACACCTTGAACACCAGCACCATCCCTATTCTGGGGGAATAGGGATGCTATCAAAAATAGCAAACCTATACAAGCTCAAACAAGGTGTAAAGGTGGTTACAAACTGATATAGTATTCAAATGATCTACACTACTACAACACACTACTAATTACTATGTGTTGTAGTATATGCAGTACTAAATTACTCACACAAAGTTTCCTCTTTGTATTTGTAGTACATTAAAGTACTCACACAAAGTATTAACCTCAGGTAGTATTTCAAGTGAGTCAAAGTAATCACATAGAGTATTCACTTTGGAATTATCTCTGAGAGACCTGCGACTTCTCTCCTCTAAAAAGTTCTCAGAGAGGTTCTTCAAGGCCAAGTTGACAGGAGGTGCGTCCTGGGAGGTGTTTGTTCTGCAAACAGGACAGTCCTTGTTCATTTTCACCATCCACCATTGCTGCAGACAGGCGCTGCAGAAGCTGTGGCTACACGACAGGATAACAGGATGTTTAAAGATGTTGCAGCAAACAGGACAGGTGAGCTCCTCTTCCTGTCGAGCCATTCTGTCTGCTAGCATCACTCCCTCCCCAGGAGCAGAATTGTTGTTGTTGTTCATCTTCACTTGAAGTCTGGAGTCCACAGTCAGTTCTGGTTCGAAATGATTGATATTCTGGAGGAGTTGCAGAGAGAGGAGTTGTGGAGACATTACAACTATACACTCTTCTTATACTAGAGAGCCTGAGGTGGAGGCTTGCAATGATTGGCCAAAGAGGAGAACAATAGAACCATCTGTCCACCAATCACAACCTAACTCACTCAAGGTTCAGTATTCAACACTACTTTAAAAAGGGAAGTAGACCTAAGCAGGAAGTAATAAATATACATTACTAAAAATGTTTACTACATTCAGGTAGGCCTAACTAATTAAAATACAACATAAGGGAAACATTTTTCCCATCCATTTCACAACAACATACAATTGTGGGACTTTCCATCTAGGAAGATAAATATATAATTAAATACATATTGCATATATCTTCATATAATAGGTCCTCACTAATAATCGTGATAAAATGGCACTATTTCTTTCTACTCGGTCTGTGTCTCATAGGAGGGCTGTGGGCAGTTCAGAGACCCGTGACATCATCGATGGGGAATCCAAGCTAATAGAAACTGCAGGCTTTCTAGTCCTGAAAAGTTGCAATGCGAAAATGGAAGCCGTTGTTCTCACGATAATACAAATCTAAAAATGTTTTTAAAAAAAATCTGCCTGACGATGATGTCACTGGTGGACAGGTTTCTGAACTGCCCAAAGCCCTCGTATGAGACACAGACCGAGTAGAAAAGAATGGTGCCATTTTATCATGATTATTAGTGAGGACCTATTATATGAGGATAGGTTGAAAAGTGGTGAAGTGGTCCTTTAAGAAATGTGAATAGCTAATAATGTGGGTAAACATAAATACATGACATCCACCAACACCCTGAAATACATTCACATTACACTTTACAATGTCATTTTCTGGTGTGAACATGAATAATAACACAATAATATAACGCTATAATATAAGTAAGTCCTAATAAATAACACTAACGAATAATGTGTCTTAATTGAAATTAAAACAATTCTACTCATCCCCTTTCACTTTTTATATTTTTATTTTTCAGAAGAGAAGAAATGTAATGAAATATTAAATATTTAAAAAACAGGTTCACCTAAATCAGGGGTGCCCACACATTTATGACGTGAGATCTACTTACTGAAAAAATAAGTGTACCATTGCTGAAAATAGTTTAAATATATAATGTACCGGGGGGGGCTGGAATAGGACCTATTTAGAATAGGTTAATCTTACGGTGAACATGTTTGCCTGAAAATAAATCTGTGAAATGTTTCATAGTTTTAGAAATATAGTGCTTTCAAATTTGAGAAATTCACAATGGGGCTCAATGGCAGATATTGGCACGTCAAAAAAGCATTCACACTTTGTATAATTCAGCTTACTGTAGAGACACATGCTGGAACTTTTTACTTTGAAATTATTTGTAGTTTCGGAGTTATTTAACTTAAACACCCAATGCACTCTCAATGCCTAAATAATGTTATGATCTATAGAAAACTCAGTGTAGTCGCTGTTATTAACAGTAGTGAGAATCATTTAGATGAGCTGAATATAAAATACAACAAATAGAGTAGTAGAGTGTAGACAATGTTGGCTATGTCAGTAGTTTCGCCAGTGTTCTTTCACAAGTTAGTCTGATTACTTGTTGCCCCACCCATGTATCACACCGTGTGATACATTGATTGGTCTTCTATTTACCATTCACATGTAATGCAGTCAAAGTGGTGCATACGGATGGTGTTCCATTGTCATTAAAACATAGTCATTTTCCTAGTTTTGTCTGAAAAGAACAGTGTATGTAATGATGATGGCTAGTCGGTCAGTAATTGATCTACGCTTTAACATTCAATTGTCATTCAGTAGTGCATAATGCTGGTGGATCATTCAATGCTATGCTCACTGTTTTGTCACTAGAAGGAGGTGTTTGACCATTGCTTGGTCTATAGTGGTGATTCTCGAAATATCTTCTGTGCATGGCAGCAGTAGAGGAAAATATGTGTGGAGAGAAACTCTATTCAACCCTGTCGTGAGTTTAATCATGCTTGTGTGAATAGGCTAGATAGCATTTTATGTATGGCACTCTACTCTTGCATTTGTAGTGTTTCTCTCCAGTGTGACTTCTCTGATGGAGATTAAAAGAACCTGGAGTTATTGGCCATCTAAAGCTTTTTCTACACTCGGTACAGTGCAAGGCTTTCACTCCTGCATGTATGTGTGAGGATCCATGACACTGAGTAAAACTCATCCCACACAGTACACAGTTGAATTATTTATTTCCTGTGTGAATCCTGTGTTTCTCTGAATGACCTTTTCCATATTGGTCAGAGCAGTATGGCTTCTCCAGTGTGAATTATCTGGTGATTTTTATTTTTCTTGACGGACGCTTTCCCCACAATTGAAAATTAGAGATGTCCCGATACTGTATCCGTATCTGCCCTTATTTGTCATATCGGTATCGGCGAATAGGCCAGTCTAACCACGATCCGACACAGGGGTAAGGGGTTAACACTATGGCAGGTAAATAAAATGTTGGGGCATGTGGAGTTTGCGTTCGAGTTGCCCAAACTGCAAGTGCACATTTGAGTGAGGAGTCTGCTATAAACACAACACGAGATATATAGCTAAATAGCTATAAACACGAGATCACAACACTGGTATCGGTATTCGGTATCATTGTCTAACACAGAAATTGTGGTATCGGGCTTCTCTCTGTATGGACGCAATGATGAGTCTATAAGTCACAATTGGTTAATAGTCCCCTCTGTTCTTCCATGAGACTCTGTAGTGTTGGATGTTATGTCTCACTAGTCACAAAAAAATCCTTAGTTTTAGTCTTGGTCGAAGACCCTATAGCAAAGAAATAGCAGATCCACAAGCTCAGAACACGTTGCAATGCTACACATGGTTGCAACACCCGGCTATTTTTGAAGTTTTTCAGATTTTGGCAATGCATATAATGGAAAACACAAAAACAAAACTCGTGTCACTATATCACTTGTTCTCAAACCTTTTCATGTCAAGGACCCCCAAAATGATATTCATTTGGTCACGGACCCCATCTCAATATGGTAGGCCTATGTTGTTCCAAGGCCCCCCAGAAGCAAAGATTTGAGGTGAAAATGTTTGCTTAAAAAATACTGTACATTCAAAGATAAAAAAGGGTTTAGGGGTTAGGGTTAAGTTTATTGTTATAAGCAGGGAACCCTGAGCCCCAAAGTATATAAATTATCATACTCAGCCATGGTCTTATTTACTATTCCCAAAGACAAGAACTAAAGGTGGTTTTGGGGATGGGATCAGATTTCCAGGTATTTCCTCATGATGTTCATCAGTTCAGAATCCCTTCTATTACCATCAGCTCCACATCAATATGAAAAGCTGTCAAGCTGTATTTATAGGTCAAAGATGCAAGGATAATAACACACATGGTGCCACCCAAGGATATAGTAGCATAGTTGACAAAGCGAACACCAGTTTATAGAAGAAGGAAAAGTTGATCATAAACTTGAAAAGTACCCCTAATGTATAGTTTGTATTGTTTGTTCATAGAAATATTTAGTTTGCAATGCATTATGGGTAATGCACTTTATAGGAATGTGACTGGCAAAGTAAATGTTCAGGTGAATTAACTACCAGTTTATCTAGCAGTGTATCAGCAGCTAGCTATCATAAACAGCTCACAAGTAAAGTAAACAGTCAACAAGTAAAGCTTAACAAGTAAAACTTAAATAGCCTATGAATGTAATAATATAATTCTACATTGAGAAAGAAAAATAGTAATGGTTAGAACCACACAGCACTTTGTAGCATGCTCCGTAAAGACACTTGGCCCACAATGCCAACATTATGGGTTCAATCCATTTAAGGAGTCCTTTGGTGAGGTTTGGACCAACTGTCTTGAGGCCAATTTTGGAGGTAAAAATTCATGTTAATGCTTTAGAGAAAGTGCCAAAATCCACCATGATCTTAATGGAATGGAAAAACATGTTTATAAAATAACAAATAAAATGAACATGATTGTGTAGAATGTGTCTTTAACAGTTTGACTGTATCAAAACGTTTTCCACATTGCTTGCATTTGTAGCGTTTCTCTCCAATGGGCCTTTTCCACACTCGGTACAGTGCAAGGCTTTCACTCCTGCATGTATGTGTGTGTATCCATGACACTGAGTAAAACTCCTCCCACACAGTTCACAGTTGAATTATTTCTTTCCTGTGTGAATTCTGTAGTGTTTCTCTAAAATCAGGGACTTTCTGAAACCTTTTCTACATTAGCCACATTGTATGGTCTTGGTATGGCTTCTCCAGTGTGAATTATCTGGTGATTTTTCTTTTTCTTGACGGAGACACACATGGAGACACACACATACATGCAGGAGTGAAAGCCTTGCACTGTACCGAGTGTAGAAAAAAGCTTTAGTAGGCCTATAACTCCAGGTTCTTTAATCTCCATCAGAGAAGTCACACTGGAGAGAAACACTACAAATGCAAGAGTGCCGTACATAAAATGCTATCTAGCCTATTCACACAAGCATGATTAAACTCCCGACAGGGTTGAATAGTTTCTCTCCACACATATTTTCCTCTACTGCTGCCATGCACAGAATATATTTCGAGAACCACCACTATAGACCAAGCAATGGTCAAACACCTCCTTCTAGTGACAAAACATTGAGCATAGCATTGAATGATCCTCCATCATTATGCACTACTGAATGACAATTGAATGTTAAAGCGTAGATCAATTACTGACCGACTAGCCATCATCATTACATACACTCTGTTCTTTTCAGACAAAACTAGGACAATGACTATGTTTTAATGACAATGGAACACCATCCGTATGCACCACTTTGACTGCATTACATGTGAATGGTAAAGCCATAGAAGACCAATCAATGTATCACACGGTGTGATACATGGGTGGGGCAACAAGATGGTGTGATCTTCTTAAAACGTGGAAAGGATCATAACAAACGTCTAAGGTATTTTTTCCCCTGACTTTCTGTTGAAAAGATTTTAACTCTTTCACATCAGTGCACGGCTGATTTAAGCCATGCATTTAGGGGTAAAAAAGGTACCTTTGTACATATTAATAATAATGTAATGTAAACATACAGCATTTTTAAATTTAGCAATTAAAAGCATGGGTCTAAAACTACAAGGCTGCAAATAGTTTTACTCCACATGTATTTATTTGAAAACTCAGTTAGCCTACTAGTTACTTTTTAGATTGTATTATTACAAAACATACACTAAACAACGTCAGTCCTATATTTCTATATTGCAATATTGATACTTTAACTTAAGTAAAACAACATGTACTTTAGCACACTGCCTACTAAGTGTTCACTGACAGCTAGCCTAGTGGGGGAGTGGTTAGTGGGTGGGGGAGTGATTATGCAAGCCATTAGGGGTGGAGACAAGTATCTATTGTCACACCCATTCCTGGGGCCCAGAGGTGCTAACATCTTTGAAATCTTTGCAGGGGAAATTCTCTGCTTTGGGGTTTCCAGTTCAACAAGTTTCAGATGGTCATATCTTCTTCATTTTTTTCCCAATTTCAATGAACAATACATCATATGAAAGCTTACATTATGTAGTTTCATAATATGTAAAAAACTGAAAAATGACCATGGCCCCCTTGTATATCAAACTACTGTGAGGGGTCACATATGTGTGGAGAGAAACTCTATTCAACCCTGTCGTGAGTTTAATCATGCTTGTGTGAATATATTTATTTTATGTATGGCACTCTTGCATTTGTAGTGTTTCTCTCCAGTGTGACTTCTCTGATGGAGATTAAAAGAACCTGGAGTTATAGGCCTACTAAAGCTTTTTCTACACTCGGTACAGTGCAAGCCAGGCTTTCACTCCTGCATGTATGTGTGTGTCTCCATGACACTGAGCAAAACTCCTCCCACACAGTACACAGGGACTTTCTGAAACCTTTTCTACATTAGCCACATTGTATGGTCTTGGTATGGCTTCTCCAGTGTGAATTCTCTGGTGATTTGCAATGAAAGGGCTTCTCTCTGTATGGACGCAATGATGAGTCTATAAGTCACAATATTGGTTAATAGTCCCCTCTGTTCTTCCACGAGACCCTGTAGTGTTGGATGTTTTGTCTAACTAGTTACAAAATAAATCTTTAGTTTTAGTCGAGCTGTCAAAGACAGTATCTTTCGTATCTTTCCTCCAAAAGACATTCTAGTCTAGTGCCTGCCCCTTCTGGACTGGACATCAATCACATCACTTCAGAAGAATACCCTTTTTTATAGTTTATACCCTCTCACCAATGTTTTTAGACATTATATAAAGTGTCCTATAATGTTGGAACATAGCTATGGCTACTTTATGATGGAAATTGTAGCATGATGTTTTATTTTTTAAAGAGTTACATATGCCCTTATATTTTTCATATGTGAATTTAGTTTGCCAACTTGGAGACTGGGGATGTTATCAAGTAGGCCCATTTGTTTCAGATGAATAGCTCTGGGGGGCCAAATACCCCCCCCCCCCCCCACTCCCCCCACCAACAACTCACACCTTGGTAAAGGGGTTACCTGATTGGTCAGAGAGGACCCTAAGTACCCTGACTAGACTGCATATATACTAGGTTGGGGTCAGTCTACTCTTCAGAGCAGATCATCTGAATCTAGAGAAAGCAGCAGGAGAAAGATCTAGGACTCAACGAACACACCATGCCTACATTAATGACCAGGAGACAACCGGAGAGCAAAGGATTAAAACTCAAAGTAGGAGGTCTGAAAAAGCACCGCTTTGAACCATACCAGCGTTCTTCAAGGACATGTACAGGTAAGGATCAATGACCAAATGAGAAAAAAATACACTTGTATTAGTATGGTCTGAGTCACCTATAGTAAATATATACCATAGATGTCTCTATAGCATATTCTGTAAGTCAAAATGCTAATAGATATCTATGGCATTTTATTAGATTCAATGTGAGGATACTTGAGCAAATTAATCACTAACTGTGGATTCAAAATGTCTCTTTCATAATCTTTGTAGTCCCTGAATCAGCAGTGATATAGAATAGATATTATGATTTAGATATGATGATAAGGAATATATAGTTAAACAAAAAGTGGAGATATATCCAAGATGCCAATGGAATGTCATGGTACTTATTGGTTATTTTGTATCATAATCCAATTGACTCTAAATTATCGGTCTCTGTCCTCTCTCTTTAGGTGGTTCCATGGACAAAGCCATACGACACTCCAACATGTCCAGCTCTGAACCAGACGTGGTGTTCATCTCTGAAGATGTCCCGTTGCCAGCGGTCTACATTGACATCATGACCACCAACTCCCCCATGCACTTTGACACAGAGTGGGGCACCGTCATAATGTTCAATTTTGTTATCGTCCCTTCCCCGGCGGCTTACGTCGACATCCTGACCACGTCCGCCCCCCAACAACATGCCATCGTGTCCTGCTCAGATGTCCCTAATTCCCCAACCACGCCACTGACCAAAGTGACCACCAGCTCCTCCTCCCAACACTCTGATGGTCCAGGGTTGGATTCAGAGAGTTGCATAGCCGAGCAGGACATGCTGGATGGAGGCCAGTACATCGTCACAAGCTTCATGGCGGAAGGGGGCTACGGGATGGTGGCCAAAGCCATCAACACGCGTACATGTGACATGGTGGCCATCAAGATAATAAAGAAACGCAAGAATTACGACGAAGTGGCAGAACACGAGGTAAGGCATTGCTTTGGAGAAAACAAATGTGTGTGTGCATCATTTGTTATATGACGCCGTGTCTAAATATGTCTTCTTGTATTCCCAGATGGCCATGTTGCAAAAGCTGAGAGTCCTGGACCCTGACACGTGTGGAATAGTGAGATTTCACGACAGCTTTGTCCACAACGGATTGAGATGCATTGTGTTTGAGTCTCTGGATGTCGATATCACGGAATTCTTGAACGGAAGAGATTCTCGTCTGTCCATGACGGAGATGAGACCCATCGTCCAGCAGGTATGAGTTTGAAATGAGAAGTGATGACAACAATATTGAGTTAGACTTCACAACTCCTTTGCTGCAGTGCACCTACTAATCATGCTCTTTATTCTTGTCTTGCAGCTTGCCATTACACTCCAGGCACTGAAGGGAATCGGTCTGATCCATGCAGACATCAAATTGGAGAACATCATGCTGGTGAACCAACGAGAACAAGCCCTCAGAGTGAAACTCATTGACTTTGGTCTGGCCGTTCCTGTCTCTGAGACCAAGCGACGGGCCATCGAGCCCAATCTGGCGTACAGGTGAGTTCTACTCTTGGACAATGTCTTAAATTAATGTGTTTTACTGAAAGCAAACATTTAATGACTGCATTTGACAAGATAGTTATTGCATTGCTATAAAACTTTATTTTCTTTTACAACCCACAGAGCACCAGAAGTATTCCTGGGCCTCCCACTCACAGAGGCCCTTGACATGTGGTCACTGGGCTGTGTCATGGCTAACATGATGCTGAGCGAGGATTTAATCAGCGGGGACACCCAATACGATGTGGTGAGTAATCTATTGATGAACTGCACATTTAAAACAGAATGCTTTCAGACTCTATTCTGAACAAACACTGTAGTTACACATTCTTCTTATGAGCTGGGAGTTTACTTAAGACTGAATTGTTGAATATCCTCTGTTTTTTTTCTTTCTGCAGCTTCAATCCATCTTCTCGATGCTTGGTATGCCAGCACAATCTCTCTTGGATACCGGACTAAAGACATGCAACTATTTCATCCCAGAGAACAATATGTGGAGATTTAAGGTACCCCCCCCCCCCACACACACACACACACACACACACACACTTGGTGTAATAACTTCCTCTCTTATATTCAAGTATCCTTGCTCATATTAATTCAAATCACTGAAACTAACTTTTGTTTTTGTTTTGTTTTGATATAGAAACCAGAGGAGTATTACGTAGGGGGCGAGAAGAGGAGAGGAGAGAGAAGAGAAGAGGACGAAGACGAGGATGAGGATGAGGATGAGGATGATGATGATGAGAGCTCACTGGAAGAGGTGTTCGACTTTGACGATGCCGACGAAACGTCTTGTGACGTCTTCATGGACCTGTTGAAACGGATGCTTCACCTGGATCCAGAGGAGAGGATAACACCTGAGCAGGTGTTGAACCATCCCTTCATCACCACCAAGCCAAGTCCCACCTAGTCTCTCTCTCGAGACAGACGGTTGAATTCAACGGAAAAGAGGATGCTGTTTTTATTTTATTTTTTTTTCATGATGGGTTCTCAGATTGAGTCCCACCAAACCACCTCGTAGCAAGTCCACAAATAGTGTGGGATCTTGAGGTGGTGTTTTTTTTTGTGTGAAATAAAATTGGAAATGTTTCTTTTGCAAGAACGCACAACAGACTCAATGCATAGATTACACTCCACTGCTGTTGCACTGCATGGTACTGTCACTTATGTCTGTTAAGAGACTGCTGCTGGAAATGTTTGACTACTTGCAAAATAAGCATTTCCAATTTTATTTATTATTCCCATGCACATTATGTATATTAGACATTTTAGACATTGTGTTACGTTCACATCATTGGCTGCATGCATTCCAACTGAGAGAAGAAATTAGCACAATACATTTTGTAAATAATTGTTCTATTGATATGTGTTTTAAGTTGTAAACATGGTTGAAATATGTGTTGTGTATGTTCTTTTTTTATATACATTTTGATATTTTCCAGTTATATCTCTACATTGATTGATTTCATACTATAGGTAGACAGTCCTTGCAGGGTTTCTTCATTATTTTGCATTAAAATTACTTTGAATGAAAGCTTAATCACAACCCATTGAAACTAATGTCACACCCCTGAAAATGACTCAAATCATGAAGGCAGCATGCAATTTACGTGGAATCTTTCACAGACTTTCATACTAGTCTACTACTACTAGCCATATGCACTCATGTTTATGTTGCATGTCATGGTAGGCCTACCTGCAATTTTTTTTGCTGCTAGTATTGAAGTAGCGTTGTGTATATATATATTTTTGTTCAACTTTTTTTCTTCTAGTATTGAAGAAGCATTTTTTTTGTTCAACTATTTTTTAAAGTGGCATCTGTATATATTATTTCTCTCAAATAAATGGTTACATTCCTACAGTTGATCAGTTGTTGTTGTTCTTGTTGTAGTAACGACCCAGCACACTCAAACAAAAGAGGCTGATGACCCCCCCTTGGGCCCCCTCCACTCTCACTATAACTAGACACATACCCCCCCCCCCCTCTCTCTCTCTCTGTTTAAAAGTACAGGAAAAATCTCAAAGTACATGTACAAATATAGTACAGGTAAATCTCTCTCTCTCTCTCTGTTTAAAAGTAGGCTACTATCATGTATCACACGGTGTGATACATGGGTGGGGCAACAAGTAATCAGACTTGTGAAAGAACACTGACGAAACTACTGACATCGCCAACATTGTCTACACGCTACTACTCTATTTGTTGTATTCTATATTCAGCTCTAAATGATTCTCACTACTGTTAATAACAGCGACTACACTGAGTTTTCTATAGATCATAACATTATTTAGGTGGACCTGTTTTTTAAATATTTAATATTTCATTACATTTCTTCTCTTCTGAAAAATAAAAATATAAAAAGTGAAAGGGGATGAGTAGAATTGTGGTGGTTCTCGAAATATCTTCTGTGCATGGCAGCAGTAGATGCAAATATGTGTGGAGAGAAACTCTATTCAACCCTGTCGTGAGTTTAATCATGCTTGTGTGAATATATTTATTTTATGTATGGCACTCTTGCATTTGTAGTGTTTCTCTCCAGTGTTTCTACCCCATCTCAATATGGTAGGCCTATGATGTTCCAAGGCCCCCCAGAAGCAAAGATTTGAGGTGAAAATGTTTGCTTAAAAAATACTGTACAGATAAAAAAGGGGTTAGGGTTAAGTTTATTGTTATAAGCAGGGAACCCTGAGCCCCAAAGTATATAAATTATCATACTCAGCCATGGTCTTATTTACTATTCCCAAAGACAAGAACTAAAGGTGGTTTTGGGGATGGGATCAGATTTCCAGGTATTTCCTCATGATGTTCATCAGTTCAGAATCCCTTCTATTACCATCAGCTCCACATCAATATGAAAAGCTGTCAAGCTGTATTTATAGGTCAAAGATGCAAGGATAATAACACACATGGTGCCACCCAAGGATATAGTAGCATAGTTGACAAAGCGAACACCAGTTTATAGAAGAAGGAAAAGTTGATCATAAACTTGAAAAGTACCCCTAATGTATAGTTTGTATTGTTTGTTCATAGAAATATTTAGTTTGCAATGCATTATGGGTAATGCACTTTATAGGAATGTGACTGGCAAAGTAAATGTTCAGGTGAATTAACTACCAGTTTATCTAGCAGTGATTGATACAGCAGCTAGCTATCATAAACAGCTCACAAGTAAAGTAAACAGTCAACAAGTAAAGCTTAACAAGTAAAACTTAAATAGCCTATGAATGTAATAATATAATTCTACATTGAGAAAGAAAAATAGTAATGGTTAGAACCACACAGCACTTTGTAGCATGCTCCGTAAAGACACTTGGCCCACAATGCCAACATTATGGGTTCAATTCCCATTTAAGGAGTCCTTTGGTGAGGTTTGGACCAACTGTCTTGAGGCCAATTTTGGAGGTAAAAATTCATGTTAATGCTTTAGAGAAAGTGCCAAAATCCACCATGATCTTAATGGAATGGAAAAACATGTTTATAAAATAACAAATAAAATGAACATGATTGTGTAGAATGTGTCTTTAACAGTTTGACTGTATCAAAACGTTTTCCACATTGCTTGCATTTGTAGCGTTTCTCTCCAATGGGCCTTTTCCACACTCGGTACAGTGCAAGGCTTTCACTCCTGCATGTATGTGTGTGTATCCATGACACTGAGTAAAACTCCTCCCACACAGTTCACAGTTGAATTATTTCTTTCCTGTGTGAATTCTGTAGTGTTTCTCTAAAATCAGGGACTTTCTGAAACCTTTTCTACATTAGCCACATTGTATGGTCTTGGTATGGCTTCTCCAGTGTGAATTATCTGGTGATTTTTCTTTTTCTTGACGGAGACACACATGGAGACACACACATACATGCAGGAGTGAAAGCCTTGCACTGTACCGAGTGTAGAAAAAAGCTTTAGTAGGCCTATAACTCCAGGTTCTTTAATCTCCATCAGAGAAGTCACACTGGAGAGAAACACTACAAATGCAAGAGTGCCGTACATAAAATGCTATCTAGCCTATTCACACAAGCATGATTAAACTCCCGACAGGGTTGAATAGTTTCTCTCCACACATATTTTCCTCTACTGCTGCCATGCACAGAATATATTTCGAGAACCACCACTATAGACCAAGCAATGGTCAAACACCTCCTTCTAGTGACAAAACATTGAGCATAGCATTGAATGATCCTCCATCATTATGCACTACTGAATGACAATTGAATGTTAAAGCGTAGATCACTGACCGACTAGCCATCATCATTACATACACTCTGTTCTTTTCAGACAAAACTAGGACAATGACTATGTTTTAATGACAATGGAACACCATCCGTATGCACCACTTTGACTGCATTACATGTGAATGGTAAAGCCATAGAAGACCAATCAATGTATCACACGGTGTGATACATGGGTGGGGCAACAAGATGGTGTGATCTTCTTAAAACGTGGAAAGGATCATAACAAACGTCTAAGGTATTTTTTCCCCTGACTTTCTGTTGAAAAGATTTTAACTCTTTCACATCAGTGCACGGCTGATTTAAGCCATGCATTTAGGGGTAAAAAAGGTACCTTTGTACATATTAATAATAATGTAATGTAAACATACAGCATTTTTAAATTTAGCAATTAAAAGCATGGGTCTAAAACTACAAGGCTGCAAATAGTTTTACTCCACATGTATTTATTTGAAAACTCAGTTAGCCTACTAGTTACTTTTTAGATTGTATTATTACAAAACATACACTAAACAACGTCAGTCCTATATTTCTATATTGCAATATTGATACTTTAACTTAAGTAAAACAACATGTACTTTAGCACACTGCCTACTAAGTGTTCACTGACAGCTAGCCTAGTGGGGGAGTGGTTAGTGGGTGGGGGAGTGATTATGCAAGCCATTAGGGGTGGAGACAAGTATCTATTGTCACACCCATTCCTGGGGCCCAGAGGTGCTAACATCTTTGAAATCTTTGCAGGGGAAATTCTCTGCTTTGGGGTTTCCAGTTCAACAAGTTTCAGATGGTCATATCTTTTTTCCCAATTTCAATGAACAATACATCATATGAAAGCTTACATTATGTAGTTTCATAATATGTAAAAAACTGAAAAATGACCATGGCCCCCTTGTATATCAAACTACTGTGAGGGGTCACATATGTGTGGAGAGAAACTCTATTCAACCCTGTCGTGAGTTTAATCATGCTTGTGTGAATATATTTATTTTATGTATGGCACTCTTGCATTTGTAGTGTTTCTCTCCAGTGTGACTTCTCTGATGGAGATTAAAGGAACCTGGAGTTATAGGCCTACTAAAGCTTTTTCTACACTCGGTACAGTGCAAGCCAGGCTTTCACTCCTGCATGTATGTGTGTGTCTCCATGACACTGAGCAAAACTCCTCCCACACAGTACACAGGGACTTTCTGAAACCTTTTCTACATTAGCCACATTGTATGGTCTTGGTATGGCTTCTCCAGTGTGAATTCTCTGGTGATTTGCAATGAAAGGGCTTCTCTCTGTATGGACGCAATGATGAGTCTATAAGTCACAATTGGTTAATAGTCCCCTCTGTTCTTCCATGAGACTCTGTAGTGTTGGATGTTATGTCTCACTAGTCACAAAAAAATCCTTAGTTTTAGTCTTGGTCGAAGACCCTATAGCAAAGAAATAGCAGATCCACAAGCTCAGAACACGTTGCAATGCTACACATGGTTGCAACACCCGGCTATTTTTGAAGTTTTTCAGATTTTGGCAATGCATATAATGGAAAACACAAAAACAAAACAAAACAAATAAAAGCTTTTTTTTAACAACTCGTGTCACTATATCACTTGTTCTCAAACCTTTTCATGTCAAGGACCCCCAAAATGATATTCATTTGGTCACGGACCCCATCTCAATATGGTAGGCCTATGTTGTTCCAAGGCCCCCCAGAAGCAAAGATTTGAGGTGAAAATGTTTGCTTAAAAAATACTGTACATTCAAAGATAAAAAAGGGTTTAGGGGTTAGGGTTAAGTTTATTGTTATAAGCAGGGAACCCTGAGCCCCAAAGTATATAAATTATCATACTCAGCCATGGTCTTATTTACTATTCCCAAAGACAAGAACTAAAGGTGGTTTTGGGGATGGGATCAGATTTCCAGGTATTTCCTCATGATGTTCATCAGTTCAGAATCCCTTCTATTACCATCAGCTCCACATCAATATGAAAAGCTGTCAAGCTGTATTTATAGGTCAAAGATGCAAGGATAATAACACACATGGTGCCACCCAAGGATATAGTAGCATAGTTGACAAAGCGAACACCAGTTTATAGAAGAAGGAAAAGTTGATCATAAACTTGAAAAGTACCCCTAATGTATAGTTTGTATTGTTTGTTCATAGAAATATTTAGTTTGCAATGCATTATGGGTAATGCACTTTATAGGAATGTGACTGGCAAAGTAAATGTTCAGGTGAATTAACTACCAGTTTATCTAGCAGTGATTGATACAGCAGCTAGCTATCATAAACAGCTCACAAGTAAAGTAAACTGTCAACAAGTAAAGCTTAACAAGTAAAACTTAAATAGCCTATGAATGTAATAATATAATTCTACATTGAGAAAGAAAAATAGTAATGGTTAGAACCACATAGCACTTTGTAGCATGCTCCGTAAAGACACTTGGCCCACAATGCCAACATTATGGGTTCAATTCCCATTTAAGGAGTCCTTTGGTGAGGTTTGGACCAACTGTCTTGAGGCCAATTTTGGAGGTAAAAATTCATGTTAATGCTTTAGAGAAAGTGCCAAAATCCACCATGATCTTAATGGAATGGAAAAACATGTTTATAAAATAACAAATAAAATGAACATGATTGTGTAGAATGTGTCTTTAACAGTTTGACTGTATCAAAACGTTTTCCACATTGCTTGCATTTGTAGCGTTTCTCTCCAATGGGCCTTTTCCACACTCGGTACAGTGCAAGGCTTTCACTCCTGCATGTATGTGTGTGTATCCATGACACTGAGTAAAACTCCTCCCACACAGTTCACAGTTGAATTATTTCTTTCCTGTGTGAATTCTGTAGTGTTTCTCTAAAATCAGGGACTTTCTGAAACCTTTTCTACATTAGCCACATTGTATGGTCTTGGTATGGCTTCTCCAGTGTGAATTATCTGGTGATTTTTCTTTTTCTTGACGGAGACACACATGGAGACACACACATACATGCAGGAGTGAAAGCCTTGCACTGTACCGAGTGTAGAAAAAAGCTTTAGTAGGCCTATAACTCCAGGTTCTTTAATCTCCATCAGAGAAGTCACACTGGAGAGAAACACTACAAATGCAAGAGTGCCGTACATAAAATGCTATCTAGCCTATTCACACAAGCATGATTAAACTCCCGACAGGGTTGAATAGTTTCTCTCCACACATATTTTCCTCTACTGCTGCCATGCACAGAATATATTTCGAGAACCACCACTATAGACCAAGCAATGGTCAAACACCTCCTTCTAGTGACAAAACATTGAGCATAGCATTGAATGATCCTCCATCATTATGCACTACTGAATGACAATTGAATGTTAAAGCGTAGATCACTGACCGACTAGCCATCATCATTACATACACTCTGTTCTTTTCAGACAAAACTAGGACAATGACTATGTTTTAATGACAATGGAACACCATCCGTATGCACCACTTTGACTGCATTACATGTGAATGGTAAAGCCATAGAAGACCAATCAATGTATCACACGGTGTGATACATGGGTGGGGCAACAAGATGGTGTGATCTTCTTAAAACGTGGAAAGGATCATAACAAACGTCTAAGGTATTTTTTCCCCTGACTTTCTGTTGAAAATATTTTAACTCTTTCACATCAGTGCACGGCTGATTTAAGCCATGCATTTAGGGGTAAAAAAGGTACCTTTGTACATATTAATAATAATGTAATGTAAACATACAGCATTTTTAAATTTAGCAATTAAAAGCATGGGTCTAAAACTACAAGGCTGCAAATAGTTTTACTCCACATGTATTTATTTGAAAACTCAGTTAGCCTACTAGTTACTTTTTAGATTGTATTATTACAAAACATACACTAAACAACGTCAGTCCTATATTTCTATATTGCAATATTGATACTTTAACTTAAGTAAAACAACATGTACTTTAGCACACTGCCTACTAAGTGTTCACTGACAGCTAGCCTAGTGGGGGAGTGGTTAGTGGGTGGGGGAGTGATTATGCAAGCCATTAGGGGTGGAGACAAGTATCTATTGTCACACCCATTCCTGGGGCCCAGAGGTGCTAACATCTTTGAAATCTTTGCAGGGGAAATTCTCTGCTTTGGGGTTTCCAGTTCAACAAGTTTCAGATGGTCATATCTTCTTCATTTTTTTCCCAATTTCAATGAACAATACATCATATGAAAGCTTACATTATGTAGTTTCATAATATGTAAAAAACTGAAAAATGACCATGGCCCCCTTGTATATCAAACTACTGTGAGGGGTCACATATGTGTGGAGAGAAACTCTATTCAACCCTGTCGTGAGTTTAATCATGCTTGTGTGAATATATTTATTTTATGTATGGCACTCTTGCATTTGTAGTGTTTCTCTCCAGTGTGACTTCTCTGATGGAGATTAAAAGAACCTGGAGTTATAGGCCTACTAAAGCTTTTTCTACACTCGGTACAGTGCAAGCCAGGCTTTCACTCCTGCATGTATGTGTGTGTCTCCATGACACTGAGCAAAACTCCTCCCACACAGTACACAGGGACTTTCTGAAACCTTTTCTACATTAGACACATTGTATGGTCTTGGTATGGCTTCTCCAGTGTGAATTCTCTGGTGATTTGCAATGAAAGGGCTTCTCTCTGTATGGACGCAATGATGAGTCTATAAGTCACAATATTGGTTAATAGTCCCCTCTGTTCTTCCACGAGACCCTGTAGTGTTGGATGTTTTGTCTAACTAGTTACAAAATAAATCTTTAGTTTTAGTCGAGCTGTCAAAGACAGTATCTTTCGTATCTTTCCTCCAAAAGACATTCTAGTCTAGTGCCTGCCCCTTCTGGACTGGACATCAATCACATCACTTCAGAAGAATACCCTTTTTTATAGTTTATACCCTCTCACCAATGTTTTTAGACATTATATAAAGTGTCCTATAATGTTGGAACATAGCTATGGCTACTTTATGATGGAAATTGTAGCATGATGTTTTATTTTTTAAAGAGTTACATATGCCCTTATATTTTTCATATGTGAATTTAGTTTGCCAACTTGGAGACTGGGGATGTTATCAAGTAGGCCCATTTGTTTCAGATGAATAGCTCTGGGGGGCCAAATACCCCCCCCCCCACTCCCCCCACCAACAACTCACACCTTGGTAAAGGGGTTACCTGATTGGTCAGAGAGGACCCTAAGTACCCTGACTAGACTGCATATATACTAGGTTGGGGTCAGTCTACTCTTCAGAGCAGATCATCTGAATCTAGAGAAAGCAGCAGGAGAAAGATCTAGGACTCAACGAACACACCATGCCTACATTAATGACCAGGAGACAACCGGAGAGCAAAGGATTAAAACTCAAAGTAGGAGGTCTGAAAAAGCACCGCTTTGAACCATACCAGCGTTCTTCAAGGACATGTACAGGTAAGGATCAATGACCAAATGAGAAAGAAATACACTTGTATTAGTATGGTCTGAGTCACCTATAGTAAATATATACCATAGATGTCTCTATAGCATATTCTGTAAGTCAAAATGCTAATAGATATCTATGGCATTTTATTAGATTCAATGTGAGGATACTTGAGCAAATTAATCACTAACTGTGGATTCAAAATGTCTCTTTCATAATCTTTGTAGTCCCTGAATCAGCAGTGATATAGAATAGATATTATGATTTAGATATGATGATAAGGAATATATAGTTAAACAAAAAGTGGAGATATATCCAAGATGCCAATGGAATGTCATGGTACTTATTGGTTATTTTGTATCATAATCCAATTGACTCTAAATTATCGGTCTCTGTCCTCTCTCTTTAGGTGGTTCCATGGACAAAGCCATACGACACTCCAACATGTCCAGCTCTGAACCAGACGTGGTGTTCATCTCTGAAGATGTCCCGTTGCCAGCGGTCTACATTGACATCATGACCACCAACTCCCCCATGCACTTTGACACAGAGTGGGGCACCGTCATAATGTTCAATTTTGTCATCGTCCCTTCCCCGGCGGCTTACGTTGACATCCTGACCACGTCCGCCCCCCAACAACACGCCATCGTGTCCTGCTCAGATGTCCCTAATTCCCCAACCACGCCACTGACCAAAGTGACCACCAGCTCCTCCTCCCAACACTCTGATGGTCCAGGGTTGGATTCAGAGAGTTGCATAGCCGAGCAGGACATGCTGGATGGAGGCCAGTACATCGTCACAAGCTTCATGGCGGAAGGGGGCTACGGGATGGTGGCCAAAGCCATCAACACGCGTACATGTGACATGGTGGCCATCAAGATAATAAAGAAACGCAAGAATTACGACGAAGTGGCAGAACACGAGGTAAGGCATTGCTTTGGAGAAAACAAATGTGTGTGTGCATCATTTGTTATATGACGCCGTGTCTAAATATGTCTTCTTGTATTCCCAGATGGCCATGTTGCAAAAGCTGAGAGTCCTGGACCCTGACACGTGTGGAATAGTGAGATTTCACGACAGCTTTGTCCACAACGGATTGAGATGCATTGTGTTTGAGTCTCTGGATGTCGATATCACGGAATTCTTGAACGGAAGAGATTCTCGTCTGTCCATGACGGAGATGAGACCCATCGTCCAGCAGGTATGAGTTTGAAATGAGAAGTGATGACAACAATATTGAGTTAGACTTCACAACTCCTTTGCTGCAGTGCACCTACTAATCATGCTCTTTATTCTTGTCTTGCAGCTTGCCATTACACTCCAGGCACTGAAGGGAATCGGTCTGATCCATGCAGACATCAAATTGGAGAACATCATGCTGGTGAACCAACGAGAACAAGCCCTCAGAGTGAAACTCATTGACTTTGGTCTGGCCGTTCCTGTCTCTGAGACCAAGCGACGGGCCATCGAGCCCAATCTGGCGTACAGGTGAGTTCTACTCTTGGACAATGTCTTAAATTAATGTGTTTTACTGAAAGCAAACATTTAATGACTGCATTTGACAAGATAGTTATTGCATTGCTATAAAACTTTATTTTCTTTTACAACCCACAGAGCACCAGAAGTATTCCTGGGCCTCCCACTCACAGAGGCCCTTGACATGTGGTCACTGGGCTGTGTCATGGCTAACATGATGCTGAGCGAGGATTTAATCAGCGGGGACACCCAATACGATGTGGTGAGTAATCTATTGATGAACTGCACATTTAAAACAGAATGCTTTCAGACTCTATTCTGAACAAACACTGTAGTTACACATTCTTCTTATGAGCTGGGAGTTTACCCATTACCCGCCGGAGGTTTTTCAAAACCTACTGTTGGTATGCCAATGCAGATTGGCATACCAACCTTTTTATTTATAGAATATTCTCTGGTGGGTCGATTAGGACACGGAATATATCAAAGAAAGAAGAATGAAGTCCTCTTTCATAGAAAAAATAAACTGAGTTGATATAACTCTGTCATGTTGCAGGAAACACTTGAATACATTGTGGGTTTTTTTGCATATTTTTCAAAATAAAAAGTTACAAGCATCTAAAGTTTCAGTTAGTTTCAGTTAGCTATAGGCTAGGTTCTATTATGGCTACATACCCATGCCATATATCAAATGAAAGATAATTCTGTCTACTTTACTGTGAAAAAAAGAAAACTATTCCATTATGTTCCATTATGTACATATCAGGCTCAGAATACAGCATGGTATTTCAAGAGTGACAGAACGAGTGACACCAAATTATTTTTGACAGCTTATAATTTCACATGGTACATGCTAGAAACTCGTGCTTTTTTTTGTATTCAAGTGGACATCCTAATCTTTCATTTGATATATGGCATGTTCACAAAATGAGTTTCTACCATGCTCCATTATGTAATTATTCACAGTTGAATACCGCTTCGTCCAATAACATGGGAATAACATGGGAATAGTGAATAGAATAGACAGCACTGTGATCTGACAGTGACCCTTTTATTGTAGCCACACACACACATATCACACTTCAACTTTACTATACATATATAAAATAAATAAATATATATATATATATATATATATAGTTTTACATTCAAAGTCATGTATTATATATAACTGTAGCATACTGTACTGTACCATACTGTGCTGTTCTGTGCAATACTGTACCGTATTGTACTGTGCCATACTGTACTGTACCATACCGTACTGTACTGTAATGTACTGTACTGTACTGTACTGTACTGTACTGTACCGTACTGTGTAATACTGTACCGTACCATACTGTACCGTACCATACTGTACTGTACCGTACCGTACCGTACCGTACCGTACTGTACTGTAATGTGCTGTACTGTACCGTGCCATACTGTACCATACCATACTGTACCGTACCATACTGTACTGTACTGTACTGAACCGTACCGTACCGCAATGCAATGCTGTGGCCTGTATTTATACAGTACCAACAAAAATACAGCATGGAATTGATTGTGAAGAATGTGACACCAGCTTCCCAGCTTCCCCATCAGCACACTCATCATCTGAAATAAAATCATCATCATACACACAAGCTATTTACAAAAAGCTCTTCTCTTCTGTCATCATGTTGTAGATATTTTCTTTTTTATATACTGCAATCATGTGATTTTCCTACCTCTGCTACTATCACAATCATGCTGTAAATGTCCTATTTTCTGATGAACTGAAAATGGTGGACCCTGTTGTAAACAAGTCTTAGTGCTTTATCATGGTTTCGTCCACAAAGTAGCAGTTTTTGTATGGACCTGTGCTTTTGTTTGAAATGTACTCATTATACATACTGTGAAATGAAATGATCAATAATGCTGTGTTGAGCTCAACACAGCATTATTGATCATTTCATTTCACAGTATGTATAATGAGTACATTTCAAACAAAAGCACAGGTCCATACAAAAACTGCTACTTTGTGGACGAAACCATGATAAAGCACTAAGACTTGTTTACAACAGGGTCCACCATTTTCAGTTCATCAGAAAATAGGACATTTACAGCATGATTGTGATAGTAGCAGAGGTAGGAAAATCACATGATTGCAGTATATAAAAAAGAAAATATCTACAACATGATGACAGAAGAGAAGAGCTTTTTGTAAATAGCTTGTGTGTATGATGATGATTTTATTTCAGATGATGAGTGTGCTGATGGGGAAGCTGGGAAGCTGGTGTCACATTCTTCACAATCAATTCCATGCTGTATTTTTGTTGGTACTGTATAAATACAGGCCACAGCATTGCATTGCGGTACGGTACGGTTCAGTACAGTACAGTACAGTATGGTACGGTGTATCACCCCCATCTGGCGGAGTCAGGTTATATTACCCACACAGTATAAATACCAGGGTTGCCATGTCTGCTTATTTATAAGCTACCTTTGGGCTTGTTTTTTTTATTTTCATGTCAAGGACCAGAACATTTTTTTCCTTGCTCTCCTCTCCTCTCCTCACAACACGTCACGACGCGACGCGTTGTGAGCTTGTAGATCTGCTATTTTCAAATAGCTGATGTATTTGAATTATATTACTAGGCACTCAACCTATACTGTATGTTTGATTATTCTGGGCTCGCTTTCCTGGACCTGGTTGCTTATTTCTCTCACAAACCCTGGCAACACCAGGCAGGCTAATCTAATCCCATGCTTGGAATGGTAACAATGACGTCGGAATGGTAACCGATCTGGTAACCAATCGGTGCAGATCGGTTACCTTGACGACCCCCCAGGACCCCCCCCCGCTATGGGATCTGATTCCGAGGTTTAGTAGAGGAGGCGTGACTGTACTCTGTAACCTGACTCCGTCAGGTTAGAGTAGAGACATCTGCACACACACACACACACAGCTGCATGCACTTTGAGGATACTTTTACTTTTTTCGAAGGTGTCAGCATCCAATCGCTTTCGGTTTCTTCATCAACGTACAGAACACATTTGAATGACGTATCGTTGTTTTCCGAGTGGACTGCTATTGCTGCGCACGTACAACAGGTAATGAAACATCTCGCTGCTCTGAAACTGTTGCTCAACTACCGAAAAAGTACAGATGGCTTCTGCGATTTTTATCTGGAGACGGATCGACGCCAACCGGGGTGTCTTTGGGGGGGGGGGGGGGGGGGGGCACAGGCACCTCTCTTCTCCGGAGCAGGGTTCAGTTTCATGACATCGTGTAAGCGTTCTCTGGCGCGGATGCACATTTTTACGGGTACATGCGAACCAATGCTCCGTCAGATCAGCCCCTTGATGGTGTTGTGCATTGAAAATATAAAGTCTACAAGCTAACGACAGCTTGTATGTCTGCTACTGTCATACGGCGAAACACAAATCAAGCGTGTGTGTGTGTGTGTGTGTGTGTGTGTGTGTGTGTGTGTGAGACGTGTGTGTGTGTGTGTGTGTGTGAGATCAGAGGGAGCCGACAGGCTTCGAAGCCTCTCTTCTCCTCTCTCACGTGCATTGAAAATATAAAGTCTACAAGCTAACGACAGCTTGTATGTCTGCTATTTTCGATGTACAACACTGTCATATGGCGAAACACAAATCAAGCGTGTGTGTGTGTGTGTGTGTGTGTGGTGTGTGTGTGTGTGTGTGTGTGTGTGTGTGTGTGTGTGTGTGAGACGTGTGTGTGTGTGTGTGTGTGTGTGTGTGTGTGTGTGTGTGTGTGAGATCAGAGGGAGCCGACAGGCTTCGCCTCTCTTCTCCGGAGCAGGGTTCAGTTTCATGACATCGTGTAAGCGTTCTCTGGCGCGGATGCACATTTTTACGGGTACATGCGAACCAATGCTCCGTCAGATCAGCCCCTTGATGGTGTTGTGCATTGAAAATATAAAGTCTACAAGCTAACGACAGCTTGTATGTCTGCTACTGTCATACGGCGAAACACAAATCAAGCGTGTGTGTGTGTGTGTGTGTGTGTGTGTGTGTGTGAGTGTGTGAGACGTGTGTGTGTGTGTGTGTGTGTGTGTGTGTGTGTGTGTGTGTGTGTGTGTGTGAGATCAGAGGGAGCCGACAGGCTTCGAAGCCTCTCTTCTCCTCTCTCACGTGCATTGAAAATATAAAGTCTACAAGCTAACGACAGCTTGTATGTCTGCTATTTTCGATGTACAACACTGTCATATGGCGAAACACAAATCAAGCGTGTGTGTGTGTGTGTGTGTGTGGTGTGTGTGTGTGTGTGTGTGTGTGTGTGAGACGTGTGTGTGTGTGTGTGTGTGTGTGTGTGTGTGTGTGTGTGTGTGTGAGATCAGAGGGAGCCGACAGGCTTCGCCTCTCTTCTCCTCTCTCTTCTCCTCTCTCCTCTCCTCTTCTCCCACCTATACTATACTATAAACTAAAATTGAAAACTATAAAAACTAAAGCTAAACTGTAATTACTCACTAACTACCTAACACTAAATAAAACGCTAAAAAAAACTGTCAGTATATCTTTTCACTGCTCTGATCTCTTTTCCGTGTGAGCACACGGAAGAGAGGGAAAGAGAGCGCACTGCACTCTCTTTCTCTCTCGCTGTTTGTTTTGACTTTTCCTCGATACAATTGGCTACTTTGTGCATGGTGTTTTTGATCACGTGCTGTGGCGGTGTCTTTTCATGTAGACGTTCGGGGTTTACAGCGATGGGTGCCCAAGGGTTGAAATTGACATATAACAGGGGAATCCCCCGTTCGCGACTAAGGCGCGTTTGGCAGGCAGATTAATTAAAATAAAAAGTCGCGATCTCTGCGTTCGGCGGGGGGTGGGTTAACACACATGGTGCCACCCAAGGATATAGTAGCATAGTTGACAAAGCGAACACCAGTGTATAGAAGAAGGAAAAGTTGATCATAAACTTGAAAAGTACCCCTAATGTATAGTTTGTATTGTTTGTTCATAGAAATATTTATTTTGCAATGCATTATGGGTAATGCACTTTATAGGAATGTGACTGGCAAAGTCAGGTGAATTAACTACCAGTTTATCTAGCAGTGATTGATACAGCAGCTAGCTATCATAAACAGCTCACAAGTAAAGTAAACAGTCAACAAGTAAAGCTTAACAAGTAAAACTTAAATAGCCTATGAATGTAATAATATAATTCTACATTGAGAAAGAAAAATAGTAATGGTTAGAACCACACAGCACTTTGTAGCATGCTCCGTAAAGACACTTGGCCCACAATGCCAACATTATGGGTTCAATTCCCATTTAAGGAGTCCTTTGGTGAGGTTTGGACCAACTGTCTTGAGGCCAATTTTGGAGGTAAAAATTCATGTTAATGCTTTAGAGAAAGTGCCAAAATCCACCATGATCTTAATGGAATGGAAAAACATGTTTATAAAATAACAAATAAAATGAACATGATTGTGTAGAATGTGTCTTTAACAGTTTGACTGTATCAAAACGTTTTCCACATGCTTGCATTTGTAGCGTTTCTCTCCAATGGGCCTTTTCCACACTCAGTACAGTGCAAGGCTTTCACTCCTGCATGTATGTGTGTGTATCCATGACACTGAGTAAAACTCCTCCCACACAGTTCACAGTTGAATTATTTCTTTCCTGTGTGAATTCTGTAGTGTTTCTCTAAAATCAGGGACTTTCTGAAACCTTTTCTACATTAGCCACATTGTATGGTCTTGGTATGGCTTCTCCAGTGTGAATTATCTGGTGATTTTTCTTTTTCTTGACGGAGACACACATGGAGACACACACATACATGCAGGAGTGAAAGCCTTGCACTGTACCGAGTGTAGAAAAAAGCTTTAGTAGGCCTATAACTCCAGGTTCTTTAATCTCCATCAGAGAAGTCACACTGGAGAGAAACACTACAAATGCAAGAGTGCCATACATAAAATGCTATCTAGCCTATTCACACAAGCATGATTAAACTCCCGACAGGGTTGAATAGTTTCTCTCCACACATATTTTCCTCTACTGCTGCCATGCACAGAATATATTTCGAGAACCACCACTATAGACCAAGCAATGGTCAAACACCTCCTTCTAGTGACAAAACAGTGAGCATAGCATTGAATGATCCTCCATCATTATGCACTACTGAATGACAATTGAATGTTAAAGCGGCTCTGTTATTTTCAGACAACTAGGACAATGACTATGTTTTAATGACAATGGAACACCATCCGTATGCACCACTTTGACTGCATTTCATGTGAATGGTAAAGCCATAGCAATGGTCAAACACCTCCTTCTAGTGACAAAACAGTGAGCATAGCATTGAATGATCCTCCATCATTATGCACTACTGAATGACAATTGAATGTTAAAGCGGCTCTGTTCTTTTCAGACAAAACTAGGACAATGACTATGTTTTAATGACAATGGAACACCATCCGTATGCACCACTTTGACTGCATTTCATGTGAATGGTAAAGCCATAGAAGACCAATCAATGTATCACACGGTGTGATACATGGGTGGGGCAACAAGTAATCAGACTTGTGAAAGAACACTGACGAAACTACTGACATCGCCAACATTGTCTACACGCTACTACTCTATTTGTTGTATTCTATATTCAGCTCTAAATGATTCTCACTACTGTTAATAACAGCGACTACACTGAGTTTTCTATAGATCATAACATTATTTAGGTGGACCTGTTTTTTAAATATTTAATATTTCATTACATTTCTTCTCTTCTGAAAAATAAAAAATCACACCCGTGTGAACTGAGTGGTGTAAGGTTTTATATAGCATGATCAGCTGTGGTCTGACGTAATGTCTGACCACAGACAGCTGTGAGTCCACCGTCTTTAAAGATCTTTGGCTAGGTAGGGTCGTCTTCTGATGTGATGATTTGTGACCATGAAGTTGATTCAGCTGTAGTTTTTGTCCGATGTGAGGTATTATATAAGGTAAGGTATTATATAGCCTGATCAGCTCTGATCTGACGTAATGAAATCACACCCGGATGTGATTTCACAACTGGCTTTTTTTGTGCAGAAAAAATGAGCATGGTTGCTACGGTCATCCAGTTCACCCGGGTGTGATTTAATTACGTCAGAAATTATTTTGAACATAGCAACCATGCTCATTTTTTTCTGCACACAAAAGCCAGTTGTAGGAGTGGTTTACACCACTCAAAAATATAAAAAGTGAAAGGGGATGAGTAGAATTGTGGTGGTTCTCGAAATATCTTCTGTGCATGGCAGCAGTAGATGCAAATATGTGTGGAGAGAAACTCTATTCAACCCTGTCGTGAGTTTAATCTTGCTTGTGTGAATATATTTATTTTATGTATGGCACTCTTGCATTTGTAGTGTTTCTCTCCAGTGTGACTTCTCTGATGGAGATTAAAATAACCTGGAGTTACAGGCCTACTAAAGCTTTTTCTACACTCGGTACAGTGCAAGCCAGGCTTTCACTCCTGCATGTATGTGTGTGTCTCCATGACACTGAGCAAAACTCCTCCCACACAGTACACAGGGACTTTCTGAAACCTTTTCTACATTAGCCACATTGTATGGTCTTGGTATGGCTTCTCCAGTGTGAATTCTCTGGTGATTTGCAATGAAAGGGCTTCTCTCTGTATGGACGCAATGATGAGTCTAAGTCACAATATTGGTTAATAGTCCCCTCTGTTCTTCCACGAGACCATGTAGTGTTGGATGTTTTGTCTAACTAGTTACAAAATAAATCTTTCGTTTTAGTCGAGCTGTCAAAGACAGTATCTTTCGTATCTTTCCTCCAAAAGACATTCTAGTCTAGTGCCTGCCCCTTCTGGACTGGACATCAATCACATCACTTCAGAAGAATACCCTTTTTTATAGTTTATACCCTCTCACCAATGTTTTTAGACATTATATAAAGTGTCCTATAATGTTGGAACATAGCTATGGCTACTTTATGATGGAAATTGTAGCATGATGTTTTATTTTTTAAAGAGTTACATATGCCCTTATATTTTTCATATGTGAATTTAGTTTGCCAACTTGGAGACTGGGGATGTTATCAAGTAGGCCCATTTGTAACATGGGGCCAAATACCCCCCCCCCCCCCCCCCACTCCCCCCACCAGAAACTCACACCTTGGTAAAGGGGTTACCTGATTGGTCAGAGAGGACCCTAAGTACCCTGACTAGACTGCATATATACTAGGTTGGGGTCAGTCTACTCTTCAGAGCAGATCATCTGAATCTAGAGAAAGCAGCAGGAGAAAGATCTAGGACTCAACGAACACACCATGCCTATATTAATGACCAGGAGACAACCGGAGAGCAAAGGATTAAAACTCAAAGTAGGAGGTCTGAAAAAGCACCGCTTTGAACCATACCATCGCTCTTCAAGGACATGTACAGGTAAGGAGAAATGACCAAATGAGAAAAAATACACTTGTATTAGTATGGTCTGAGTCACCTATAGTAAATATATACCATAGATGTCTCTATAGCATATTCTGTAAATCAAAATGCTAATAGATATTTATGACATTTTATTAGATTCAATGTGAGGATACTTGAGCAAATTAATCACTAACTGTGGATTCAAAATGTCTCTTTCATAATCTTTGTAGTCCCTGAATCAGCAGTGATATAGAATAGATATTATGATTTAGATATGATGATAAGGAATATATAGTTAAACAAAAAGTGGAGATATATCCAAGATGCCAATGGAATGTCATGGTACTTATTGGTTATTTTGTATCATAATCCAATTGACTCTAAATTATCGGTCTCTGTCCTCTCTCTTTAGGTGGTTCCATGGACAAAGCCATCCGACACTCCAACATGTCCAGCTCTGAACCAGACGTGGTGTTCATCTCTGAAGATGTCCCGTCGCCAGCGGTCTACATTGAGATCATGACCACCAACTCCCCCATGCACTTTGACACAGAGTGGGGCAGGACCTGTTCCACTCTGTGTTGTGGCAAAATTGAACAGGACCTGTTCAATTTTGTCATCGTCCCTTTCCCGGCGGCTTACGTCGACATCCTGACCACGTCCACCCCCCAACAACACGCCATCGTGTCCTGCTCAGATGTCCCTAATTCCCCAACCACGCCACTGACCAAAGTGACCACCAGCTCCTCCTCCCAACACTCTGATGGTCCAGGGTTGGATTCAGAGAGTTGCATAGCCGAGCAGGACATGCTGGATGGAGGCCAGTACATCGTCACAAGCTTCATGGCGGAAGGGGGCTACGGGATGGTGGCCAAAGCCATCAACACGCGTACATGTGACATGGTGGCCATCAAGATAATAAAGAAACGCAAGAATTACGACGAAGTGGCAGAACACGAGGTAAGGCATTGCTTTGGAGAAAAAAAATGTGTGTGTGCATCATTTGTTATATGACGCTGTGTCTAAATCTGTCTTCTTGTATTCCCAGATGGCCATGTTGCAAAAGCTGAGAGTCCTGGACCCTGACACGTGTGGAATAGTGAGATTTCACGACAGCTTTGTCCACAACGGATTGAGATGCATTGTGTTTGAGTCTCTGGATGTCGATATCACGGAATTCTTGAACGGAAGAGATTCTCGTCTGTCCATGACGGAGATGAGACCCATCGTCCAGCAGGTATGAGTTTGAAATGAGAAGTGATGACAACAATATTGAGTTAGACTTCACAACTCCTTTGCTGCAGTGCACCTACTAATCATGCTCTTTATTCTTGTCTTGCAGCTTGCCATTACACTCCAGGCACTGAAGGGAATCTGTCTGATCCATGCAGACATCAAATTGGAGAACATCATGCTGGTGAACCAACGAGAACAAGCCCTCAGAGTGAAACTCATTGACTTTGGTCTGGCCGTTCCTGTCTCTGAGACCAAGCGACGGGCCATCGAGCCCAATCTGGAGTACAGGTGAGTTCTACTCTTGGACAATGTCTTAAATTAATGTGTTTTACTGAAAGCAAACATTTAATGACTGCATTTGACAAGATAGTTATTGCATTGCTATAAAACTTTATTTTCTTTTACAACCCACAGAGCACCAGAAGTATTCCTGGGCCTCCCACTCACAGAGGCCCTTGACATGTGGTCACTGGGCTGTGTCATGGCTAACATGATGCTGAGCGAGGATTTAATCAGCGGGGACACCCAATACGATGTGGTGAGTAATCTATTGATGAACTGCACATTTAAAACAGAATGCTTTTTAGACTCTATTCTGAACAAACACTGTAGTTACACATTCTTCTTATGAGCTGGGAGTTTACTTAAGACTGAATTGTTGAATATCCTCTGTTTTTTTTCTTTCTGCAGCTTCAATCCATCTTCTCGATGCTTGGTATGCCAGCACAATCTCTCTTGGATACCGGACTAAAGACATGCAACTATTTCATCCCAGAGAACAATATGTGGAGATTTAAGGTACCCCCCCCCCCCCCAACACACACACACACACACACACACACACTTGGTGTAATAACTTCCTCTCTTATATTCACGTATCCTTGCTCATATTAATTCAAATCCCTGAAACTAACTTTTGTTTTTGTTTTGTTTTGATATAGAAACCAAAGGAGTATTACGTAGGGGGAGAGAAGAGGAGAGGAGAGAGAAGAGAAGAGGACGAGGATGAGGATGAGGATGATGAGAGCTCACTGGAAGCGGACGTGTTCGACTTTGACGATGCCGACAAAACGTCTTGTGACGTCTTCATGGACCTGTTGAAACGGATGCTTCACCTGGATCCAGAGGAGAGGATAACACCTGAGCAGGTGTTGAACCATCCCTTCATCACCACCAAGCCAAGTCCCACCTAGTCTCTCTCTCTCGAGACAGACGGTTGAATTCAACGGAAAAGAGGACGCTGTTTTTATTTTATTTTTTTCATGATGGGTTCTCAGATTGAGTCCCACCAAACCACCTCGTAGCAAGTCCACAAATAGTGTGGGATCTTGAGGTGGTGTTTTTTTTTGTGTGAAATAAAATTGGAAATGCTTCTTTTGCAAGAACAGACTCAATGCATAGATTACACTCCACTGCTGTTGCACTGCATGGTACTGTCACTTAGGTCTGTTAAGAGACTGCTGCTGGAAATGTTTGACTACTTGCAAAAGAAGCATTTCCAATTTTATTTATTATTCCCATGCACATTATATATATTAGACATTTTAGACATTGTGTTACGTTCACAGCATTGGCTGCATGCATTCCAACTGAGAAGAAATTAGCACAATACATTTTGTAAATAATTGTTCTATTGATATGTGTTTTAAGTTGTAAACATGGTTGAAATATAATGTGTTACCTTGAAATATGTGTTGTGTATGTTCTTTTTTTATATACATTTTGATATTTTCCAGTTATATCTCTACATTGATTGATTTCATACTATAGGTAGACAGTCCTTGCAGGGTTTCTTCATTATTTTGCATTAAAATTACTTTGAATGAAAGCTTAATCACAACCCATTGAAACTAATGTCACCCCTGAAAATGACTCAAATCATGAAGGCAGCGTGCAATTTACGTGGAATCTTTCACAGACTTTCATACTAGTCTACTACTACTAGCCATATGCACTCATGTTTATGTTGCATGTCATGGTAGGCCTACCTGCAATTTTTTTTGCTGCTAGTATTGAAGTAGCGTTGTGTATATATTTTTTTGTTCAACTATTTTTTAAAGTGGCATCTGTATATATTATTTCTCTCAAATAAATGGTTACATTCCTACAGTTGATCTGTTGTTGTTGTTCTTGTTGTAGTAACGACCCAGCACACTCAAACAAAAGAGGCTGATGACCCCCCTTGGGCCCCCTCCACTCTCACTATAACTAGACACATACCCCCCCCCCCCTCTCTCTCTCTCTGTTTAAAAGTACAGGAAAAATCCAAAGTACATGTACAAATATAGTACAGGTAAATCTCTCTCTCTCTGTTTAAAAGTAGGCTACTATTGTGAATCAGTGGACATGACAGCTTAAACACAACTCTTCTTTACTTTCAAAACTCAGAGTCAATAATAAGGCAAAGCAACATCATCACACATCATGTTGTATTTCAAGACTGAAGTAGTCGATCCCAGATAATCCCCCCAATCATCACAAACAACACAGGAATATGCAAGAGCGCAGCACAATCAAACAGCTGTCAGTGAGACAGCTACATGTAAAAATCTCTCTCTCTCTTTGTTGGGGCGACTTCTCCGGACTTTTGGGGGCGAATTCTCCGGACTTTTGGGGGCGAATTCTCCGCGCGTTGGGGCGACCGCTCTTCCCGTTGGGGCGACCGCTCTTCCCGTTGAGGCGACCGATCTTCGCCGCTTTGGGCGAGTTGGAAAAGGGGCGAGCCGTCTCGTATTCGCTGACATGGCCCCTGGTGTGACTCATAGCAGACCCCTGAGCAGTGTTGGAGCAGTGGTGCGCCTCACGTACGTTTGTAACATCCACTGTTCACACACCCTCTTGGCAATTTGAAAACACACCAAATCTTTTTTTTTTCCTTTTTTTTTTCTTTTTTCGGCTTACGCCTTTTATTGTTTTTTTTTTAAGGGACAGACAGTAGGCTGACAGGAAACGGGAGAGAGATGGGGGAAGACATGCAGTAAAGGCCGTGTTGGGCTCGGGAGTCGAACCCGCGGCACACTGCGACTGGACTACCAGTCGGGTGCCCAGACGGTTACGCCACCGCCTGGGCACACACCAAATCTCTTTGTCAAATATAAATACTCAGCCATATGCCACATTAACACATTAACACAATAACACATTCTCACAAATAACAGTCCTATTGTGATGAATAATTGGGGAGGATAAATCACAGATCTGCAATATGTGACGATTAGAGAGCAAAGGTGACATTAGATAATAATAAAGCTTCGCCAAACCACATGCTTTAAGTCATCAAAATAATAACAGTCCTATTGTGATTAATTGGGGAGGATAAATCACAGAGCTGCAATATAGTATGTGATCATTAGAGATCAAAGGTGAAAGGTGACAGTCTGTGAGTGAAACTGGTCGAGTATATATGGAAATATTTATGTGGCATTTTCATTATGGGTAATATACCGGTACCATAGGAATGAGATTGACAATTGGTCATAGCAGATTATCTAGCAGCTGTTATTGTTGCTGTCATGTTGTTGTAAAAGCTTTACATAAATATAAATGTATTGATAGAATCCTGCATTGAAAGTAAAAATCACACCCGTGTGAACTGAGTGGTGTAAGGTCTTATATAGACTGATCAGCTGTGGTCTGACGTAATGAAATCACACCCGTGTGAACTGGGTGACCATAGCAACCATGCTCATTTTTTGGTACGAACAGACAGACAGACACGTAAACTAACAAAGCCAGTTGTAGAGTGGTTTACACCATTCAAAAAATACTTGGCCCTCAATCCCAAGACCTTTAATTATCATCATCATTATCATCATAACCCTTTCCCCCATTTTTTAATTTTTTATAGTAGTAAAGTAGAAAAGTGATTTTGGGGATGGGATCAGATGAGGTTCTCAGTCATTTTCACAACCACTTCATGTTCTCCATCAGGGCCCCAGCAGGTCATCTTACACCTGAAGGACTCAGGCTTGTTGATGTCCTCTGGGTCAACCGGTGAACACATGGCAGGAGGACTGATGACTCCCCAATTTATCATCATATCCACATCCAAAATTGGAAAGTAGTTGAGCTGTATTTATGGGTAGCAGATGCAATGATAATCAAATACATGGTGCCACCCAAGAATAAATGGCTGATTATAAGTTATTATAATAACTATTTCACAAAGCAAACACCTGTTGCTAGCTAAAGAAAAAGTTGATCAATAACTTGAAAAGACTGCCTAAATAATTGTTTTTTATTGTTTGTTCATGGAAATATTTAGTTGGCAATGCATCATGGGCAATCTGGGAACCCATTGGCAAAACAAAGGAAAAACAGCGCCCCCAACAGTCTGTCTCGAGAGAGACTACATCATTGGTAACACCTTAGGAATGTGATGGGCTGGCAAAGGAGACGTTCCAGTGAGCCAACTGATTATGAAGCAGTGACTGATGCAGCAGCTACAGTAGCTGTCATAAACGAAAACGACCGTCATGTAAATATAATGATATATATAATCCTGCATTGATTGAGTAGTAAAGTGGTATAGCTACAGTAGCCATAGCCCATACATTCTCAGATAGAAGTCCTAGACCTATAGTGATGAATTGGACAGAAGCAGATTTGCAACTGTGCTCCAAGTTTTATAGCACGCTGTGTAAAGACGCATGGCCCACAATCCACATAAGGTGGGGGACAGGGTTCAAATCCCACTTAGGGTTATTATTATTACTATTATTATTATTATTATTCTTTCTTTCTTTCTTTCTTTCTTTTCTTTTCCAGATATAGCCCAGGGCATATACTTTAACGATTTAGCTAGTGCGCCCAAGCCGGCGACCTTCAGGGATAGTGGTCAACTGGCCAGTCCAACATGGCCGCCACCTGTAACAGTTTTGGCTGGAACTTTTGAACCAGATGAGCTAAAAATGCAAACTTGGTGTCTGTCTATTTAATGTTTTTCTGAGCTTTAGAAACATGTTGGAATGCTCAGTAGTGGAGTAGAAGTAAAAGTATTGCCAATTGTAAATAATCCAGCAAAGTAAAAGTACCTCAAGAGTTCTGCTGTCATTTGAGCTTACATTTTTTACTGAACCTTTTCCCACACTGGTGGTAGTGTTTTTCTCCTGTGTGAGTTTTCTGATGTAGCAGTTTGTAGTTTGTTTTAGTTTTTCCTGCACAGGTCACAGTAGCTACAGTAGTTTCTCTGTACCTATAGTTGGCCAGGAATGAAATCTGGGATGGAGAATTAAACATTGATAAAATATCACACTTGTGTGAAGCCCACAGGTTGCAGAATTCCGGCCACTCTATATACGTTACGAGACACGGTATTGACCGTGTTATTGTATAAAAGAAAATCAATCATAAGATGTATATTGGTCACATGACATCTCGTGTGTGTGTGTGTGTGTGTGTGTGTGTGTGTGTGTGTGTGTGTGTGTGTGTGTGTGTGTGTGTGTGTGTGTGTGTGTGGTTGGTCAATGGAGTGTGTGATGCTGCAATAGCCTAATATACTGTATCTCCCTAAGGGCTTAGTGGGCGGTGTGTGCAAACGCTACTGATATGGACAAAATGGACAAACACTCGTACCGATATAGACAAATAGAACGTTTGACTTGGGAGACAGCAGGGTTGCAAATATACTTGTTTTACACACAAAGTAAAAAGGTTTGAAAAGTGAAAAAGTTTGAGCGGAAATAAAATTGTGTTTTGAATGTAGTGACACAAACGGGATACAAGACACTAACTATACTCTGTGAGCTGTGTTGGAGTTTATAAACAAACCTTTGACATAGTTTATATATGCTATTTTTAATATGAACTCAATCCGTTATCTTTTTCAATGCTGTTTGTTTTGGATTCTTTGGAGTGAGAGGGGATCAGGAGCAGTCCTTATTTTGGAACAAGAACAAATGAGATTGAATTGATAGGTGAGTAATGTAAGGAATGACAGCTTGCTCAGTCTCTCAGTTGAACTGTCATTTTAAAACTCCTATCCTAAGGGTGCACTCACACGGTTAATGCAATTCTCTGTGCTCGTTGGGTGTTGTGTCATGGCCGCCCAGCGGCCCAATGCATTTCCAATGGAGGTCACATGGTTTGACCCAACATTGTGTTGTGTGAGGGGGAGGGGCGCAGTCGTGCGCCCCTCCCCCTCACACAACACAATGTTGGGTCAAACCATGTGACCTCCATTGGAAATACATTGGGCGGCCATGACACTACCCAACGAGCATCCAACGAGCACGAGAATTGCATGAAAGGTGTGAGCTCAGCCTATGACCGGCTAAACCTCTAGTCTCATATAATTGGTCCTCAATCATCCTCATTCAGTGGTGGAAACTAACTACTTTTACTAACTAAGTACTTTTACTTAAGTACTGTACTTAAGTACAATTTTGAGGTATTTGTACTTTACTTGAGTATTTCCAATTTCCAATACTTTTACTTCTACACCACTACATCTCGGAGCCAAAATTTGTACTTTTACTTCACTACAATTATTTGAAAACTTTAGTTACGTTACTTTGGCGATTTTAATTTTGATTAGAAAACATACATTAACCGCTTCAACCGTATACATTTCGGCCATTTGAAAATAGCCGATCTACAAGCTCACAATGCGTCGCAACGCGACGCATTGTGAGCTTGTAGATCGGCTATTTTCAATAGGTTTTCTACACATTTTGAATTTGTGAAATGTGACATTCTGCAATGAGTACTTTTACTTTTAGTACTTTAAGTACATTTTGATGCCGATACTTTTGTTTTACTCAAGTACATTTTCAATTCCATACTTTTACTTGTAACAAAGTAGTTCTAAATTGCAGTATTGGTACTTTTACTTAAGTAAAACAATTACTTTTTCCACCACTGTCCTCATTACAAGATGGCACAATTTCCGCCTACTCACTTCAATGACGCAGACAATTTACGCATTACGCTATGATAATGCAATACTGTACTAAGAGAACACACATTTAAGTCACATTATCTCGAAGAAATAATATCTGAAGAACTGATATATTCGCCTCCCCGCTACGACTAAAGAAATTATTAAACTTTTTTAACTGTTGTCTTATACTGCATGGAAGACAATTGAGGTTGTATTGGGTTGAAACCTTATTGGGTTGAAACCCAAACATGGAGATGTCGTACTGTATGTCACATTCTGACATCATAGTAGACAGCCTCAATTTGAGGCACGGGCACTGCTCAGGCCTCTTCTGCGTTGTGCCTCTCTATGAGCTCCTCCACCTCCCTCCGCTTCAGCACCCTGATCTTTGTCTTGCCGTCATCCCGCGTCAGAGTGGCGATCTCCACCTTCTCTACCGAGAGCTTGGTGGCATCCATGGTCCTGTTGAGGACCTTGACGGCCAGGGCCGACGCGGCGGCCAGCGTCATCTCTCCCTCTTTGAACTCCTGCTTCAGCATGGACACCGCGGCGCCGCTGCTGTTGCCGATGCAGGTGGCCTTCCAGCCTCCGTAGTTGCCGCTGGGGTCACTCTGGTACAGCTGGAACCCGTAGTGTTCGTCCCAGCCCATGTAGAGCAGGGACACGCCAAACGGCCTCTTGCCTCCGAACTGCGTGTAGGCCTGTTTCATGTCGCACAGGTGCGTCACAAGCTGCTCGCAGGGAATAGGCTCCCCGTACTGCAACACATATCTCTGTGCGATTAGTCGCAGCTGGTTGGTGAGAACATTAGCATCTGATGTGATTCCGGCTACACTGCAAGCCATGTCCTCGTTGAGCTTGTAAATCTTCTCCGAGAAGAAAGTGTCGTCAAGCAGTTTGTGGACGTTGCGCGTCTCTGCGGCTAACAGGACGCCGTCATTCGCCAGAATCCCCAGACATGTTCCAGCATGGCCGATTGCTTCCATGGCGTATTCCACCTGGTATAAGCGTCCTTCGGGGGAGAAGATGGTTGTTCTGGAATCATATCTGCGAGACATTCTCGCTTTAGAGTAGACTCGAAACCTCTTTCAGTTTGATGCTGGTTGCACTGTAAGTTCAGATATTGAGTCCTCACAGCATGTGCAACTCCACTAATGGGACAGTGGCAGTGCAGCACTGACATGATTATTTATATCCACTAACTCTCCTGATGTGTCATATCTGTGTGCTGATTGGTCAGAGGTTTTCAAAAACATCTCAGTTGCTATGGCAGCAGAAATGCACACATTTGTTAAGATGTGGCATCAAGTTGGTCACAACGTGTGTCTAATTCTGTCTGTCTCTCGCATGTACTGTATGTCTCGCCTATATGTCTGGTGTGATTGGAATGGGATGGAGTGAAGAGAACGAGGCAATCAAAGTACAGACAAAGTACAGACATTTCTGAGATAGAAGTTTTATTACATGAGCAGTAGTTATCCAGACCATCCTTATGTTGCACATTAGGCTATGCCATTTTGACTTTAATATTCAGCTTGTCAAAACATGTAAGGCCATTGATGAGCATGTACTAATACTGTATGTTATTATATACATAGATATATATAAACACTAGATGGCTCAAGGCGGAGTTTCTGACGTCGTTCACCCGGCAGCCATCTTACATCGGGGATACAGTACAGTATGTTCAATGGCAGCTCAAACAGAAACAGTCATAACTCGCTCAAATCTTGACGGATTTACAAACGGGTTGGTTTATTACAAACGTTGTCAACGTGGCTATGATTCAGGACGCTTATCTGCTTAATTTATTTTTTTATATGAACGTCGTATAAAAGCATATAAGTATGCGGACGTCTCTGACGTTTATAACAAACCAAACCGTTTGAAAATCGGTTGAAAATGTAGCAAGTTATGGTCATTTAAGAGTAGCCTACATGCCCCATAGACCCAATGTTATGTGTCCCGAGGTAAGATGGCCGCCACGTAACGACGTCGCTCTCCATTGGCCAACAACGCGGGTGAGCTATCTAGAGTTTATATATATCTATGATTATATATATAAGGCGTTTAGTTTCAGCTGTAAAAAATGTTTGTCTCCGTTGTCTTGATGAGAACCGGAGGTGACTCAGGTGTCTTCATCACAGGGGAGCCTGCAGGAAAGAAGGCAGTTTGACCCATTAAAATCGGGAAAACAAAAAGCATCAACTGTCATTATACGTTTTTCAGGAAAAAAAAACTTGGTTGTAGGCTACTGTACACCTCGTTTTTAGTGAAGTACAATGTTTGTACAAAGTATAAATGTATAAAAACGCATAAACTATTGGCAAAATGGGCATATATACTCAAGTAAAAGTATAATACTTGAGTAAGTGTACTTTCCACAACACAAACCCTGTCCAAATCTCACAGAAATTGGTACACAGTATCTCCGGACCACCACAGGCAGAATTTTGATGCGTATCGCTAGTCCGTAGTCGGCTTCCGATTTTTTTCCAAATTTGAATCACATGACGTGGGTGATGGCATCAACACAGAGCAAAAAACAATTCAATTTTCATCCATAGGGGGCGCCGCAAATGCAAAAAGCTTAAACCGTTTGTTGCAGAAAAATGTTTTTCTTTGGTGGATAAGTCCCCTCGAATCTATTTACACATGATCACAGCGGTGACGTGACATTGTAATTGGCTAGCAAAATTAGTGGGAGGGGCCTAAGTAAGCGATTGCGGCAACCACACTTTGCAATTTTTCAAAATTGCGACTTTTCTAGTATCAGTTATATGTCCATGGCAAAAATAGTTAATTTTGACAAAAATATCCACCACAAGACAGCATGGTGATGCTCCAGCTTGTACGTTTTCTACTTGTTAATTCCCCCTCCCAAAAAAATAACACAAACAGTATTGTTGAACCCCCACAGCTGTAAAATACATACTTGGTGCTGGAAAGTAACATATGGGGACCTCTGGTTCCTCACACTTCACCACAGGGACTGGAAGTAAAAATTGCAGTTAAAAAAAACGACAGTATATACACAGTACATATGTGATCTGTAGACATTTGTATTTACACAACCATAATATGGTTGTGTAAATATTATTTACCCACTGTCAGACAGAAACATGTGTGAACAGTTTAGAAAAGGTGAGGACCATGGCTGAGGGAAGTAGGGGTGCTGGGGGGGCTGTAGCACCCCCTCCCCCCAGGCACAGCCCCCCCTCGAACAGGAGGGGAAGAAGAAAAAAAAGAATACAATATGCTGTATCACAGTATTGGCACCTTATCCTGGTTAATTGCCTGTGTCAGTTCGTTCATATAACTTGCGTGTGGAGAGGGAAAGTAAAGGCCACGTTTGAGCGTGAAAATGCGCGAAAATGCGCGTGCATGATGCGCGTGCACGCGCATTTTTGCGGCGCGCGCTATGCGCGCGCACCCCCTACTAGACGCTCAGCCCCTGCGAGTGTAAAGTACTTCCCGCGGGCCTGGTGAGGACATTGTAGCAGTTTGGTTAAATCTACATACTGTGGGTCCCACATTGAAACCTGTCTAATGGTGTCAGTGACACAGCAAATATAGTCGAAGCCCCACAGTGGTAAAATACGTACTTGGTGCTGGAGAGAGGCAGGCGATCAGTTCAGGCTCTTCCAGTTTAAGCACAGGGTCTAAAGGAAAGAGTGCAGTTTAAATGTATATCCTGTAGTGACAAGCTCTTGTTAATACTCTTCATTGCTTCAATATTCATTAAAAATCACACCCGTGTGAACTGAGTGGTGTATGTCTTATATAGACTGATCAGCTGTGGTCTGACGTAATGTCTGACGTAATGAAATCACACCCGTGTGAACTGGGTGACCATAGCAACCGTGCTCATTTTTTGAGCACAGACAGACAGACTAACAAAGCCAGTTGTAGGAGTGGTTTACACCACTCAAAAAAATAAAAATCACACCCGTGTGAACTGAGTGGTGTAAGGTATTATATAGCCTGATCAGCTCTGACGTAATTAAATCAGCTCTGACGTAATTAAATCACACCCGGGTGAACTGGGTGACCGTAGCAACCATGCTCATTTTTTGAGCACAGACAGACAGACAGACAGACTAACAAAGCCAGTTGTAGGAGTGGTTTACACCACTCAAAAAATAAAACCCGGACAGACTTGAATGATCACTTTGAATAACAGAAATACCTGATCTTCAACCTCACAACACATTGCGAGGTGACGTGTTGTGAGCTTGTAAATTGGCTACTTTTGCGTGACACTGCAGTTTGACAAAGTAGGGCATTAATTTACAAAAAACAAACAAACCAGTAAGACGCCTAAGGGTGAGAAGCGACCTCTCCCTTTAGCATGTCTTGAGTGTACAGGGTTTGATTAGGTCAGATCAACATATGGAATGTGTACAGGGTTTGATTAGGTCAGATCAACATATGGAATGTGTACAGGGTTTGATTAGGTCAGATCAACATATGGAATGTGTACAGGGTTTGATTAGGTCAGATCAACGTATGAAATGTGTACAGGGTTTGATGAGGGCCTTAATCTTCGGGCCTGTTGAGAGCTTCTGGGCGCGGCTGCACTAATAACTTTGGGGTGGGCCTGTCTAGAGTTTGAATGGACAGGTATCAGTCAAAAGGGAGACATCGAAGAGGAAGGATGGATGGGGAAGGATCAACATAATATGTTGATCCTTCCCCATCCATCCTTCTGACATTCCATATTATGGAATGTCAGAACCTGTTCTCCATACTCCATATGGGCTTCCATATGGGCTTAATTGCGACAGCAGATCGCATTTACTATGACATCAGTCATATTGATGTCACGACCTGGGCACCATATATGGAGGCTTTCCAAAGCCCCACAGTGGTAAAATATGTACCTGCTGGAAAGTAGCAAGTGTTCAGCTCAGGTTCTTCCTTTTTAGGCACAGGATCTAGAGGAAAGAGTGCAGTTTAAGTGTCTGTATTCTGCAGATATTTCTGTTTACACAACCATATTTACTCAACCTACACACAAACCCACTGACAGACAGAACAGGTGTGAACAGTAGGCTATAGAAATGATGAGGACATTGCACGTGGCTTGGTTAATCTAAATACTTTGCGTCCCACATTTAAAACGGTTTAGGAAAACCTGTCTAATGGTGTCAGTGACACAGCAAATATAGTCGAAGCCCCACAGTGGTAAAATACGTACTTGGTGCTGGCAAGTGGCAGGCGATCAGCTCAGGCTGTTCCAGTTTAAGCACAGGGCCTAGAAGAAAGAGTGCAGTTTAAATGTATATTCTATATACATGGATCCAATGTAGTTATTATTTAGTGACAAGCTCTCACTAACAGAAATAGTCTGACATGTTGTGTCCTTGTAGATTGGCTATATTTGTGCGTGACACTGCAGTATGGCAAAGTAGGACATTAATATATATTAAAAAAACATAACTTGATATATGGAGATACAAGGTTTTTGCCCGACAGCGTCAGTCTGTTTACTCAACCCTCAGCCAAATGTGTGAACAATAGGAATTAAGAGTTTTATTAAACCTACATATTTTGGGTCCCACATTGGAGACAGAGGGCTATATTTTGAGTGTCTTAAGTACGAGGTCTTATTACTTAACTTAAGACCTGGAGGCGTGGCCAATGCTGTTTAGCTATTTTGAGTGGCCAAACAGCATTGGCCACACCTCCAGGTCTTAAGTTAAGTCATAAGACCTGGTACTTAAGACACTCAAAATACAGCCCAAAAGATGCAATTACTGGGGGCAAGAAAAAAAAAAACTAAAGTAAATTAATAATAACTAGTTACTTGTCCACCAGTCCCTTCCTAAATTTTAAGTAACTAGTGATACGTAATATATTACCATTTTTGAGTAGCTTTTCTACTGTTTGTGCTGGCAATTGGCAGGCGATCAGCTCAGGCTTTTCCAGTTTAAGCACAGGGCCTAGAGAAGAAAGAGTGCAGTTTAAATGTATATTCTATATACACATGGATCCAATGTAGTTATTATTTAGTGACAAGCTCTTGTTTCACTAACAGAACAATAGGAAATAAGAGTTGTATTGAACCTACATACTTTGGGTCCCACATTGCATTGAAAATGGTTTGAGAAACCCTGTCTAATGATACGAGTGATACAGCAAACATAGTCGAAGCCACATAAAATAAAATACGTACGTGCTCGAAAGTAGCAAGTGGTCACCTCAGGCTCTTCCTTTTTAGGCACTGCAGGACCTAAAGGAAAGAGTGCAGTTTAAATATATATGTATGTATGTTTGTATGTATGTATGTATGTATGTATGTATGTATGTATGTATGTATGTATGTATGTATGTATGTATGTATGTATGTATGTATGTTTGTATGTATGTATGAGTATGTATGTATGATTATGTACATACATCTGTAAACATTGTTGTTTACACAAATCAAGCGTAGCGATATTTCATTGAGGCACGGAAGGCAGAAGGTTATATGTATATATAGTTCCCCTCATTCATCCCCCTAGTAATTCATTCTGCTTCTTTAAATCAGCTGCCTCTCCAGGCCACGCCCTCATTCCCACAGTGCAATTCAGGCGGCCTACTTAAGCAGCCTCAGCTCACTACTCATTCTCCATGCTGAGCTCTCAAGCAGCTCGTGTGGCGTCTGCGTGAAAATTTCACCCACCTCCCTGGCCTCCTCCCTGCAGTTCTTAGTCCAGGGGTTATGGGATATTACTGTATTGTTTGCGATTGTGTAGATTCATTGTGTTGAATCATGTGTTGTGTTATTACAGTGTATTGTTGTTCATGGATTATTGTATCTTTGGCTCTGCTCTGGGGGGTCGTTGATATCAGAGCTGTGTCTCGATGCACAGATAATCGGAGATATCAAATGTGATATCAGACCTGTGTCTGGATACGCAGATTATCTGATATCACATGAGCAGAGCCACTCCGCCATACTAACATGCAATAGCTTTGCAATAAATGGTTTATGGTCAATCTGAGCTGAAGTGTCTCAATGAACCACATTTACTCAACCTACACACAAACCCACTGTCAGACAGAACAGGTGTGAACAGTATAGAAAAGAAGAGGACAAGCGGTTTGGTTAAATCTACAGGGCAGGGAGTAATAAGTAATAATTTACATTTTTTTTAAAAGTAACTAATAATACGTAATATATTACCATTTTTGAGTAACTTTTAAATACTTTGCGTCCCACATTTAAAACGGTTTAGGAAACCCTGTCTAATGGTGTCAGTGACACAGCAAATATAGTCGAAGCCCCACAGTGGTAAAATACGTACTTGGTGCTGGCAAGTGGAAGGCGATCAGCTCAGGCTGTTCCAGTATAAGCACAGGGCCTAGAAGAAAGAGAGCAGTTTAAATGTATATTCTATATACAGTACATGGATCCTATGTAGTTATTATTTAGTGACAAGCTCTTGTTTCACTAACAGAAATATGTTGTGTCCTTGTAGATTGGCTATATTTTTGCGTGACACTGCAGTATGACAAAGTAGGACATTAATATATATTAAAAAAACATAACTTGATATATGGAGATACAAGGTTTTTGCACGACAGCGCCAGTTTGTTTACTCAACCCTCAGCCAAACATGTGTGAACAATAGGAATTAAGATTTTTTTTATTAAACCTACATACTTTGGGTCCCACATTGCATTGAAAACGGTTTGAGAATGAGTGACACAGCAAACATAGTCGAAGCCACATAGTGGTAAAATACGTACGTGCTGGAAAGTAGCAAGTGGTCACCTCAGGCTCTTCCTTTTTAGGCACTGCAGGACCTAAAGGAAAGAGTGCAGTTTAAATGAAAACTGTCCAGGACACCCTGTCTAATGGTATGAGAGACACAGCACACATAGTGGAAGGAAGGCCCCACAGTGGCAAATATATGTATAGGCCTACGTGTTGGATACTTACAGAACCAAAGCGGTTCATGCTGTGACTGTCCTTTCATCACAGGGCCTAGAGATAGGAATGAACAGAGTGCAGTAAGTCCAAACTGCTACATTTCAGGGGGAGAAAGAACCTGTGTTCCAACAGATGCAATGTAGTTATTTAGTCCCAACCTCTTGTTATTACTTTATTTGTTACGTAAGGGATAATATCTGGCTAGGTGGTCATTGTCGGGAGATAATTCACCGACAAGGAGTTTAACCACAGAGGCGAAGCCGAGGTGGTTAAACTCCCTGAAGGTGAATTATATCCCGACAATGACCACCTAGCCAGATATTTAATACATTGACCCAAAACACAACAAAAAAGTAGTAAGTTCACGCTGGCTGCGTCTGGCCAGCTGCAGGGCTGCAGCACTGTCGGAAAACAAGGCAGTGAGTTGATCAAATCGAATCTCATTTTCGGGTACTGCTTCGTCTATTTCTCGCTCAAATGTTTTCAAAAACATTTTTTGAGAGCAATGTTTAGCTTACATTGTGTGTCACTAGTGTGTGTGTGTTTACACGGCTGTCATGTTGGAAATAGCAGTAAATCAAGCGGGGCGCAGCCGCGCAGCTGGTGCTCAGAGGGTTTGATTAGGCAGAGGTCTGTTATACAGCGGAGCGGTCATTATCAACACATAACTCACCGCTGAATTCAGCGATTGACCAATCAGAATCAAGCATTCAACCAAGCCATGTAATAAATATTTATAACCCCCCCCCCCCCCCCCCCCCCATTTAGAAGAAAAGTTGTGAAATACGTACTTCTTGGTCCTGACCGTCCTGGATACGAGTCAATACACAGGCCTGGGGGAAAGAGTGTCGTTAATGAAACACCAACTACAAATACATCTGTAGACACTTGTTTTACTACTATACTATACTATACTATACTATACTATACTATACTATACTATACTATACTATACTATACTATACTATACTATACTATACTATACTATACTACACAACCCGACAGCCAAATAGAAGAGTGTCATTTTTTTCCTCCACAGTCTAGAAGAGGATTGCAGAAGTTTAGGCCTTTTATTGAACCACTTGTCAACCAGGCGCCAATATGGTGGTCATGTCATTATCTATACATGATTATTATACCAATTTTCTAGAAGTTTTAAGAATCGTGACACAATATGAGCTGCAATGTGGACATTTTTGTGGTTGTTTCTATTTTTGAAATACTACTAAAAAATAGGGATTAAGTTGAACATTGGATCCAAATACCAACTTAAAATAACAGATCTGCAAGCTTACACAGCAGGTCACACGAGTGTCTGCTTGAGTGTGTGCTGTGCTGTGTCACTAGTACTGAAACACTTACCGTTGTTGGGCACTGACTGGATGCTGATGATAGACTGATATCCAATCCTGTGAGTGACAAGAGGTTACACACTGTAAGACATGCGTTCCCAAAGTGGGGTCCGGGGACCCCTGGGGGTACTTGAGGGAGTTCCAGGGGGTACCTAGCTCAATTATAGTTATGGGACTGTAACTCTGAGAGTGTACAAATTTGTACACTCTCAGAGTTAAATTAACAGTGGTTTTAGAATATACATTGGGGTACCAGAGATAGAAATGCCATTAAATCGGGGGTCCGTAGCATAATGCGTGTGAAACTGGGGGTCCTTGAAATTAATATGTTTCGGAATCACTGCTAGAGCCGTAAAAATCTCCCTTATCGGGGTCACTGGCATATGTTTTCAAATGGGGGGTCCGTGGCCTAATAAATGTTGATTTCTTGACATGAAAAAGTTTGGGAACCACTGCTGTAAGATATCACAACCAGCAGGCAGCAGCTAGCATAAAGAACCACTTGACATAGAAAGAAAACTTTCAGAAAACCTTTAGGATTTAGAAGCCATTTCTTTTAGAATCGGCCTCGGGTATAAATGGGTTAACCCATTTAGGCCTGATGTCGAGATTTAAAGAAATGTCTTCTAAATCCTGACAGTTTTCTGAAATACCTCGTTTCTATATCAGTGGTGCTCAATATTTCATGTCAAGGACCCCAAAAATTACATGTAATTGGCCACCAACCCCCATTTGAAAATATGTTGTTTCAGGGACCTCCCATGCAGAAGCAAAGATTTGCGTTAAAAACGTTCACTCTGGAAGAATATATATATATTCAAAGATTTGCGCAACATTTTCACAAATTTTCAAAAATAGCAGACCTACAAGTTCGTAGTGCGGCACTCGGTGCCGCGCTACGAGCTTGTAGATCTGCTATTTTTCAATAGCTAAAGTATAACCAAACGTGGTTCCCGCCCCCAGAATGGGTTTTTAAATCCCAGGCCATTCACCTCTCCTCCTCTCCCTCCAGTAGCTTCCTGTAGGTGGAGATCTCGATGTCCAGGGCCAGCTTGACGTTCATCAGCTCCTGGTACTCCCTGACCTGCCTGGCCATGTCGTGCTTGGCCCTCTGCAACGCGTGCTCCAGGTCCCCGACGCGAGCCGTGGCGTCCTTCACCGCGTTCTGGCCGCGCGCCTCCGCCTCCGATATCTGGTCCTCCACGGTGGAACGCTGAAGGTGTAGGAGGTCAGGGGGGGTGCAACGGTTAACACCCCTGAGCGCACAGGATGGAGTTCCCCCGCCCTAGTATAAATTAGTAACGCCCAGCGCTCAAGACGGAGATTGATCAAAAGAACGGAGATTATTGATATCAAAACCGATCGCATCGCTCCACAGGCTGGGAGCGTCTGTTGCGCAACACTCAATGTTATTTTCCGGTGGGACGCCATCGAAAATGTTCCCCCCCCATTTTAGCCGACGTGAATAACTCTTGGTCTAAATCATTCCGTCCAATTCTAAGAAAATATTATGTGTTAGACGGCCCACCGCGGTCCTGTCGCTAGTCGCGTTAGAATTAATCATACCTCCCGTTGTTGCCGATCGCCTCAAGAGTGTTTTGGCTACATCAAGCTACTTCAGCCACATCCGGGATAACATCCGGTCCGTTGCTAAATGTTCTCCGCATGCTATAAATCGCTGGGCGCTATGATTTAATGGATTAAATAACCCTGGGCGATCGGGGTGATCTTATTTGATTATAAAATATTTTTGATAATCAATAATAAATAATCTATCACTATAGTTAGTTTAAAGGATTGTTGAGAACAGACCTCAGAATGTACTTGTTTCTGTGTCGCACTGTGCTCAGATTGCATGCAGCGTCAGACTCTGATCAGCAGCCTTAATAACAATGACACAAAGTCACCTTTCACAGCATTTGACATGTCAATTCTTTACAGTTAGGTGTGTTTCTTTTTGTCTTTATTTGCTGCTACTATACACATCATCAACACAAGCGTCAGTGGTGACTCTGACTGGGAGTACTCGCCTGTGCCTTCACGGAGTGGATCTCGTTCTGCAGCCGGCTGATCAGGCTCTTGAGCTCGGCGATCTCCAGCTTGGTTTCACTCAGTTCACTGCTGTGCTGGTCGGCCGTGGCGGCCATCTGGTCAAACTGGTGCAGGCGGAAGATCGAGTAGAAGAGGTTTAGTTTGTTACTTACGACACACCTCAAATAAAATGTTTGTATTTTGTCATGTGACGTATCCCGTGTAGAAAATTGCAGATCTACAACAGAGTATTAACCCATTTAAACCCTGAGACGATTCTACAAATGTCTTCTAAAGACAGTTTTCTGAAAAACCTATGTTTCTATGTCAGTCGTTCTCAAACATTTTTATGTCAAGGACCCCCAAAAATATATGCAATTGGCCGGCTCCCATTGTTAAGAAACCTTTGTTATTGCATATTTAAATACACAAACAGCATGCCTGAATGAAATTATTCACGCTAAAGGATTAGTGAGTGTTTTTTCTTTTCTTTTTTGTAAAAGTACAAGTTGGTACAATTGGCTCACAGCCTCTGCCTGCATGAAGACCAAAGGCCTAATATTTTCCTGGGTCAAGGGAGGATTCCTTCTTGCTAAGCTAGTGGCTAAAAATATTTTGACAGGCCTTGATGTCATCGTAATGCCTGATTTTACACTTGGTTGCATGCTGAAAATAGCAGATCTACAAACTCACATCGAGCTAGTAGCTGCTTATAGATCTATTTTCTGAAAGCAACCAAACACAACATGACTTGTCTTCTATAGTTCTACTGGGTCTCTTCTCCATTGGTCACTCCCTAACATTTTTGTCTAGTTTTTATCTGACAAAATATTTAGTTTTGGTCATCGTAGATTAGTCTTTAGAGAAACAAGAGGAACTAACCAGGTGCTCAATGGAGGTAGCAGGATGTGATAATGATAAAAAGATGCTCACACGGATCAAATAATGGGATCAATACATGATAAAAAGAGAAGGATCCGGGCACACAAGGTTAAAAACTGAGGAACGCCTTTATTAATTTAAAAGGCAACTGCCAACATGTTTCGACCTAACAGGTCTTCATCTTGCCCTGATGAAGACCTGTTAGGTCGAAACATGTTGGCAGTTGCCTTTTAAATTAATCCTTCTCTTTTCTCTTTTTATCTTCTTCTCTTTTTATCTCTCTTTAAATCGTAGATTAGTCTTTATTTAGTTTTTATTTAGTTTTCGTCAGTGAAAAAAGGCAATGGTCCATGGAATCACCCTTATTCTCACCTTGACCTTGTACCAGCTCTCGGCCTCCGTGCGACTCCGCGCAGCGAGGTCCTCGTACTGGGCTTTGACCTCTGACACGATCTGGTCCATGTTCAGATCGCGGGAGTTGTCCATCTGGACGACCACCGACGTGTCCTTCGTGCTCTCCTGCAACTCACACAGTTCCTGTGGCAAAACCAACAGCGCTATGGTGAGCAGCACAAAACTACCATGACGGCAAACGCAAACAGAATAGGTTTTCATAGCTCACATTTGATCGAACCCTTTAAGACTAGGGGTGCACGATTATAAAATTAAGACCGGTATCCGATTATTTGCAGGGTCATATCTGCCGATACCGATTCTGAACAGACGGATTATGCTGCCTTCAAACATTAGAAATACACAAAACAAAAGCGACAGAACCATTGACGGTCACATTATTATTGCGTCATCAACATCTGTGAAAATATCTGGATTATTTTTAGATCGATCCGATATGGCATTTTATGGCCGATTTCGATATGCTACCAATTATATTGTGCATCACAATTTAAAACCATTATGTCATTGACCTGAGGTCCCTTCCATGGCCACCTCCCTTTTCCCCTCTACACGAAAGCTCAAGGCTAGGCGATCTACTATAGATTGCCTATTTTCAGCCAGTTTTTCGTGTAATGTTTGCCTATTATGAATAGGGAAGCCAGGGTTCATGTGGTTATGTATGCTTTATTAGAATCAACGGCAGGATTAATTGTGTAAAGATGCGTTACCATGTCATAGAGTCTCCTGAGGAAGTTGATCTCATCTTCCAGACTAGTGACCTTGTCCTCCAGGTCCACCTTGCACAGATAGCCAGTATCCACATCCTAGATGAAGACACCATTTCATCAGATAAACCCTGTGTACAGTAGCCTACAGTACATCATGTCCCGGTTCTTCTCTGTGATGGAGCGTCTCACATTTTATGTGAGTTGGTCAACTGAAGGCCTGAGGCCGATTCTATAAATGCCTTCATTAGCAGCAGTTCTCTAACTTTTTTGTGACAAGGAGTAAGGACCCCATAAATGTATATAAATTTGGCCACGGCCCACGGACCCCCCGTCTAAAATTAAGAAGAGATGATTTGTTGTTTAAAAAATCACACCCGTGTGAACTGAGTGGTGTAAGGTCTTATATAGACTGATCAGCTGTGGTCTGACGTAATGTCTGACGTAATGAAATCACACCCGTGTGAACTGGGTGACCATAGCAACCATGCTCATTTTTTGGTACGAACAGACAGACAGACACGTAAACTAACAAAGACAGTTGTAGGAGTGGTTTACACCACTCAAAGAAGTATTCAAAAATGTTCAAAAATAGCAGATGTACATTAAAGCTCGCAGGGAGCTTGTAGATCTGCTATTTTTGAATAGCCCACGCTAAATCTAAAATTCCACAGATGCTTTCTCGGTTTTAATGGGTTTGGTTAACAACTGTGGATAAACACTGCATGTTTAACACACAGTTAAAACACCTGTTTTCACTTTAACTCAGAGTAACTCATACGAATAATTTTATTTTATTTTACACTGCACAGATAATTCAATCTTTCCTCCTAATGGAAGGTGTTTTAGTTGTCGAGGTTAAGAAAGTGTTTTTGCTGTTATAGTCCAGTAATAATGTAATTTGACCTCTAACTAATTGCAAAAAAAAAAAACTCAGCTGATTTTGCATCTTCAATATATCCTGAATAACAGAAAAAAAGTTGCCTGGAATTGTCTGAGGGGAAAGTGTTGAAAATGGCCTGTACAGTATGGCCACCATTGACATCCTATTATAAGGCAATATTTTCTAAATGTCCTTATGCTTTAAGTAGCATGTGACATATCAAACTAGGGGGCTTTCATGGTGCTGAATCCATTCCAAGCATTAGTTTTGCATAAAAACACTCATTGGGCTAAATTTGGCCATAGGAACTTGCCAAAATGTGATGATGTCAGCACATTTGGGCAAGTTGCTATGGCCAAATTTAGCCATTTTCAACACTTTCCCCTCAGACAATTCCAGGCAACTTTTTTCTGTTATTCAGGATATATTGAAGATGCAAAATCAGCTGATTTTGTTTTTTTGCAATTAGTTAGAGGTTGATCCTGTATTTTCCATAGATTTCCTGTACTATTATTTGCTGGGAACAACTAATGCATTTTCCAGTACTGTCTAACAATGATTTGTACCTTTTTAAGATTGACAAACTCATTCTCCGTTTCATTCCTCTTGTAAATCTCCTCCTCGTACCTGCAACCAGACACAGGAAAACAAAAACACGCCAGGTTACATTTATGTGACTTAGAATCTTAGATTAACGTTACAAACATAGAAGGACCACTTCACACAAGATGGCACCATTTCTTTGTCTCAGAGGAGATCTGTGGACAGTTCCGAAACCTGCCTACCAGTGACATCATCGGTAGGCAGGTTTGGTCATTAAAAACGAGATTTCAAACTTTCGTTGTGGTTTCATCAATGTACAGAACAATGGCTTCTATTTCAGCATGCTAACTTTCCAGGAAGAACAGTCTGCAGTTTAGCTTGTAATCCCCCTCGAAGATGTCATTGGTACTAGGCATGTTTCTGAACTGTCCACATCATTTCTCCTCTAAGACAGAGTTAGTAGACAAAAATGCTACCAGCTTAACCCATTTTGACCTGAGATCAGATTCTAAAAATGTCTTCTACATCCTGACAGTTTTCTTAAAAAGCTATGTTTCTATGTCAGTCGTTCTTCGATTTAAAAAAAATAGCAGACCTACAAGCGTAGATCTGCTATTTTTCAATAGCTAAAGCATAACATGGTGCTATCACATGATGCTAACACCAAAATGGGTGTAAGGACTGTAAGCGCTCCCTTTAATGTCTTACTTTGTCTTGAACTCCTCCACACTCCTGTGCATGCTGTGATTCTCCTGGTCCAGCCTGCTCTTGTCGTTGCTGACCATGTCCAGCTGCCTCCGCAGGTTGGAGATGTAGGCCTTCATCATGGGCTCAATGTTGGACGAGGCTGTGGTCTGCTCCTGCAGCAGCGTCCACTTGGTCTCCAGCATCTTGTTCTGCTGCTCCAGGAATCTCACCTGGAAAAAAAACACAAACAAAAAACATTAACGGGTGTGACTGTAGGCTACGAAATGTACATGTTTGATTATGAATGATTCGTGCAATGGATTAATATACTAAAGTATGACTGTATTAGCCTGGAAAGTGGAAAGTGGATCCTGCTAGAGCGAAATACTCAATACTAGGCTATGAATTTATGCCATAATTCTCTGTTTCTCAACGTCAGTTCCAGGGACCACCAGCGGTCCAAATGCACCCTCACAGGGTCTGTAACTCCAAGAGCGTACGAATAGAACCAAATGGGGCCCTTTTGGGGTCCATTCAATGGTGAGTTAAATTCCAGTATTAGTTTAGTTCAGTGATTCGCGGCCTTTTACATTTCAAGGCCCCCGGTTTGATATGCATCATCAGGACACAGACCCCATTTTTGTTTATCCCTGGGACGCCCTATCTGTCACATTCTCAGTGTTTATTTCACTCTGAGAGTGTGCAAATGGAACCAAATGGACCCTTATGTGTCCATTCGGTTCCATTTACAGACCCGTAGAGGTCCATTTGGACCCCTAAGTACCGGAAAGTACATTTTATTTGTGGAGCACCTGTCACAGTCAAAGTTTTAAAACAGAAGAACAACAATAATAGCCAAAATATGAAATAAACCAATCAACCAATGAGATAGAGGAAACCAAAATATTGGACATCACAACACAGGACGAGTCACAACACGTCACATTATGATCAAATGAAGCAATGTCGATGTCGCGCACTGTAGTCAGACGTTCAACTTTCTCAACCGGTGATAACACTGGTGGAACAGGCCTCTTACCTTATCAATAAAGGAAGCAAAGCGGTTGTTGAGGCCCTTGATCTGGTCCTTCTCGTGGGTGCGGACAGCTTGGACGGTGGGGTCAATGTCCAAGTCGAGCGGCGCCAGCAGGGTCTTGTTGATCACCACAGGGGTGATGGGACCCCCCAGGTAGGGTCCATAGCTGGCCCTGGTGCTGCTATAGGACCCCAGGGACATGCTACTGAAACCTCCTGCCGAGCTGTACAGGCCGGAACGGCTGCTGCCCTTCTTCCTCAGACTCATGGTTGGTTTGGTGGTGGTTGACTTGTTCTGTGTGGTGGAAGAAGAGTCCCTGTTGGTGTGGAGAGAGCCAGGAGTGTTAGGGGAGGTGAGAGGTGTCCTGTGTTGACGTAGGCCTTTTATACACACAACAAAGGGTGTGGTGTGGCATAATATGTGGCTCACCAATGTGGAGGAACCTGGTTGGTCAGTCACATACCACCCTGGGTCCCTGTCTAGCACCCCCCCCCCCCCCCCCCCCCCCTCGATCAGGGTGTCTTACTGGTTTGAAAACTTTAGTTGCTAGTGACTTTATAGATTGTGAGTATTATTACAAAACATACCTTAACCAATTCAGCCATACAGTATATATACATTTTGGCCATTTTAAAATAGCCGATCTACAAGCTGTATAGATCTGCTATTTTCAAACGATTAAAAAAAAATCACACCCGTGTGAACTGAGTGGTGCAAGGTCTTATATAGCCTGATCAGCATTGGTCTGACGTAATGTCAGTGACCATAGTAACCATGCTCATTCATTTGGGCCCCACGTACAGGTACATAGAAACATAGATACAGACAAAGCTGGTTATTGGAATGGTTTTCACCACTCAAAAAAAATATATTGTATGCATTTGAAAAGTTGTGAAACAGGTCATTCTGCATAATGAATACTTTCTACTTTTGGTACTTTAAGTCCATTTAGCTATCGATACTTTGGTAATTTTACTGATGAAACTTTTGAATTCCAGACTTTTAACTTGTAACAGAGTATTTCATTGCAGTATTGATATAGTATTTTTACTCAAGTAAAACATGCGAGTACTTTTTCCACCACTGGCCCCACAGCTACCCATCGCTACACCAACGGGTTGCATTGTTCCTGCCGCTGGTCAGGAATCCTGCCTCCTTGAATAGAACCAAGGTATTCCACTACAGGTGTAGCCTGGCGCAGCCACACTTCACCCGCCCCTATTGCATATGCATATTCCCCGAGGCGGATTAGCCCAGCGCAGTAGTATATTAGTATCGCTACTACAGGTGTTTCCCAAAACCACCATTTAGACCTGAGGACGATTCTACAAATGTCTTCTAAATCCTGACAGTTTTCTGAAAAACCCATGTTTCTATATTAGTGGTTCTCAAATTATTTCATGTCAAGGCCAAAAATGTTATGAAATTGGCTGCCGACCCCCATCTGAAAATATGTTGTTCAGGCCCCCAGAAGCAAAGATTTGAGTTAAAAACGTTCGCTCTGAAAGAATATATATGCAAAGATTTGAGGCACAATTTCACGATTTTTCAAAAATAGCAGATCTACAAGCTCGTATCACGGCACCGGCTTGTAGATCTGCTATTTTTCAATAGCTAAAGTATAACGTAATGCTTAAAACACCAAAAGGGGTTCCCGCCCAAAACCACACAAAAATACTATAGCCGATCTACAATCCGATCTATTTTAAATATTTATTTAAATATTGAAAATCTGTGATAAATTAAATAAACACTGAGGATTTTACTGTGTTAATTGCTAGAAACGTATAACCATACAGGAACCCTGGCGTCCCAATTCACATCATAACAGGCGAACATCCAGCTAAAACAGTCAATCTACACTACAGGGTCACAGATATGTGTCGCAAACGCAGAACATGAGCCGGTAAATCTGATATTTTCGGTGAAGACATTTGGTGTAGAGCGAAAGGAGGGGACCGCATGGACCCAGAGTTTCCAGAGTTCCACTTTCTGTTGTCAGTCGTTCAATAAAATTAATTCGAGTGATCCGTGTCAGTCAATAATAATGTGGGAACACAACACTGCCTTAGTGCCTATTTTCCTTACAAGATCTCCATCCAGCTGATTCAAATTCAATAATAATCAATGGCTCTGACACTTGCTCTTAGCAGTAGGCTAACTCCTGCCCTGTGTTTCATACTTTTTATTAAAGTGACTTCAGCGCTCGATAATAAGCATTCATCACCAGGGATTGAGAGACCAGTAGTTGGTTTTTGTATAAAGGGACACAGAAGTCATCAAATGTAGTGTGTATGGACTGTGGCTCTGCTGTTTATGTGGAAACAAGTTCTGGTTCTACCGAATAACCTGTATGGTGGGTTGGATCTGAGTCTTCACTAACAGAGTGTGGAAGAAAATCAATACAAAGACGGGTTGTGTCAATAGAAAGCCTACTTTCCTTAGTGGACGCACTCTGAGCCCCCCACCACACGTATAAACGGTACTTTTTGGCCAAAAAGGGATTTTGTTTCCACCGGGAAAAAAAATACTTTTAGTTACTCCAATGCGCCCTCTACCGATATTGCCCAGAGAACTGCCTCATAGAGAATATTTTTCCTCCGGTGAAATTAAATCCCTTTCTGGCCAAAAAGTACCGTTTATATGTGTGGTGGGGGGCTCAGAGTGCGTCCACTAAGGAAAGTAGGCTTTCTAATGACACAACCCGCCTTTGTTTTGGTGAGTAGCAAAAACGTTCTTTTAAAATACGCTAAAGAGGAGAGGCTGGTCTGATTTCGATTTGAGATTTAAAACCGAAAGTCCCATAGCCTTATACTGCAGGGCAGAATCGTAGAAGCAGTAGAAGGCTATGGACCAGAGCTAGTCTAGTTCACACTGCTGACATTCTGTCTCGTGAGCCTTTGATCTGAGTTGGCCTTTAAAGGCCGCACATCCAATCAGACCCTAGAGAATCATCTGGTGGCCTAGCTGCTCTTCACACGCAGCCCTGAGATCAGAGAAGATCACTTTATGATCAATCAGCTGGCAAGGGTTTGGACCTCCATTGTATTCATTCTTCCCAGTGTCAAAGAAAGAGAAAAGAATTCTGTTTAATCATAAGCTGCAGTACAGTTTGAAGGTAAACACACACATCCATGGTGACAGTTCTGTACTGAGAGTACTGAGTCCCAACCCGTTCCTCTTTATTCTTGTTTAAAAAAAATACATTGTGAAATAAAATAGCCAAAACAAGCTCATGACGTGAGCACTTGCATGATTAACTAGGTCATTCATTTACGAAATAAATGTAAAAAAATTCAAATGTGGAGTTACAAGGTTTCTGATAGGCCTATTTTATTCATACTTTCAATTCTTGCCAATTCTATATTCTGTCACCTTTGATGTCATCCAATCCGATGGTAACCAAGGGAGACTGTGCTATACGGCTGCTGCTGTTATGTGGCGCACCAATGTGGAGGAACCAGCCGGTCTGTCACATACCACCCTGGGTCCCTGTCCGCCCCACAGGAGTGGTGGAAAGTAACTACGTATACTTAAGTACTTATAAGTAAAAAATAAATCAGGTACTTTTACTTTACTTTCCAAATTTTAAATTTAATTGAATTCCGATTTTCTATACTATTACTCCACTACATCTCAGAGACAAATATTGTACTTTTACTCCACTACATTAGTTACTAGTTAGCCTACTTTCTAGATTTTGATTATTATTACAAAACCTACATTAAAATGGAGGTTGGGTTTGTATAGGAAGAGGGCGGGCCAGCTAAAATAAATATAAAATATCTAAATACTGAATCGAGCAACTTAAAACTGTCTGGGGTGTTCACATAAGCCTGGGTAGACGATTAAATTACCAAAACTTTAAGTGAAATATCCCTTTAACCAATCTGACAATCTAACAATCTGTGCTGTTGTTGTCAGGCTTGGCTACAACAGGTTGCAACTGCAGACTCTCTCCACATGAGGGCAGCATAGGGATGGCTGCTTTCTGTCAACCTTCACAAACGCATGCAATTATCTGTCAACTCAAAACACTTGCTGTTTCCGAGCCTCCGAGGTGTCCCAAACAGAACTAGACTACATTCATTCATTTGTAGTCGCCTACTGCGGTGAATAAGATATACAAGCTCACAACGTAGTTCCACTTTGAGTCACATTGATTTATAGTATACCTTTATTATTGAGCTGGCCTCGACGGAATTTCAGTCGCCCAGGCCTTGTTGGAAAGCCAGGTGACGCGAGGCTAGTAGTAGTCGGTCGCCCACAGAGGCAGCACAGCAGTTTGATTTAGAAAGATACAGTTCTGTGTGAGACTGAGACACAACAATACAAAGGTAAGAAATAACATTAAGTAGCACCATTAATAATACAAAAGTATACATACAATAAATGATACAAGCTCTCCTATATGCAGAACATCAACAACACCAGGTTATAGCCCAAACATTTAGACTCTCGTAGGTTTTTTTCGATTCTGACGAATGGAATCGAAAAAAACCTACGAGAGTCTAAATGTTTGGGCTAACCAGGTTACACTACACTACAGTCACTTACTTTCATTACGCCGGCTGGCGCATGGGGCAGAAACAAAGTTTCTCCACTTGCATCTGTCTTCTCTAGTATTATATGGTCCCCCAGGCCCCAGCTGGCCTGCTCTGCCTCTGATGTTGCATGGTTCTGCTTCTCTATCCTGCTAAACGCATGTCATGCTACTGATTCTAGGGCCTCCCTTTCTTTCTCTTGGCTTCTGGTTCTGGGTCTGGGGTCCAGACAGTGTAATGCGACTCTCGGGGTAGCGTTGATGTCCATTCTGACTTCTGAGGACATGATGCATTGCCAACCCAGGTCCATATAGTGCAGAATATAACCATAACAATCGTTCATTTTGTGATAAAAGCATGAAATTTGGTACACATATAGCCAAAGGCATCTCAAACATAATTGGATGTGGAGGCATCCTGAATTTTCAACATGGCACCCATGGCAGCCATTTTTCAAAATGCCACCATTGACATCCTATTATAAGGCAATATTTTCTAAATTTCCTTGTGCTTTAAGTAGCATGTGACATATCAAACTAGGGGGTTTTCATGATGCTGAATCCATTCCAAGCATTAGTTTGGGCTAATTGGCCAAATTGGGCTAAATTTGGACATGGCAACTTGCCCAAATGTGCTGACATCAAGTTGCTATGGCCAAATTTAGCCCAATGAGTGTTTTTATGCAAAACTAATGCTTGGAATGGATTCAGCATCATGAAACCCCCTAGCCCGTCTCCGGACCCCCCGGGTTGAGCTCCTTTGGACCCCTACCCCGTAGGGTCCGGTATCATCGGCTTCAAGCGACATGGGATGCAATCTGACTTACCCTGATTTACCCCTGTGCTGCGGTGTGGGTGTCACGCTGACATATTCCAAAAGAAGCATATGAACGCTATAGGAGACAACGAACCCTCTGACCCCCCCCGCGAACGGCTCAGAAGCCGTTAAGTATTTTTAATGTTTGTACGACCGTTTTGGCAGCTCTCTTCCTTCCTTCCTTGACTTCCTTATTGACATCCTATTGTACCGCCTCCATCACTGTGGCTGGCTACCTGCGACAGAGGCAGGAACGCGCAGATAGCCAGTTCCGGCGCTCAGTTTGCAGAGTTGCAGTACATTTCAAGCACAACTCAATACAAAGACTGTTGTTTGTGATGGTCTTGGGCCCTGCTTGGGCCAGAATATGTGCAGGCATGATAGTGGAATATATGTGGATAATTTATGGATGTCGAGTTCTGTAGTTTTCCATTTACAGTCTGTGCCAGTGGAGTAAAACCAAACCAGTAAAACAAATTACATAATTACTCAAATTCATCTACTGTCCACACTGTCATTTTTTGAAAAATGTAGTTCAATTAAGGTAAACTTTAATGTAACCAAAACCAAATATAAACTTTTTAATATGTCTGTCTGTCCGAGGGAGACCAATTAGTGTGAAATGTCACTAACATCAGCCCTGCTGTGTGTGTGTGTGTGTGTGTGTGTGTGTGTGTGTGTGTGTGTGTGTGTGTGTGTGTGTGTGTGTGTGTGTGTGTGTGTGTGTGTGTGTGTGTGTGTGTGTGTGTGTGTGTGTGTGTGTGTGTGTGTGTGTGTGTGTGTGTGTGTGTGTGTGTGTGTGTGTGTGTGTGTGTGTGTGTGTGTGTGTGTGTGTGTGTGTGTGTGTGTGTGTGTGTGTTCCAATAGCATCTCTCTGGCTATAATTAATCTGTCATCCCCCTTGTCCTCTGTCACCAGGACCTCTAGTACTGATGGTTTTATCTCCCACCAGGACCTCTAGTACTGCTGGTTTTATGTCCTACCAGGACCTCTAGTACTGCTGGTTTTATATCCTACCAGCCCCTCTAGTACTGCTGGTTTTATGTCCTACCAGGACCTCTAGTACTGCTGGTTTTATATCCTACCAGCCCCTCTAGTACTGCTGGTTTTATATCCTACCAGGACCTCTAGTACTGCTGGTTTTATCTCCTACCAGGACCTCTAGTACTGCTGGTTTTATATCCTACCAGGACCTCTAGTAGGCTACTGCTGGTTTTATATCATGCCATGACCTCTACAAGGTTGTAGATAATTGAAGACCCCACCCAGACAGGCACCCACCGGCACGGAATAATTTTCTCCCGGAAAGTCCAAAAGGGTGAAGAGATACAAGATCCCCTTAGTGCAGTGGTTCTCAAAGTGGGGTCCGGGGACCCCCAAGGGTACTTGAGGGAGTTCCAGGGGGTACCCAGCTAAATGATAATTTGGAACCAAATGGACCCTTATGGGTCTGTAACTCAGAGTACAAATGGAACCAAATGGACCCGTTAGGGCCCATTTGGTTCCATTTGTTGGTTCCATTTGTACACTCAGAGTTAAATTAGCATTGATTTTACTATATAAATTGGGGGTCCCAGAGATAGAAATGCCATTATATGGGGGTTCCGTAGACTAATGCATGTCAAACTGGGGGTAGTTGAAATTAAACGGGTTTAAAATCACTGCTAGAGCCGTAAATATCTTCTATTATGGGGGTCCCTGGCATATCTGGTGGTCCGTGGGCTAATTAGTGTCAATGTGGGGGTCCTTGAGATGAAAAAGTTTGGGAACCACTGCCTTAGTGCACACTAGCAGGGATACAAGATGCCCTTAGTGCACACTAGCAGGGATACAAGATGCCCTTAGTGCACACTAGCAGGGATACAAGATGCCCTTAGTGCACACTAGCAGGGATACAAGATGCCCTTAGTGCACACTAGCAGGGATACAAGATGCCCTTAGTGCACACTAGCAGGGATACAAGATGCCCTTAGTGCACACTAGCAGGGATACAAGATGCCCTTAGTGCACACTAGCAGGGATACAAGATGCCCTTAGTGCACACTAGCAGGGATACAAGATGCCTTAGTGCACACTAGCAGGGATACAAGATGCCTTAGTGCACACTAGCAGGCTGGGGAACAGTTATTTCCCTCAGACGGTTAAATAAGGGTGAAAACCCCTCTGTACTTTGCACTATATACACTTTCATTGACTGATATTCTTGCGCTGTTTTTATTGTTTATTGAGTGTTAGGTCGTTTTATCATGTTTTTATTGTATTGGAGGGGGAGGGTCAGAGCGTACATTTTCACATGTTTGCAACTTAACAGTGCATCTAAGTGACAATAAAGTGAATCTGAATCTCCAGTACTGCTGATTTTATATCCACAAACCTCTATTGCTGCTGCTTTTCTATCTCAAATAATAATGATACATTTTATTTCTATTGCCCTCATTCACAGGGAATCCCAGAGTGCTACATGGTTAAACTACATAATCAATAGAGGGTTAAAAGCAGGGTTTAAAAAAATGTCGAGCCCAAAAGGATATTGCTGACAGTGTTTACACAACAATTTAACACTGAAAAGCCCTTCCAAACGAACACTTCTTTGGCCTGCTTTAACACAATCAGCGCCAGGATTCCTTCAAAAATATACGATATATATATGATATATATATGATATATATATGATCCAAAAAGCATTCACATTTTGAACGAGAGGTGGATGAGGAGCAGAAATGAAGCGCTAGTGTATATCCATCAGATCAAAACCACGGAGAGCGCCCTGCATTAGGAGAGACGAGGCATTCTTTCTGCCACGCTAACAGCTAAGTGAACGGGAAGCTAATATGGACGAGAGTCCGACTGAAAAATAAAACAAAGGAAACGATTCAGAATATTCTTCTCTCGCCTGATATCATTGAGGATGCGCTAGGACGTGTACACACGTCGTATGGAGTTGTCGGTTCGATTCCCTATGACTTATCCAGACGTCCTACGGATGGAATGTGTTTTAAGAGTCTGTGGTGCTCTTGAAACAATAGAGGAGCCTTCCTGCTCCTCCACAGGTGCGGCGCTGCCGAGCAGAAGGCCCGGTGCCCCATTGTGCATAGATTGAGGAGGAATCTGTTGGTAGATCTGAGGGTGGGATCTGAGGCATGCGAACAGATTCTTCTAGTACCAGGACCTCTTGTACTGCTGTTTTGTTTTCTATCCTACCAGGACCTCTACATTAGACTTCATCTATTAGAAAATATCCAATTTTACAAGCTCCCAATGTGCCGCGTTAAGATGTTGCGACACTGCTACAGAGTTGTCAATGAGGTTATATCTTCCCTTCTCTGGAGTCCTGCCTCAGGGTGGAAAGCTGTCGTTCCCTGATGTCATCGCTAGGGACACATGCTTCAGTAGGCAGGAACTGGGGGTGGCAATGAAGGACCGGTGCTTCAGTAGGCAGGAGGGGGGGTGGCAATGAAGGACCGGGAAGTCTGGCGTAGCATTGTGGAATCCATGATCTCGACCGCGGTCGAAAAATGATGATGATGATGATGAAGATGTTGCGAGCTTGATCGGATATTTGTAGTATTTCTACATTGCATTTCTAGTTTTTCTACATTGTGGTATCGTTATTTCTACTTAAAAGAAAGAAGGAAAAAAAGTCCTTCTTCCACCACTGCTAATAGTAATGATAATAATAATAAATAATAATAATACAAAATAATAAACAGTGATATATAACAGTCACACTTCAGTGGAGCGGATAATAACTGTCTGGTAGTTAATATGAAATATGTAATATATTAAATATTAGAATCATTAAAATCTAATACTCTCTCTCTCGGTGAGCTATGGGTGATTGATGGATGGGTGGAGAAATGGACAGATCGATAGAGGGAGGAGTCAGAAAAACTAGGCCCTTTTGCACACACACAATAGCAGATCTACAAGCTCATAGCTACGACCTATAGCTACGACCTTGTAGGTCTGCTATTTTTGAAAAAATCGTGAAAATGTGGCGCAAATCTTTGAAGATGTATTCTTTCAGAGTGAACGTTTTTAACTCAAATCTTTGCTTCTTCTGGTAGGAAAAAAATGTTTTGAGAACGACTGACATAGAAACATGGGTTTTTCAGAAAACTGCCAGGATTTAGAAGACATTTTGTAGAATCGATCTCAGGTCTAAATGGGTTAAAATCTAAGTTGTAACTACAATATTGGCCTCTAAGGTGTAGTGGAGTAGAAGTATCACATATTGAAAGATGGACAAACAACAAGTTTTGATTGATTGATTTATTAACAGTTTGCAGAATTACAGTACATTTCAAGTACAACTCTATACAAAAAACTGTTAACTGTGAGTGGACGACACCATAAAGCATTACACTTGTTTACAATAGGGTCCACCATTTTCATCAAAACATTAAGAGACGTACAAATATACACAACTATATAGTCAAAACAGGAAATCATCATAGAGGAGGTAAAAAGGGAAAATAAACATACAGCGAGGGGGAAAAGGGGTGGGTGGGGGATTCAGATTTTACGGGGGCCAGTTTCGAATTGCAGCTGTCCGTAGGTGCCCTTTGAGAGCAGTTTTGAAGGAGTCAAGGGATTTGCATGTCTTAATGACTGGTGGTAGGGCGTTGCACATTTTGGTGGCATGAATTTAGACCCTTGTTTGTGCTGAGTAAAGTAAAAGTACCTCAAAACTGTACTTGATTGTGTACTGTAGGCTACTTATGCTATTTATTTCCACTGTTCATAGGGTGGGTGTTCATGTATTCATTTGGTTTATGCAGTGCTGTGTCCGACTACATCTCTCTCGAACACACACACACACACACACACACACACACACACAAGCCGCCTCATTTATCAAACTCAGTACAAGCATACATTGTCACATTATTTGCATAAATGTAAATATATCCAGAGATGGAGACTGTTGTCCTCCTCTTCAGTGTAATTGACCTGTAAGACCCACACAAACACTTGCACACACACACACACACACACACACACACACACTTTTGTTGTTTGCGTGATTGGAGATTGGTCTGTTCTTTGTCGGTCAATTATCGTGTACGTGTTGATTAAAAATCAATTATCAATGATTTATTTTATAATCCATTGAATTGATTAGTTCAATTAATTTCTACACCTACCTTTTCTGAATGGACACGTTAACACTGAGCATGTCATTCACCACTTAACTGCTCTGTCTTGGAGAACTGGACCTGACTTCCAACTGTACTGGGACCGCTTTTCTTCCATCTACACCAAATATCTTCACCAGAAATGGCTCACAAAATAGCTCAATTTTGACCTGAGATCAGATTCTAAACATGTCTTCTACATCCTGACAGTTTTCTGAAAAGGCTATGTTTCTATGTCAGTCGTTCTTCGATTTTTCAAAAATAGCAGACCTACAAGCTCGTAGCGTGCCACTCGGTGAGCTTGTAGATTTTTCAATAGCTAAAGCATAACATAATGCTAACACCAAAAGGGGTTCCCGCCCAAAATGGGTTAAACCTATAACATAAAATTCAACTTTTTCCATTTATTTTGTGTTTTCTATCCCCACAAATAACCAACTTTGAACAATCAGGCTTTCATATCATATAGGTCAGTGCTTTAATGGAAATTGCTCTCAGGAACAGCTCAACTGATTTTGTCATCGTGATGTCATCAATGTCACCCTACTTTGTATAATTCCTCCTTCAGTCTTCAGTTCCAAATTTGCATTTCCACTTTGTTTACAATGTCCGCCATTGTTGATTTTCCAGGAATGGAAACAAGCCTGGTTTTACCTAGCATCAGTATTATAATGACTCAAATATTACATTATCTGCATATCAGCACCCCCACCACCTCAGGACCAATTTATTCTGACCCCTCCCCGAAAAGGCCTTTTTGTCCTGACCACTTATCCATGAATTTTATACATTATGGATCATTAGTTTGTACTTATGGTATTCGTCTCAACTGTTCAAGCTTACCACTGTCTCTGATTGTCTTTTAATGCATTGAAAAGTTCAAAGCAATCACTTCAATATACAGTAGAAAGTGAAGAAGTTGATTAGATTTGTATTATTAACTCAATGGTCGCCAAGGACTTATTTAACTTATTTTTCATGATGTCCTGGAGCGCCAAGGACGTGTTTTTCGTGTTTTATAACATGGTAAAATATATATATATATATATATATATATATATGGTGGCGGTCTGGGACTTTTGGCGCCCCCTGGTGGCGGTGAATGAGTTTAAGGATCCCCATTAGCTGGTGCCATAGCAACCAGCTAGTTGCAATAGAAAGTAGACAAAAGTAGGCCTACAGAGATGGCCATGGAAATAGTAACAATAACTAGAAAGGTCGCAATTTTAAAAAATTGCAAAGTGTGGTTGCCGCAGTGGCTTACATATACCCCTCCCACTGATATTGCCAGCCAATTGCAATGTCGCGTCACCCCTGCGATCATGCGTAAGTAATTCGGAGGGGATTTATCCCCCCAAAAATCATGTTTTTGCGACAAACGGTTACATTTCTCGCATTTGCGGCGCCCCCTATGGATGAAAATAGAATTGCTTTTGGTACTTGGTTGATTGAACCACCCGCGACATGTGATTCAAATTTGGGATGGATTGGACATTTCGTTCGTGATTTATGGCATTTTTTGTGATATAGGCCCCTCCTACTAACTTCGGACGACGATTACGGCCGAACGATACGCACTACCAAAATTCTGCAGTTGGTGTTTTAATCGGATGGGTCCCGAGATCATGTGTGCCGATTTTTGTGAGATTTGGACAACATATGTAGGAGGAGGAGCCAAAAGTGTGTTTTGGATAAAATTCAAAATGGCGGAAAATCTATCATGACGCAAATGGGCGTGGCCTATATGAGGAGATGCGTCATGACCCAAGGAAATCAGGGAAAAAATAATTTGATTTTACGACCTACGGTTCAAGAGTTATAAGCCAAAACGTAAAGTGGGCTGTTATAGCGCCACCATGAGGCCGACCGATAACATTATAAGTTGATTAATTTTAGTAATTATTATGAACCTACCCTCCAAGTTTTGTAACTATAGTGCTTACAGTCTCTGAGGAAAAAATACTTGAATGTGAGAAAATGCGAAAAATCGCATTTTCCCATTCATGTCAATGGGGAAATTCTATTCACTAATAAATTCATATCAATTAAACTATACAACATTTCTCTTAAAAAAATACAAGCACTACCTTCCCGATGCAGCCGGTCAATTTGAGATATGGCTCAAGTGCGTACAGTCAAAACAGTGGGTGGAGTAGTGCATCAAACAAAAGACTAATCCAGGTAAATAAAGAATAAAGTGTTACAATTACAATAGTCTGGTTGCCCTTTAGGGCAACCACACTAATAAGCTTGACTATTAAAGTAATTAGTTACAAATTGCTCCATCTATTCTACACCTTCCCTCTCAGCTTTGTATAGGGAGAGGAAAGGGTTGAGGAAACCTTGACATGCTTCTTTTAAAACCACTTCACGAGTTCACGTTGCTTGAAAAAAAAAGGTCAAACCACTCTCCCACAGCTTTAAGAACAGTGTGCTTTTCTCCATCGTGTCTACTGGACTAGTATGCGCTTTGTATTTATGGTAATATTATTGACCACTCATTTTGTATGTCGGTGGCAAACATTTAGTTTGAGGGAAAATGCCCATCACAAGCCTGCCTGCATGTTGATGACCCCTGCTCCGGAGTCCGGAGTGAATGGGAAATGTACTTGTCGTGCAGTGGCGTTTCCAGGAATTACATTTTGGGCAGGCAAGAATTACATTTTGGGCAGGTCTTCCCCCCCGCGCACAATCGGTAGCACTAAAGGTTTTCAAAGAGAGATACCTGCCAGACCTTTGTACTTTTACTCAAGTACATTTGAATTCTGGACTTTTACTTGTGAGAGAGCAAGAGGGAGAGAGCTGACATTAACAGAAAGAGGAACGTGTTTCATTTGATGATAACTATCACATTTTGTGTGTGTGGGGTGTGTGTGGTGTGTGTGTGTGTGTGTGTGTGTGGCGTGTGGGTGCACGCACTGTAATGTACTTGCAAATTAAGATTGATTGACAGTGTTTACTGAATCACTCTTACTATGGTTCTTCCATAATAGATCTCTCTCTCTCTTTCTCTCTCTCTCTCAGGCAGGTTTTCATAGCTATACAAAGCACTCCAAGGTAAACGGGTTGGGAATAGGAACCACTACTTGGGGGGTCCTTTGGTAGAAAGGCCGTCTGGCAATCAGAAGGCTCCACCCACAGGTCCACCAAAGTGGACGGCTGTGGCTCAGGAGGTAGAGCAGGTCGTCCAATGATCCCTGGGTCGGCGGTTCGAATCCCGGCTCCTCCTGTCCACATGTCGAAGTGTCCTTGGGAAATACACTGAACCCGATAGCCACCATTGGTGTGGGAAGTGTGGACGCTGGTGTTGACTGTTTGCCGCTTCACCATTGAATGAACCATTGTAAAGCGCTTTGAGCACTTGGAAAAGCGCTATAAAAATGCAATTCATTAAAGTGTCCTTGAGCAAAACACGAGGTTGCGAGGTTAGCCACAGACAGACAGACATGGCTGGTCTCCTAACAGAGTCACAGCGTAAAAATAAGTTTCAATCATTCTCGTCCTCTCGGAGATATTAAGGTAAAATGAAGCACACAGGACATAAAATGGGAAGAACATTCGCATTTGAATTCAATCGACCCCTTTACTGCAGAGACGGGCTGTTGAGATGCCTCAGTAGTCACACACACACACACACACACACACACACACACACACACAGCACCACACACACAGATGATTGAATTTTCCGAGTGTCCATAAATATCCCAATTTCAAACGGGCTGCGCTCAACATCCTGTCGATGTTTGGGGTCAACGTACGATTGTGAGTAATTCTTTTGTGCTCTGCAAACACAGGAGAAAATCAAAGCGTCAATTTTTACTGGCACGTGGAAGCACTGCTTCCAGTAGCCCCAAGTAAAGTCTTTTAAAGAGCCTTGCTGGAGGCAAGGGATGATAAAAGGCACACTGACAGGTGGGAGCTCAATTCTCCTCTCGTGAAAATGTACTATCATTGCAAGTCAACTTTAGTGCCAAATCAAAACCGTGTGTGCGTGTGTGTGTGTGTGTGTGTGTGTGTGTGTGTGAGAGACAGAGAAAAGGCGGGAGAGAGCATGTTGGTACGGTACCAACCAATATTTCATCGCTTGTACTTTATTTTTTAATTCTGAGAACCTTTAGATTCCCCCCCCCTCCCCCAAAAAACAACAAAATACAATATTTTTGTATTTTTATTTATTTGTCTCAATCTTCTGAAATAACTAACTAAGAAAACCACTGCGTTATATGAAGATGACATTCCCATGTGGATGCCAAAATACACATGTTTCAAAGTCTGTTGCCACCATTTCAGAACCAGGTGGCAAAGGTTCGCTCTTGAAAAAGTACTAAACACTCGGCTGCAGTTCCGACTAGGGGCCCAGCTGGCCTTGATTCAGCTCCTCCAGCTGCAAACTCAATTTCATTCCATTGAAGTCAATGGGAAATTGGCCTCGGAAACACAGACGTTTTTATTTCCAGGGAGAAAAAAAACAAAGTCAGTGTCCGAGTCTACTTAAATTCGGCATAGAGTAGCGCAAACGTCGATCACTCTCTGCTGATTTCTAATCGTCTGCGCCTTTGTTAAATTGACGCACACCCGTACACACACACACACTCCTCTGTCGCTCTAATTAATTAGTCATGTCGCACAGCTGCGTCTAGATTCTCCCGGCGGATCCTGCCGGGAGCTGCCTATGCCATAGAAAGCATACAGTTGGAGGCCATCGATATTGTCCTTTTCTTTTTGCTGAGGTTTGCGTGATCTGCGCAAAACCCCTTTTGGTGTTTTAAACATTATGTTATAATTTAGCTATTGAAAAATAGCAGATCTACAAGCTCATAGCGCGCCACCGAGTGGCGCGCTACGAGCTTGTAGGTCTGCTATTTTTGAAAAATCGTGAAAATATTTATTTCAGAAAACTGGAGGATTTAGAAGGATTTTTTTTAATTTTGAGGTCAGGCCTAAATGGGTCAAATGATAAGGGACAATATCGGTGGCACCCAACTGTAGGTGGACCCCAGGCTAAAGGGAAATAAACCCGAGTCCGACTTGCACGTTGTTCTATTATTGCCTCAGTAAAAACCTTTTCATAAAGACTTTCACACAGCATGATATGCATTTTTGTGAATTGTGGTACCATTCTTTTCTAAAACGAATGCCGGTATGTGCTTTCAGGGCTTGTGATCGGCTTCGACTGAGTGAAATGGAACTTCTGGGGATGACAACAGGTAAAACCAATGGCTTAGGTCACGCTCACTTTGTCCATATTTGTTCCTGCATGTCTATGTTCAGAACCTGTTCCTGAACCTCTGTATTCCTGTAGTCGTTCTCAAACATTTTCATGTCAAGGACCCCCACATTGATATGCATTTGGCTCTGCTCCGGACCCCCAATTTGCAAATATGTTGTGCCAGAAAAACAATATGTAAAATATAGATCCACACGCACGCACGCACGCATGCATGCACGCACGCACACAATAACCACTTACCCACTAAGTGTCTATATGCACGCACGCACGCATGCATGCATGCACACGTGCACAAACACACCTGCACGCGCGCACGAACACACACATAGGCCTACCTGTGATTCCAGATTCCTGAGGCATTACATTGTCTCTCTGCATTTCATGTGGTATATGTGATTACCTTGCTTCTTGTAAGTCACTCTGGATAAGGGTGTCTGCCTAAATCCCTAAACTGTAAATAATTTTGGAGCTCGCCTGAGGCTGTGGGACATGTAGGTTGTACTGTTGTTTTGTGTCTCATACTGTGTATCATGTCTGCATAATGTTTTGCATATCGTTTTATATGAATGGACTCAATCCAGCCATCCAGTCAGTTGATTCTGTCAATCTCTCTTTCACCACTAGGAGGTGTGCATGTTGCATAAGTTCCGGTATATTGCTATTCTGATACCCTGTCACTATGACCCAGACATAACCATATATAGAGTGACTATGACCCAGACATAACCATATATAGAGTGACTATGACTCAGACATAACCATATATAGAATGACTGACTCAGACATAACATATATAGAGTGACTATGACTCAGACATAACCATATATAGAGTGACTATGACTCAGACATAACCATATATAGAGTGACTATGACTCAGACATAACCATATATAGAGTTACTATGACTCAGACATATGCGCACCAGTAAGACGCCCTGAGGGCGAGAAGCGCTGAAACAACAGAGCTTCCTGAATTCTGGAGATAAAGTCATTCTGTGACTTGAACCACAGTTACCTGATGCTATCTTATTGGTTTATATCACATGCAAGTGCTACGTGACCTGTTGTGACCTTACACACACACACACACACACACACAGCTATAGAAAAAAAATGTTTTTTTTCCTTGAGAGGAAAAAACAAATCAGTCAGAGGGAGAGAGAGGAAAGAAGAGAAGAGAGGGGAGATTGTATTCAGTGTTCCATTTTGATCATGTGGGGAGAGAGAGAGAGAGAGAGGGGGGGGGGGGGAGAATTTGAAAATGAGGGAATTAGGAAATGAGAGGGAGAGAGAACTAGAAAATGAGAGGGAATTAATCACAGGGTGAGAGGGTGAGAGTGGGGGGAGAGAGAAGGGAGGTGGGAGAGAGAATTAGAAAATGAGAGAGATAATTAGAAAATGAGTAATGAGAGAGACACTAGAGAGAGAGAGACACGAGAGAGAGAGAGACGAGAGAGAGAGACACGAGAGAGAGAGAGAGATAGACACGAGAGAGAGAGAGACACTAGAGAGAGAGAGAGAGACTAGAGTGTGACAGGGGGAGAGAGAGAGAGGGAGAGAGAGAGGCATGCAGCCGCTCGTGTGCAGCTCAGCTGTTTTCCTCCATAGTCGCGTGTGCCTCAGAGAGAGAGAGAGAGAGCGCCGAGGAGGGGACACTGGTTTTGGAACAGGAGGAGAGACTGAGAGAGAGAGAGAGGAGAAGAGCAGGGGGAGGAGAGACAGATGGAGGAGACAGGAGTCTCCACGGCATTATTCCCCGTTTGACATTTATTTACACTCGCCAGGATTTAGCCTATTACCTACATTTTCATTCACGCGGATGATTATTATTATTTATTTTTTTACTTTGAATTCAATTGGTTTCAACAAGGGGAATGTCACATCGCTGTGAGGAGAAGAAGAGCAGCTGAACAGATGTCGGCAAGTAACGGGGCTTTCATTATAAACGCATAGAGGCTATACTGCAAGTTACACGCGTGTTTTTTTTATTATAACTGTCAGCTTCATGAGGAGCTTCCAGGGCTATTCAGGTTGATGCTTTTAAAACCCCCCACGGACTGAAAGAGGCATGGTCATTATAGCATACCGTTTATTACACCGTTAGGGAGAGGGAGAGAAGGAGAGAGAGATAGAGGTAGAGAGAGGGGGGGGGGGGGGGGGGGCGGGGATAAGTTGTCCACATCACCGTTTTAAGCGTCATTTACACTCCGTATAGTTGGTAAAGATGGGGTGCGTACGTCGCACAAGCGGGGGGGTGGGTTTGGGGGTGTCACATCCACCTCTGTTATTCCTCTATCTAATATCGCTAATAGCCTTATATGGTCTCTTATCCTGAGTTCTGACATCCAATACCATAGAGAAGATCCATCCAACTAATCTATGTGGCAGTGTTCCCAAACAATTGCTGTCTACTCTGGACCACCATTTTTTTATGTAAATTATATATATTTTTTTTAAAGAAAAATATTATTTGAAGATATTTCTGAAATCCCCAAATAATATCTGAAATTTCACCTCAAAAAATAAATACAAATAATAACAACAAATTAAATCCATACATTTTACACATTTAAGAAATGGTGGAAATAGCCAATTAAGCTACCAATATTGTCCAATGTTGTCAGATAGGCCTATGCTATTTTCACTATATGAAATAGAGATGATTGATTTATATATATATTTTTATAAGTTTGGTTCCCAAGCAGGCAGACCCCAAATGTCCCCAAATTGGTCTCCAGCTTAAAGAGGTGGGGAACCTATAGGCTATTCACAATATGTATCTTTGTAACCGAGTCAAACAAAATGTAATGCCTCTCTCATCCTGCAATTCCAAGTGCTTGTCAGGGTAGTTAAAATATGATTTCCTTTTTTTTTGGGGGGGGGGGGGGGGGGGGGGGGGGGGTCACGGCTGCAAAAGGTTGAGCACCACTGGGCTATACCGCCACAAGACTGAACCAGAAGAAGTCAACTCGACTCACATTTCTCTGTTCACAAGGAATTATTGTTGCATTCTTTTACCCTCTGTTACCCAAGAGTTGGGGTGTGGGACCGTCACTCTATTCCCTTCTTTCTGCTCTGATCATCCATCCATCCATATGCCCATCTGTCATCCCTGTACCTGAGCCCATAAGAGAAACATAATTGAATGATATCCTTGAATGAATGTATACAGGGGGGATGGGAGAGAGGGAGAGGGAGAGAGAGGGAGGGGGACGGAGACGGAGGAGAGAGAGAGAGAGAGCAATAGCAGGGGATAATACCATATGATTTATGCTGTCACGTAGCCTACTGTGTGGTGGTGAGATATACACACGGCTAGACTCTATAAATTATATACTTAAGCTGTCCTCTTCTATGTACTGTACAGTAGCAGGGAGGGACACAGCAACGCTCACTGCCTCACGGATAGATAAGCCCAGATGTGTCTGGGTGGCTTTACAAAGCCAGCCAAGCACCGTTATCTGCTGCCGTTTGTCAACCATTATCTATAGAGAATGAATTGATTAAACAGCATTTATTATGGCAACAGTTAAAAAGGGGGGTGTCAGTTATATAACACTGTGCGTGCGTGCGTGCGTGCGTGCGTGCGTGCGTCACTGTGGGCGACTGTGGCTCAAGAGGTAGAGCAGGTCGTCCAATGATCCATGGGTCGGCGGTTCGAATCCCGGCTCCTCCTGTCTACATGTCGAAGTGTCCTTGGGCAAGACACTGAACCCCAAATTGCTCCCGATGTGCTGGTTGGTACCTCGCGTGGCTTCCGCTGCAATCGGTGTATGAATGTGTGTGTGAATGGGTGAATGTAATGCACAATCTATGTAAAGCGCCTTGGATAAAGGCACTATATAAATGCACCATTTACCATTTTAATCTTCTGTCGTAATATGAAGACTCACCTCTTCAGAATCCACCTTAGCCCTAGCCTTGACGACCTACTACAGTATATTATTACTATTTCTATGCATTATCTCAGGTTTTCCTTGCTTTACTGTAAGTCGCTCTGGACTAAGAGCGTCTGCTAAATGACTAAATTGCAGTGGTGTAAACTAAAGTAACTCGGTACATTTACTCAAGTACAATACTTAATTACAATTTTCAGGTACTTTTACTTTACTGAAAAATGTGTTATACTTTCACTTCTACTCCACTATATCTCAGAGGCAAATATTGTACTTTTCTCCACTATAATTATTTAGATTTTGGTTATTACAAAACATAGCCTACATTAACGACTTCAGCCCTATACATTTTGGCCATTTCAAAATGGCAGATCTACAAGCTCACAATGTGTCGCAAGGCAATGCATTGCGAGCTTGTAGATCTCTTCTCCCTCTTCAGACTCCACCTTAGCCCCCAGCATTTGTTATTGAGCCGACAAAAAAGCCACTTCCTTGATCCGGGCAAGGTATATTAAATGGAGGTATGGTCACCGACGTCATTTTCGCTATCACGCAATTCCAGACGGCAGATTCGTCACACCATTGGAGCCAAACGGCATCCGGAAGTTCGTCAGAATGCACTGGAGTCAATGAGAGCTCAGTGACCAGCTCATGAACAAACATTATTTATGAATGACTGAGATCTTTTGTAAAGTAATCACTTCTGGCAAATAACAGAAGACATTATAACACATTATTGTCTGCTGTGTTGCTTTTCGATGTGTACACTGTGAGGTATCTAAAGAGCAATATACGTTTCTGAACGTGCCAAGTATAGCGAGACTGCTCACCGTTTCCTGTCTGGCAGCCAAATCTCGCGAGACCCCGGAACAGAAACGATACCTTAAATCCCCAAATAAAATGATGTACTGTGCACATCGAAAAGCAAGTGATTAGAAAGCCAACTGTGATATGTCTTCTTTCATGTGCCTGAACCGATTATATGACACAGGTCTCAATGGTGCATACCGGTACATAATGTTTGTTATGAGGTCCAGCTTGCTCCATTCACTGCTTTGTATACATGTAACGTCTGGTGCGAGATTTGGCTCCCATGAAAGTGTCATGGCGCAGCACAATCACGTGACCATGTCACTTCCTTCTCTAATTTTCCTTGGATCCGGGTCACAGACAAAGATCAAAGCGAGCCAAGATTGTCTCTACCCCCTCGTTCACTTTGTATTGTACTCAGTTTCCCAGAAGCCCTTGCAAGCCGGCGGATGTTTGATTTCCGGTTACGTCGTCATAACGCGACCGCCTCGTCACAATGTCCGCGACAGATCCGGATTTCTAGCATAATAATCAAACAACGGCGAATTAAATTCGCAGAATACGCCACCTTGTGTCTAGAAAAACCTAATCTCAATTGTATTTTTTTATTACAAAAACATTTTATCAAAATTATTACTTTTTCTAGCAAATACACCAGTTCCACTCCTGTTTCAGTCTTTGAAAATTCTTCCCATTTTTTTATATAGACAAACTTCAAATATGCATTTTCTTATTCCAATCAATTCATAAACTACTCCCAGCCTGTTTTTAAAATGTATTCCATTTTAATAACGAAATCCATAATCATTACACCAGAGCATCCATTGATCTTTATTCCGCGTTCTTCAGGACAACATCGGCCCAATTTTCCATCAAGTTCAGAGGACCGCACTTTTGGAATAACTTACCGTCTCATATCAGAGTCTGTACTAGTCTCAGCTCTTTTAAGAGACAATTACTGCAATTTTTACCAAACTTGGGCAACACGCCCTAGTCATGTTATTATTTGTTATTTATTATTTGAATATTTTTTCGTTTTTCATTATTTTTTAAATCTTTCTGTTATCTAAGCTCAACTGGTAGCTTCTATAGGAAGGCCACTCGATAAGCCCCTTTGGGTTTTTTTGGCACTTCCAGCACATCATGTATGTAACTAATCTTGTTTCTTATTGAAATATTTGCTTTCTGTATTTCTTTGTTTTTACCATATTGTTATTATTATGTACATATGTGCAAATAAACTAAACTAAACACTAAACTAAACACATTACACAAATAGCGGGTTTAGCGTGTTAAGTGTGGCTACACCATGGATTAAATAATTTAAAGCCCTCAAAGTGTTAATATCAGAATACTGATATATTATTGATTTCAGCCAATTACTAGTATTAAAATGTTAGTCTTTTCTATGTCCAATGCATTTGTATTTCGTTCATAAAGTCAACAACTATAACTAAATCCATTTGAAATTAAATAAAAAGGTTACTTTTCAAGATTCCAATTTTTTTTTTTTTTAATTCAAATATAGCAAAAATAGTAATTGATCTACAAGCTCAAAACACATCGCACTGCGACACGTAATGATCTTGTAGATCAGCTGTTTTTGCTACGACAGTAATATGCAATGTGGCTGGAGTGGAAATATAGTCATCGTCAAAGTTGCCCACCCCTGCTATAGATCAGTAGTTACCAAAGTGGGTTCCGGGGACCCCCAGGGGTCCTTGAGGGAGTTCCAGGGGGTCCCCAGCTAAATGATAGTTAGGAACCAAATGGACACTTATGGGTCTGTACAAATGGAACCTGATGGACCCGTTTGTAAAATCACTGTTAATTTAACTCGGAGAGTGTACAATGTAAATTGGGGGGTCCCAGAGATAGAAATGCCATTAAATGGGGGTCCGTAGCCTAAATGCATGTAAAACTGGGGGTCCTTGAAATTAAACTGGTTGAAAATCACTGCTAGAGCCATAAACATCTCCTCTTATGGGGGTCCTTGGCATATATTTCAAATGGGGGTCCGCAGGCTAATGAGTGTCGATTTTGGGGGTCCTTGACATGAACAAGTTTGGGAACCACTGCTATAGATGACTATTCTATGTATTTGATACCGTCAGCTAAATGCCTACATTGTACTTCCAGAGCTCTTCAGGAGCGCCAGCAGCAGCACTAGGACCATGAGGAACGGCCGGGGGGGCGGCGTATCCGTCCAGGACCAGTGGGCCAGCAGCGAGTCATCGGTGGCCCCTCCTCCTCCTCGAACCGCCGACCACCGCGGCATGACGGTGCACAGGCGGATGGTGCTGGGCTTCGCTCTGGCCATCGTGACGCTGGTCCTCGTGACGTCCTTGGCGGTGGCTCTGGGGACCCGCTTCGACGAGTGTCCCGACGCACAGCGAGGCGGAGCGGCCGGGAGGTAAGGAAGGGCTGGAGTGGCCTTTTATCTCATGATGAGGCCTGGTTCTACAAAATGTCTTCTATTAAATCCTAACCGTTTTCTGAAAAAACTACTGTTGCTATATCAGTGGTGCTCAAACCTTTTCATGTCAAGGAAAAGTGACATTTTGCTGCGAACCACCATCTCAAAATATGTTGTTCCATGTGTGTGTGTGTGCAAGTCTAGTTAGCAGGCATAGACATCAAAAAGGAAAAACAACTTCCAAGGAAGGGACTGAACACTCCAGGGAACAGAGACGGACAACTTACTGCATCAACTTATTTATTAGCATGACGCCTTTCTCTGTGAGAGAGAGATATATATATATATATATATATATATATATATATATATATATATTTGCAGAAAACTAATCACGATTTTTCCAAAATAGTTTAGTTTAGTTTATTTGATCATCCTTCAGTTTCAAATACAATATTTAAAGACGATGAATGGAAGCTGTTAGAAAAACAAAGCAAAACATGAAGATGATCAAAAGGAATAGGCAGAAGCTAAAAGCTTATAAATGCCTATCCTACTTACAACTGAACATGATTCGTAATACTCATTACATTAACATTAACATTAACAGATTCACAAAACAAAAGTCGGATACGAGAAATCCACCCCACCCCAGTGTCACCGTAGAGATCCACCAGGATCCATACATAGCACTATATAACCATTAGATTACACATTATTATTGTTATTATCCTTATTCTCATTACCAATGATCCTTATCATTTATGTTGTTGCTGATTTTTGTTCACATTTTTAATGTTAACATAATTACAATAATATAAATTAATGAATTATTAATGACAGCACTAATGACTATCAATACTACCATCACTATCAATACCTGTACAAAATGTATCGGTTGATCATACAATAACGTCAACATCCACAATATACGTCATTTCACTATGGTATGCTGTATTTGGCCAAAATGATTCGCTTGAGCAATGTTTTTAATTTTGAAAAGTTACTACTGTGTTTGACTTCCTCTGGTAGGCCATTCCAGATCTTAACCCCTCGGACAGAGATACACATACTCTTCCGAGTGGTCTTGGCACTGGGTTGTTGGAAATTTAAGTCTCCTCAACTCATACTCATACCCATAGATATTAAGAAATAGATGCCTCATTTGCCGCTGCAGTTCATTGGAGCGACGTGTATCCCAATGAAGGCGGAAGTGCAGTGCTGAAGGCTTTTTCTTTTTTCTTTTTTACAAATCTTTATAACAGTCATGACAATATACATTACAATACAAAACAAGACAAACAAACAAACACAAACAACAAAGTTATTAACAATACAACATCAGAGCCAGGGGGGATTAGATTACTAACAGAAAACATTAAAGAGTGAACACAAAGCAACAGTTCTCCGCAGCTTTCTTATTTAGAAGTACTGAAGGCATTTGCTGAAGGCGACCGTCGCTTCCCAAGTGACGTCACTCATGTGACTCGTCTCTCGCTGTCACTCAAGTGACTGCTGGCCAATCACAGCGCATCTTTTCCGGGACTTATGTTACGCGCTTTGCTTCCGCTATTCTTCGCAAGGAATGTCGGGAAAATAGTGCCTTCAATGGTGACACACGCCTCAGAGCCGGAAGGGGCGTCTATGTATATATGTCTATGCTCATACCCCCCAAATATAACTCATACTCATACCCCCCAAATAGCAGATCTACAAGCTCATAGCTGACACAAAGTGATACGCTTTACCGGTTTTAATTATAACCGCCACTCAATTTAATCTTGCTCATGTTGTCATGACGTAATCGAGGAGCAGTTTATTCTTGTCTCGTTTATCAGCTATTTGCACAGTAAAATCTGACTAGATGAACATGATTAACCAGTTAAGCTTCATAACAGCTTAACTAGCCGAGCTACAAGCTCAGAACACGCGTGACATTGTGACGCGTTTTGAGCTAGTAGATTGGCTATACCAGGGGTGCCCAAAAGGTACCAGTAGATCACAAAGGCTGTGCGGGTAGATCACATGACATGCCCCTAAATAGTATTTCATTTAAATATATTGAAGAAAAAAAACGATAAAAAAAAAAAAACATTTCTCCCCCTATTTCCCATTCCAAGTGCATTTGTCTTATACTGTACAGAATGTAACACGAACTCTACTATTCCGAAGCCCCCTCAGGTACACATTTAAACTATTTTCAGCAATGGTATAATAATTGATTTGGTGGGTAGATCTTGCCGAGCTGGTCATTTTGAAAGTAGCTCTCAAGTCAAAAAGTGTGGGCACCCCTGGGCTATACTCTCGCCACATGAAAATCCGATGACTTTGTATTCAAGTCGACAATTCTTTTGCCCTATTAGCAGTGGTGCAAAGTACGTACTTAAGTATACTTTGAGGTAATTTTCCTTTACTGGAGTATTTTTACTTACTACACTACATCTCAGAGGGAAATACTTTACTTTTTTACTCCACTAATTATTTGAACACTTTAGTTACTTTGTAGATTTTGATTATTATTACAAAACATACATTAACACTTCTGCCATATATACTGTACATTTTGGCCATTTGAAAATAGCGTTGCGGTGCGACGCATTGTGAGCTTGAACATCGGCTATTTTCAAAAGATTCCAATACATTGTAGGCTTTTGAAAACTTCTGAAACGGGACATTCTGCATACTGAGCACTTTTACTTTTGTATAGTATATTTTGACACCAATACCTTTTTCTCAAGCACATTTTTAATTCCGGACTTTTACTCGTAACAGAGTATTTATTTCAACATTGCGGCATCACTACACTTTCACCTACAGTAAGTAAAACACTTTCTTCCCACAACTGCCCTATTATTAGCGGGAGGTCCAACGGGAGTCGTGAGGAGAGGATCGGGGAGAGAGGAGGAGACAAAGGAGGAGGAGAGCGAGGAGGAGACGAGGCGTGGAGGTCCTCGTCCAGGCTGCCGGGCACCGTGAAGCCCAGACACTACGACCTGAGGCTGGGCGTCTACATGGACAACTTCACCTTCTCCGGAGAGGTCAGCATCCAGCTGGACTGTGTCAACGCCACCAAGTACATCGTGCTGCACGCCTACAGGCTGGAGGTGAGGGAGAGATTCCGTCTCTTATCTGTGGTGGGGGGGGGGGGGGGGGGAGTACTTAATTATTGTTTTTACTTAAGTAAGAGTATTAATACTGCAATGTTACTCGATCCTGTTACTAACAGAAGATAGCAGATCTACAAGCTCAGATTGGCTATTTTCAAATGGTTGAAATGTAGCCTATATATCGGGCTAAAGTGGTTAATGTATATGTTTTGTAATAATAATCTAAATGTGAAGTTGAAGTAAACATATAACTTGGAAATACTACAAAAGTAAATAATACCAAAAAATTTACTTTACGCCACTGGATCCCATCTCCATACGTCTGTATTTCACGATTGTGGTGCCGGCGGGCACATTGGTAAATACATTGATTGTGGTGCCGGCGGGCACATTGGTAAATACATTGATTGTGGTGCCGGCGGGCACATTGGTAAATACATTGTTTGTGCGCAGATCTGAGTGTGCGGAGCTTCCCTTTATTTTTCTCATGTTCCTTTTGTGGCTCCAGCACCTCACTTAAGTTTTTTTCAGCGGATGAGTGGTGGTTCTTTTTACATTTTTGTCACGATTGTGGTGGAGGAAGGAGAGAGGCCGCACAGCTCGTAGTCACGATGCCATCACATTTTTATTTTATTTTTGCAGCATCCTTATTGTGGGGGAACATTTACCAAAAATAGCAGATATATACAAGCTCACGAGTCACGGCAAGGCACCAACCTGCATAGGAGTTTGGTGTTTTGCTCGACGACACAGGAGACAGCGTAGGAGAGACAAACAATAGGAAAGCTGAGAAGAAGACGACAGTGTAGGAGAGACAGACAGTAGGAAAGTTGAGAGGGAGACAGTGTAGGAGAGACAGACAGTAGGCAAGTTGAGAGGGAGACAGTGTAGGAGCGACAGACAGTAGGAAAGCTGAGAGGGAGACAGTGTAGGAGAGACAGACAGTAGGCAAGTTGAGAGGGAGACAGTGTAGGAGCGACAGACAGTAGGAAAGTTGAGAGGGAGACAGTGTAGGAGAGACAGACAGTAGGAAAGCTGAGAGGGAGACAGTGTAGGAGAAAGAACTTTAGGAAAGCTGAGAGGGAGACAGTGTAGGAGTGACAGACAGTAGGACAGCTGAGAAGTAGGTGTGTAGGAGAGAAAGACAGGACATCCGAGAAGGAGACAACGTATGAGAGAGTAGGAAAGCTGAAATGGAGACAATTCGATTCAAATGAGCTGTGTTGGCATGAGAAAACACAGGCTTACATTGCCAAAGCAATGTGCCAAAAGCATAATAACGATAACAATTTTAGAAAACTAAATGGGGGAAGTACAGTCGGAGGGGGTACAACATTGTGTAAACGGAGCTATGTCACATTACAACATGGATAAACTGTTTTACAAAACCATTTAATCTTTCATTTGCTGTTAGAAAGTTTCATGGGTAACTGGTATAAAGCTTTTGAAACAAATGGCAGCAATCTTTCAGAATTTTGCTGTCACTTTCGGGCAAATTACTCAAAATATTTAGGGCATGGGTTTAAAGTACCCTTTCAAATAGGAAACCTATATAAAGGAGTAGAATAATACATTTAAACATAAAAAGCCATCAACAGATCAGGGGGGGAGAGGGAAACATTGTGGTGGGTAAAATCATAGATATTATAAGAAATAGATGCCTCATTTGCCACTGCAGTTCATTGGAGCGACGTGTATCCCAATGAAGGCGGAAGTGCAGTGCTGAAGGCTTTTTTTCCCTTTATAACAGTCATGACAATATACATTACAATACAAAACAAGACAAACAAACAAACACAAACAACAAAGTTATTAACAATACAACATCAGAGCCAGGGGGGATTAGATTACTAACAGAAAACATTAAAGAGTGAACACAAAGCAACAGTTCTCCGCAGCTTTGCTGAAGGCGACTGCGTCGCTGCCCAAGTGACGTCACTCATGTGACGCCTCCATGTCTCTCGCTGTCACTCAAGTGACTACTGGCCAATCACAGCGCGTCTTTTCCGGGACTTATGTTACGCACGAGGAAGCTTGACAAGCTTCCGCTTTGCTTCCGCTAATGCTTTGCAAGGAATGTCGGGAAAATTGTGCCTTCAATGGTGACACGCGCCTCAGAGCCGGAAAGGGCGTCTACGTATATAATGTCTATGGGTAAAATGATTGTGATTAATAGTATTATGTGTCTCTTAAAATACCACTTTCACCGCAGCATCCTTATTGTGGGGGAACATTTACCAAAAATAGCAGATATATATACAAGCTCACGAGTCACGGTAAGGCACCAACCTGCATAGGAGTTTGGTGTTTTGCTCAACAACACAGGAGACAGCGTGCACAGATAGACACTAGGGGTGCTAGAGCACCACCTGCCCTTGCAATGTGCAATATGCCCTTTTGAAAAAAATAAAATAAAAATAAACTTTTTTGTTGTTGTACAGTGTACAGTATGTGGACCATGGTGACATTGATCAATTCTTGATAAAAAAAAAGCTTCTAATATAGTATTTATGCCCCAAAATCTATAAATCTCCCACTATTAACACTCCCAACGCGGATCGCGTATCAATACGTTATCAATTAATCAAACGTCGGGTGCGGATCACGTATCAATACGTTTCAATCACTTTTTTATAGCATACTTTCATTCATCTTTTTACCCACCCGGACAATGAAGAACCATCGCCCTATCATTGCTGCTTAGTCCCGCTCACGTGATCAGAAAAAAAAACCAAAAAAAAAAAAACCCCTCCCCTCCTGAAAACAGGAGGGCGGACCGCTTTACGTGTATAAACCAGTGTAGAATGGCTGCGCCCATGCCGATGTAGCCCGTGTATGAAAAGAATCAAATTTCACCTAACCTCGCCTCACCAGGCTTTCCTCCACCTATTGGCTTTTATACTCGATTCCCCCCTCCCCTCCTGTTTCTCCCGCAGGAGGAGAGGTCTACCGTTGGTGGATCACGTATCGCCATGCAGAGCCGTCATAATCGGAGATCGCTCAGACGTGTGATTGTAACGCTTTTTTATTCATTATAATTGTAGTGATAAGACCGCAATGAACGCGTCGGGGACGTAATCGACCCGGGTGTAATGTATAACGAACTTTTCCGCGACCTAAACCGTGGTGTTGTCATCTGTGGAAGTCATTTTTTCCTTCTCGTCGACATCACAGCCGGGTGACGCTTTTTTTCCCCTCCATCGCCCCCAAGCTGCATGCCCATAGCCTGGCTTGGCCAGCCTCATAGCGGGGATTCACTGAAGATTCTTCCCCGGAGGAAACATCAGTGAACCCTCGCTATGAGTCTGGCCGTGCCAGGCTAGCATGCCCAGGCATGTTCCCCTACACTAGCTTGAAAAACAAAATCAGCTGATGACAACGCGTCTCACCGTGTTATACTATAGTTCTGAACCGAACGGTGGAATGGGACTTTTTATAGCCGTACGGATCAAGACTTTTGCTGCCCAATGTGCCCATGACCCCCCCCCAATGTTACTGCGATCAAAACAATGAAAGCAGTGAGATAGATTAGGCGAGGCGGCAATCATCATCAAAAAGAAAGCATAGTTATGAAGGTTTATAGTCAGACATTGACAGGCAGATATAACAATAAACACAATAAATATGCTATACATCCTATACATCGAATGAAAGCCCTGAATGTGTACTTTTACGAGGAAAAGAGTAAACATTGATCCCATGTACAGTTTGTCATATACTGGGTGGATGCACATTGCGCCCACCAGATATAACTGCAGAGAAGACATGGACCCGAACTCAATATTCACAAAATAAGGCCTATAGCGACATATAAATACTATATACCGTATGAAACAGAAGACTCTCTGCTTTCATAAGGAAAAAAATTGTACTGTAATAATAAAAAAAATCACACCCCTGTGAAGTGAGCAGTGCAACTCTACTTCTCTACTTATTCACTACAGCTCGCTATATACGGACTGAGGCAGAAAGTCATGTAAACCTTTTATTTACAGTTTGGTCTGTAAACTTCTACTGTAATAATAAAAATCACACCCCTGTGAAGTGAGCGTTGCAACTGTTCTGTACTTATTCACTACAGCTCGCTATATACGGACTGAGACAGAAAGTCATGTAAACCTTTTATTTACAGTTTGGTCTGTAAACTTCTACTGTAATAATAAAAATCACACCCCTGTGAAGTGAGCGGTGCAACTGTTCTCTACAGTTGCACCGCGCAACTATAAAGAACAGTTGCACCGCTCACTTCACAGGGGTGTGATTTTTATTATTACAGTAGAAGTTTACAGACCAAACTGTAAATAAAAGGTTTACATGACTTTCTGTCTCAGTCCGTATATAGCGAGCTGTAGTGAATAAGTACAGAACAGTTGCAACGCTCACTTCACAGGGGTGTGATTTTTATTATTACAGTAGAAGTTTACAGACCAAACTGTAAATAAAAGGTTTACATGACTTTCTGCCTCAGTCCGTATATAGCGAGCTGTAGTGAATAAGTAGAGAAGTAGAGTTGCACTGCTCACTTCACAGGGGTGTGATTTTTTTATTATTACAGTACAATTTTTTTCCTTATGAAAGCAGAGAGTCTTCTGTTTCATACGGTATATAGTATTTATATGTCGCTATAGGCCTTATTTTGTGAATATTGAGGAGTTCACGTCCATGTCTTCTCTGAAGTTATCTGGTGGGCACAAGCTGCATTCAATAACCAATTACTGTCTAACTGTAGATGGGATCAATGTTTACTGTTTTCCTCGTAAAAGTACACATTCAGGGCTTTCATTCGGTGTATAGGATGTATAGGATATTTATTGGGTTCAATTTTATATCTGCCTGTCAATGTCTCTGACTTTAAACCATCCATAACTCTGCTCGCTGTTCAAGATAACCACTTCCAGGCAAATGCAGGTGTTGCAAAAAGGTCAATATCTCCAGAATGGAACATGGTAAAATCAAAATGTATTTTTTTAATTGAAGTGGACAAGTTCAGCTTTCTTTTGATGTAGGCGTGTGATTCTCGCTATAAGAGAACATTTTACTGTGGGCCCCCGAACAAGGCCTTTGTGCAATGTTAAATGGCAGCAACATCCAAATAGGCCTGTTGAGATCTTCCAGCAATCAAAGTGTTAAGGCAACCGGCCGGTGCCCCACTGTTAGTAAAGTCGGTATTACTGGGACGCTACGCACCCAGCTGCTACGTGCCATCTCTGGTATGGGGAAGGCGAGTTTATGTGCAGCACATTTCAACAGCAAGGCAATTCAATGTGCTTTACATGAAATATTAAGCAAAGGACACACATTCCCAAAAAAAAAAAAAAAAACTAAAGGCAAAAAAACTAAGGTATTAACAGCAGGCTGGCTCTGTAGATGTTTTAATGTGGCTGTTCAAATTCAGCTCTGAGTACATGACTACACTGAGGACTCTGCATCGCATCCTTGGCTTGTGGTTTGTGACAGAAGGTGTCCATTCAATTAGAGTGTGCGTGTGTGTGCGTGCTGTGTATCAGCTTAAAACACCCTGTGGTTTCATGGAGTTTATTTCTCTCCTGAAGCAGGCAGAGATATTTCTTTAACAAGGTTAATTAGCCGCCGAAAGTTGCTGTTTCAGCCAAACTGCATGGTTAAGGCTGGATAGGGAAGCCTCAGCCCCCGTCAGTCAAATGCCTTTGAACGCTACATTTATCATGTTGGCCTAAACCCAGTTAAATTAGCTCTCAGCCTGGCGCGCGGCCGTGTGCGTGCGTGCGTATGTGTCTGTGTGCGTGCGTGCGTGCGTGCGTGCGTGCATGTGTCTGTGTACGCGATGAATAGCAAGGCGTGCTGGCCTATCGGGTCGTTTTCCTTTAAGGTATATCCACACAGATGCCAGTGAGTGGGAAGGGAGCAAAACTAATATTAGTATAGAATGGAACATGGGTTCTCAAACCGGGGTCCCCAGGGTGTTTGAGGGGGAGCAAAATGAGTTAACCCATTCTGAGCGAGAACCCCTGTTGGTGTTTTAAGCATTATGTTATACTTTAGCTATTGAAAAATAGCAGATCTACAAGCTCATAAAAACTCTACAGTTTTATACCACAATTTTGTAATCCATTTTGCACCCGGTGCCAATTGCCTAAGCTGTGATCCCTCTGCCAACCTGGGAGAGCCCTGAACTGAGCTCACACTTCCTTTAATGCATGAGGAGAGAGTAGTTCTTATGACCTGACAGGGGGGAGTTTCCCCGGTAGGACGTGGCACGTGGAAGGAACACGTTTTTCCAACCAGTTCCTATGGTTCCCTCCATCAGGCTGACCAGGGGGAGACAGTATAGAAACCACAAAATCGGTGGTTGTTGCAATTACCTGCACTACAATACTTATGTAACCATATGTTGCGCTATGACGGGGGGAAGATAATAACATAAAATGTAACATGTGTACGTTATGTAATGCAATTTCAATGGTAAAGAAGGAATGATTGATTTATTGATTGATTGATTCGTTTATTAGACATAAATGTAAAAAGTAAAAACAGCAACATAGTATAATCAAACGCTAAAGGTCCCTGCACACTGGACGCCATTTCGGATTTTTAGCGGCGACTGTGGCTCAGGAGGTAGAGCAGGTCGTCCAATAATCCATGGGTCGGCGGTTTGAATCCCGGCTCCTCCTGTCTACATGTCGAAGTGTCCTTGGGCAAGACACTGAACCCCAAATTGCTCCTGATGTGCTGGTTGGTACCTTGCATGGCTTCCGCCGCAATCGGTGTATGAATGGGTGAATGTAATGCACAATCTATGTAAAGCGCCTTGGATAAAGGCGCTATATAAATGCACCATTTACCATTTAGCGGCGTTTTTCCGTCGGTTTTCTGAAAAACGCGTCCAGTGTGCAACCACTTTTAGTCCAAAAGGGATGGCACCAAAACAAGTCATTTCATAGAGGATGGCGATGGCCAAGCCCCAAACTGCCCAAATGTGTGTCTCAAAGGATATGTACTGGGGGGCGTCTCTGCTCCATCTCTCTCTCTCTCTCTCTCTCTGCTAAGGGGTCCTTCCCTGAAAAACGTTTAAGACCCCTGCAATAAATGAAAAGCACTTTACAGTGCAGTCAAAACATTTTGTGCCAGTGCTAAATCACAGCCAATGACAGCCTCAGCATCAGGTCTTTGTGTGGGTTCATACCACAGGAAACGGAGGGGTGAAAAAAACAAGCTCCGCACTTACATAACCGCAGTGGGGTAACGAAGTACATTTACTCAAGTACTGTACTTAGAAGTACAATTTTTATGTATTTTTCTTACTTCACTGGAGTGTTAGTAGACCTACTTTTATTTCTACGCCATTAAATCTCAGAGGCAAACATTGTACTTTTTACTTAACATGTATTAACCACTTCAGCTCTGTATACATTTAGGCCATTTCATGAAATCAACTAATCAAATGATTCCCGAGTGCGGCACGGCTGTAGCTCACCGCTCCAAGAGATGGGTCAAATGCGGAGAACAAATTTCACTGTGGTTCACTGAGATCCACTCCTGCTCTCACCAGGCCCAGGACCTGTGCGTTGCACCAGACTCCCACGCACCAGACTCCCAGCACCAGGGGCACTAATGAAGTGCCTGGTGCTGAGAATCTGGTGCAACGCACAGGTCCAGGAGTGGTGGATTATAATGGCCCTCCTAAAGACCTCACCGAGGGTTTTTGGGCTTCCTCCTCACGGAGGATGCAGGCTGGGCACTAACCCTTACTGCAGTGCCCACCCGGGGGCCGTCTACATTCCGGCTGCCCTCCGGGCGTCACCAGACTATACCTGGTTGTCACGTAGTCTATTCCTATGAGTCAGAATAACTATAACAAAAAAATGCATTGCATGGATGCACCTGGGACGTATCCCAAGGTCATCAGGGTTTCGGGTCTTCCAACATCATACCCCTCACTCAGGTGACCCAGCCGGGGTGATCAAGTCCCGTCCCAATAGCTACCCTCGATCAGTCCCATTAGGGGCAAGACATGGCCACACAATCCGTTGCTCCCGAACTACTCTACCGGGACTGGGAGGATCAGCAATCTGGCGCGTGGGTTGACTCCTGTCCGGGCCCCTCCTACGTCTCACCAGGACCTGTGCGTTGCACCAGACTCCCAGTGGTGGTGGATTATAATGGCCCTCCTAAAGGCGCATATATATATATCTTTTTAATATTTTACAATCGGTAAAATATATATATACAGTATATATTTTTTTAATTCTTTATTTACCCAGGGAAGTAGCTGGAAGGTGCTCATTTTCAGCAACGCCCTGCACATAGAAACACACAGACAGACACATTAAAACCTGGGAGCTGACCAGTACAACCAGTCTTATACTGTTGGCCACTAAGCAGCTCCAGGGGGAGCAGTTGGGGGTTCAGTGCCTTGCTCAAGGGCACTTCAGCGGTGTTGGGTGAGTGATGACAATCACTTCCCCACCCAGATTTTTCCTGCCTGTCCGGGAATCGAACCGGCAACCTTTCGGCAACAAGGGCGCTCCTCTAACCCTTAGGCCACCGCTGCCGCTGGTAAAATATACCCGTGTTTAGTAATGGTGTGACGACTTAGGTTTGTGTTCTAGGGTTAATTATTCTATCCATTGCGTTTTTGATTGATCAAATAATCGAGAAGAGCTTTTTCATAATTGTAAAAAAAAATCGTCAGTCTGTAAAGTTAGAAAGACATCTATTCTGTACCAAGCAGCCGTCAATACACAAAAACAAACAACATACACAATGCATAGACATATGACACATACATTGACAATCCTAAGAGCTGTAATTAGTTCCCTGGACCCTGGTATATACATCCCTTCTACAAGTTTGAGGAAATAGCAGCTATGTTGGAAGACAAACACTTATGAATCGCTGCTTGATGGAAACATGACACCACGTGGAAATCTGACATCGTCCCAAATCACCACATAGACAGAATGCACTGGCCTGCTGCTATAGACAGAATGCACTGGCCTGCTGCTGACACTCAAACAAAAACTGAGAAATCAATTCTGAATTCTCCTCCAACTCCTGGCTGCTCTCGGATTGTTTGCAGCCATGCTAGCTATCGACATTCCACACACCTGAACTACCCCTGCTGTGCACTCGGCACTGTGTGGGGGATTCTGAGTTGTTGTTTGTAAAAGATGTGACTGTGTTGTATTTGTGTTGATCTTTTGTTGCCAGTGTTGACGTTTTGGCAACATAAGTGCATCACAGTGTCAAATGTGTTTAGTGTGAGTGAGAGTGCTTTTTTTTTTTTCTCAAAATAAAAAAGTGTGTGTGCGTGCGCGTGCAATGTGTGTTTGTATACACAGTGTACAGGGCAGACAATAAATAGATTTAAGTGGATGAAAACACTGCCCCTGTCTCCCACAGGTTTAACATAGTGTGTTAGCCTCAGGGAGGACACACACACACACACACACACACACACACACACACACACACACACACACACACACACACACACACACACACACACACACATATATTTTCACCTCATTTAAAGCTGTACTGTGTATCTTTCCTGTTCTACCCCAGATTTGAACGGGGGTCTCCTGTGCAAGTGCTGATTGTATTTACTTACCACTCAGCTAATAGGGCTATATATGGAGCGTGTCTTGAGTGTACAGGGTTTGATGAGGTCAGATCAACATATGGAATGTCAGAACAGGTCAGGTCCATATATGGAGATCTAAGGGTGGCAGTGTCTTGAGATTTTTTGGGCATGTTGAGAAATCTAGGAGCGGCTGCACTAATAACTTTGGGGCAGGTCCGTCTAGAATTTAAATGGACAGGCAACAGTCAAAAGGGATACATCGAAGAGGAAGGATGGATCAACATATGGAAAGTCAGAACAGGTCAGCTCCATATATGGAGATCTAAGGGTTTGAGGTTTGAGGTGAAATGCTGGCCAACATTAATGACATCAGGGATCTCCATAATATATGGGCTTAATATTGATGACATCACGTGATGTCACAAGCCATGACCATATATGGGGCGTGACCAACTGACTGACGGGAAATGCATGATTTCATAGTTAATTCACCCTTTGTCAAGTCCCGCCCATGGTTGTGCCCCTCTTCGCACCCATTGGTTGCTGTTTCGTGGTTGGACAAAAATCCTTTCTCTCCATCCACTGCCATTGAAATGACATGTTTTTCAGTTGCTTTGTATTGATATTCTGTGCGTTCAATTCTTATTTTAAACTTGGTGTCAGTAAAAATGAACATCACAGGTGCAGCATGGTGACTGGGCATATCATGTTTGTTTATAGTTTTTTTTCCAAAAATGATGTTATAGCAAATTCAACATAAACAAGGCGGAACCAGGGCGGAACAAGTCGGAAAGAGCCTGCTGGTTAGTCAGTCAGGGACCAATCAGAGGTCTGACAAAGGGTGAATTGCGACCTGCGGTCAGCCACACATAGGGACACACATTGCTGGGCATTGGAGTGGCTGCATCAGTGTTGTTTTTGGCAGCAAATTTTGGTTTTGGTCTCGAATAGTTTTGAATACCGGTAGTTTTCATTTAGTTTCAGTCACATTTTAGTCACCTGGAATGTTTTAGTCTAGTTTTAGTCAACTAAATATCATAAGATTTTAGTCGACTGAATCTACAGTTGATTTAGTCGACTAAAATGTATTTTGGCGGACCTTGATGCGGTTGTAATGACTGTCTTTACATTTGCTGAAAATAGCCGATCTACAAGCTCACAACGCGTCGCACTGCGACGCGTTGTGAGCTTGTAGATCGGCTATTTTCAGCATGCAACAAATTGTAAAATTACGTCACTTCCTAACATTTTAGTCTAGTTTTTATTTTTATTTGTTGACGAAATTGTCAATATATTTAGTCTTAGTCACCGTAGTTTAGTTTTCATTTAGTTTCCATTTAGTTTTCATCAGTGGAAAAAGGTAGTCGACGAACATTTTTCGTCTTAGTTTTAGTCGACGAAAACAACACTGGGCTGCACCCTATGGTTGCTCCATGCACTCAAAAGGGGGATATTCACTTGCAACCCCATACACATTGGTCAGCGACCCAAACATGGGTCCCGACCCACTGTTTGGTAAACACACGTTCCCATGGATCCAATGGAGTTTTTTATTTAGTCACAAGCTCCAAACTGTGACGAATTACCCCCTTTGCTCTGTGTGGGGTTTTTCTCTCCCCCCCAGCTCATTCACACTGGATTAAAGCCAAGTCTGAAATTCCCTTCAATTCAGTCGCATGAAGCATCTTCGGTTACGACAGTAGTTCTCAATATTATTTTCTGGATCAGGGCCCATCTGAAAAAAAATGGAGAGCCTTGGCAGGCTACCCATCTGACCACTTATACCACTTAGACCTCATAAAACCTATCTATCTATCTCTATCTCTATCTCTATCTATCTAATCATTAAAATTTAGAATCACTGGGTTAAGATTTTCATGAATAATGCAGACCTAGGCTGTCACATATTCAATTGAAGGTTTGTCAGAGGGTGGTCATAATATTAATAACCATCCACAAGCGCTAGAGACCCGGCAATTGACAGCAGAGGACAGTCTTAATTGTCACAGCATGGGGTGAACAGTGCTTTCGATGACAATTTGAGAAGATTTATATTCATAAATAGAAGTTGAGGACCTCATGTGCTAGGCTGGCATACTGCTGAGGGGCGGCAGTGGCTCAGGAGGAGGTAGAGCGGCCGTCTTGGAATCTGAAGGTTCCAGGTTTGAACCCCGGCTCCTCCTGGCTATATGTCGAAGTGTCCTTGAGCATGACACCCCTATAAACTGCTCCTGATGAGCAGGTGCGTGCGTGCATGCGTGTGCGTGTGCGTGTGCGTGTGTGTGTGAAATGCATTGTAAAGTGATTCAGATAAAAAAGCTATATAAATGCAATTAAGACATGATTTGCTCAACATCCTTGCATGGTGTCAGGTAGTTCACAACAAGCACTATTACGGTTTGGCAATTATTTGTATGCTCATCACACAGTGACTGACTATCTTTCAACAAAACAGAACGTGGGGAACATAACATCATTAAATAGCAAAAACGAAATGATATATACAGTAGCTACATGCAGAGGAAATCTTGAAAAAACAAGAGGGTGGCCGCACACGCCAATAGCCAGAGTGCCAATCTTTTATTTGGACAGCAGGTAAGACAAAAATGAATCCAACGTTTCGGCGGTTAAGCCTTCATCCCTGATGAAGGCTTAAGTTACAGTTACAGTTTTCTCCCGTGTGCCGGCACCGCTACAAGGACTTTGGTGTGCGTTAGCTTTTTGTACACAATATAGCTACATGCAGCCATAAGACGGGGCCAAGCGATACAAAAAACATCCCACCCGTGTGAACTGAGCGGTGCCGGCTGCTCAACAACACGGCTGGCTGGCTGCAGTAGTGTGAATGGCCCTTTTAGGCTGCTCAACAGTGCCACTTTAGGCCACCCAGCAGTATTGCAGCGAAACTCTGCAACATGGTAGACTAGAGGGCCACGCCAAATGGTGACGCTATAATTTGACCGTCGGCAATGAAACTTCGATACAGAAATGAGTCTCCTCATGCCGAACAAGTTTCGTGCTCTTACTTTTGACCTCTAACCTTTAGATCACCCCGCCATTTTGAATTGTATGAAAAACAGTTTTGAGATTCCCGCTTGGAACGCTGTGGGTGCTGGCGGCGTGTTTCCTCCTCCGCGTCATCAGTGCCCATACCCGAGGCAGGGTTGGCGAAAGGGCCTTTCTGTGTGGAGTTTGCATGTTCTCCCCATGTCCCCTAGGGTAGGTGGTGGTACCCTCACAAAAAACATGCAATAATCCTGGTCTCTAAACTGCCTCCCCCTGGCCAGCCGGGGCGCCCGATGGAGGGGAAAGGAACTGGTTGGAATAACGTGTTCCTTCCACGCGCTACGTCCAACCAGAGAAACTCCCCCCTGTCAGGTGTAAAGGAGCAACTTGGGCATGAAGGAAGCATGAGTTCAAGTCCGTTGCTCTCCCCATGTCCCCCATATGGGGACTAGGCTGGCAGAGGGTGTGTAGAGCCCAGGATCACATTAGATAATTGACAGGGGTGAAAAATAAGTTACAAAATCATGGGGGAAAAATTATACAAAAAAAAAGAAACAGTTGAAATCTATCTCCTCCCAGGATCTTTGATCAAAATGCACGAAAATGTCTGCAGGTGAACTTTGGACCTATACGGACAAAAAATCGGAAGTACATAAGTGAAAAAATGCTTATGAAACGTTACATTATGGTAGAGGTAGAGGGTCATGCAAAAGAGCACTGAAATCTGTCTTACTCCAATTGGCAGTTTTCATTTTTAAACAATTGCTATAGCTATTTGGCCATTTGGTTTCTTCTCTACCACACTGTAATCATTACAGTGTGGTAGAGAAGAAACCAAATGGCCAAACATTACAGTGTAATGTTTCATAAACATGTGAAGAAGACTGCAATTTTCATTGGCTCACAAAACCTTCATTTTTAAACTTAAAAACAAAAGCCCAACAATTTCGTTAGATATTGGTCCAAAGTTTTGTGTCGAACTTTAATTTGTGCATTTTGATTACAAATCCCCAGGAGTAGATATAGCTTTGAACTGTTTTTCATATAATTCGAAATGGTGGGCGATCAAAGGGTGAAGGGTCACAGGTCATAGGTCCCCCATACCACATGTGTTCCTTGTGAGGAGACTCATACAGTATGTGTATTGTGCATTTCGTAAAAAACTACGACTTGGCCTGGAGGGCCGACAGAAGAAATTATTCATAACACAATAGTGGGTGATCTAAAGGTCAGAGGTCAAAAGTCAGAATACGAGAGTTGTTCGACATGAGGAGACTCATATGTGTATTGAAGTGTTATTGCTGACCGTCAGGCGGTTTATGAGCTATGCCTGTTCAAAGTTAGCATTTTCAATTGAGTGCTATAGCACCACCCTTTGGCCAATGGTTGTGGGCTTTGCGTCTTCACCGTTTGGCATAGTTTGGCAAAGTTTTGCGAGAACCGACTGCACGGTGAAGCCAGAACTGCACTATTTGGCGGAAGGAGAAGAAACAAAAAACATACAGTACAAATACAATAAGGGACCATAGGCCCTTTGGGCTTGGCCCCTCAATAACACTTAAAGCATATCACTTAAAATGTGAAGAGTGTAAAACCAGTCACAGCATCACAAGTAGCAAAAATAGCAGATCTACAAGCTCAAATTGCATCACAATGTAATGCATTTTGAGCTTGTAGAGTTTGCTATCTTAGAATTTAAATCCTGACAAGTAACAGTTTTGGACATAATGCGGATGCCAACCGGATGCGGATGCCAACCTGACAGCGACTAAGTTTGCTTAATCAAATAACCCTTAACACACAAAATCCAAATCTGATCCCGTCGGATATAGGGATTAAACATTTTGAACTCTTGGGCCCAGGACTTCAGCCATGGCTGCCTGCCTGGCTCTCTCTCTGCCTCTCTGCTGAATGAACACGTACACTGACTCACAATGTAGGCTAACAGAGAGACCATCATCTACCATCAATTATCCAAACGCACCTGCACAATATAGGCTACACAGCGACCATTCATTCACGCTGTCCTCGCGGGTCGTTCATTACAACAATGTACTGCACTTGGTGCGGCCGACCTCTTCTCAATAACATTCTACCAAAACACTACTCTATAGGCCTACCGGGGGTTCTCAACCTGTGGGTTGGGACCCTCATGGGGGTCCCACAAGGGAGGCATACTTTGGTTCGACATATCATTGGTTCGAAGGAGCATTGGTCCGACTGGATTATGGTTGGTGAGGGGTGCGTTAAAACGACCGGATTAAGGTTGGTGAGGGGTGCGTTAAAATGACCGGATTAAGGTTGGTGAGGGGTGCGTTAAAACGACCGGATTAAGGTTGGTGAGGGGTGCGTTAAAACGACCGGATTAAGGTTGGTGAGGGGTGCGTTAAAACGACCGGATTAAGGTTGGTGAGGGGTGCGTTACGGGTTGGGAGAGGGTTAAGGTTAGGTTTAGGTGTGCTGCCCTGTGGGAGGTTATAGGGTTAGGGTTTGAGATAGGTTGTCGTTATCGGACCAATGGTATGTCGGACAAAACGCATGCACCCGTCCCACAAGACAGTGTAGTGACAATTTAATGACTTTTAAGACCTTTCTAATGCCTATTAAAGAAGGCAAAAAAAATACCATTATAGTCTACTTGACAGCCCATAGAGCCCCATTGTGAACCCGGACATGTTGAGTACACCAAGGTGTTATGTTAGAAATGTTGAGTGTGGGTCCCCAGCATTTAGAAACTGCCAGATGCTAACTTGCATATGTTGAACAATTTTTATAATTGGCATATGTGACCATACCATTAACAACCTATAGAAGGCAAAATGTCGTGATTTATGTAGCATGATGTGATGTGTCAAACTAGTGGGTTTTCAATTCATGATGCTGAATCCATTCCAAGCATTAGTTTAGCCCCTCCTATAAACAGCTATAGTGTTAATGTAAAAAAAACTGCTAGAATCTGCCTCAGGTCTTAATGGGTTAATTCATAATCTTTCTCTCTCTCTCTCTCTCTCTCTCTCTCTCTCTCTCTCTCTCTCGCAGATCGAGCGCGTGTCCGTCTTCTCGGACTCTACCAATAGCAGGTCCGGCAACAAAGCAGGGGGCGGGGCTGTGCGTGTCCAGCGCCACTTCCCCTATCTGCCCAATCAGATGCACGTGATCGTCCTGCAGCGGGAGCTGCGTCCAATGAGATCGTACCGAGTCAACATCAGCTTTGAGGCGGTGATCGAGGACGAGCTTCTGGGATTCTTCAAGAGCACATACACAATGAATGGAGAGAAGAGGTATGCACGCACATACACAATGAATGGAGAGAAGAGGTACGCACGCACATACACAATGAATGGAGAGAAGAGGTATGCACGCACATACACAATGAATGGAGAGAAGAGGTACACACGCACATACACAATGCATAGGGAGGAGAGGTATGCACGCACATACACAATGAATGGAGAGAAGAGGTACGCACGCACACACGCACATACACAATGCATGGAGAGGAGAGGTACGCACGCACATACACAATGCATGGAGAGGAGAGGTACGCACGCACATACACAATGCATGGAGAGGAGAGGTACGCACGCACATACACAATGCATGGAGAGGAGAGGTACGCACGCACATACACAATGCATGGAGAGGAGAGGTACGCACGCACATACACAATGCATGGAGAGAAGAGGTACGCACGCACATACACAATGCATGGAGAGGAGAGGTACGCACGCACATACACAATGAATGGAGAGAAGAGGTACGCACGCACATACACAATGAATGGAGAGAAGAGGTACGCACGCACATACACAATGAATGGAGAGAAGAGGTACGCACGCACACACGCTAGGCATGTAACGATATATCGTATATCGATATATATCGATATTAATCCCGACGATATGAATCTATTCATTGAAATAAAAAATCGCGATTTTTATTTTTTATTTTTTATGCTCCTCTAGGAAGGCAATTATGTTTCTGCACTGTCAAAAGTAATGCTACTTCTTTTGCAATGTAGTTCAATAAAAAATCTTAGGGGGGAAGATAAATTATATAAAATTAAAACGGTAATTTCTCATTAAAATATATTTTTTTTTTAATATCGTGAAAAATCGTATCGTGAACCTCATATCGTGATACGAATCGTATCGTGAGTTGAGTGAATCGTTACATGCCTAACACACGCACATACACAATGAATGGAGAGAAGAGGTACGCACGCACACACGTATAATGAATGGAGAGATGAGGTACACATGCACGCCCGCGCGTGTGAGAATGCTTTTTTTTATTTTTTTAAGAAAAACGTGCGTGCGTGTTTGTATACACAGTGTACAGGGCAAACAATAAATAGATTTAAGTGGATGAAAACACTGCCCCTGTCTCCCACAGGTTTAACATAGTGTGTTAGCCTCAGGGAGGACACACACACACACACACACACACACACTACATTTTGTGTCTGCATCTTTTCTTCATCTCTCCACTGTACAGTGTGTGTGTGTGTGTGTGTGTGTGTTTGCGTGTGTGCAGGTGTGCGTGCACGTGTGTTAAAAAACGTATTTGCTGAAGTGTAAGAGTAACGAATTCCTAATTGTCTGATCCTTGACTGATGCACGTTTCAGCCTGTCGATATAATAGGATTGTGGCTCTGCACAGCGGGGGGGGGGGGGGGGGGGGATCAGTGACCACACAGACAAGGCTAGTGCCTGAGAGGGTAGATCGGATCATGATAAACATTTAATCCTCTGTAATCTAACTTGCACGGTCATTAAAATGTCACTAGCCTAACTGTAACGGATGCGACTGGCCAAGAGTACCAGTTTTAAGTGATTCGGTACGCGGTCGCCGGTCGGTACTGACGTGATTGGGTCGTACTCGGTACCAATAAAAGTACCCGAAATCAGTGCTCAACCCTAATTTTAATGTTAATATAATAATGTGACGTCATGTGACTTCATCAGGGATGTAAGACGCCCTCAGGTGTCTTACTGGTAGTATATTGATCCAAGCCGGAACGCAATCGAATGATTGTTTAAATAAACCTGACCACTTAACTAAGATCTAGCCTCGGAAACCCAGACATTTTTATTTCCAGGGAGAGAAAAAAGGTCTGGGGGACAGAGTCCACTTCAATTCGGCATACAGTAGGGCCCTTTTTGAAACTAGCTCCTCGCCACTCGCCCTACACACTTCCACTCGGTTTGAGCATAGATATATAAATAATAGAGACGACACTGGGATTCCCCTCCCATCCAGTGCCGTCTCTATGATTTATATATGTATGCTCAAACCAAGTGGAAGTGTGTAGGGCGAGTGGCAAGGAGCTAGTTTCAAAAAGGGGGTAGTAGCGCAAACGTCGGTCCCTCTCTGCTGATTTCTGATCGTCTGCACCTTTGTTAAATTGACGCAGACACGTACGTACACACACACACACACTCCTCTTTCTCTTGCTGTCGCTCTAATTAATTAGTCTCATGTCCTGCAGCTGTGCCTAGTTCCTCCCGGCGGGCGCTGCCGGGAGCTCCCTATATTATATTATGCCACAGAAAGCATAGGTGAGTTCCAGTCTACTTAACATCTGACCACTTAACATGAAAGCCACGTGCACGCTTTCAAGTCAATGTTTCAAGGCCCCCTGTTGAATACCCCCGTAGAGGGCTTTAAGTGGTAAACAGCCAGGCTTAAGATGGCATCAGACATCAGTCCATTCATTAACCCATTCTGAGCGGGAACCCCTTTTGATGTTTTAAGTATTATGTTATAATTTAGCTATTGAAAAATAGAAGATCTACAAGCTCATAGCGCGGCACCGAGTGCCGCACTATGAGCTTGTAGATCTGCTATTTTTGAAAAATCGTGAAAATGTGGCGCAAATCTTTGAATATATATTCTTTGAACTCAAATCTTTGCTTCTGGGAGGGGTCCCTGGAACGATATATTTTCAGATGGGGGTCGGCGGCTAATTACATATAATCTTGGGGATCCTTGACATGAAAATGTTTGAGAACGACTGACATAGAAACATGGTTTTTCAGAAACCCAGGATTTAGAAGACATTTGTAGAATCGTTCCTAGGTCGAAATGGGTTAACTGGGTTAACATCACATTGCATTACCCTGAAAATATCCAATGAATAAATCTGATGTAGTCATATCAACCCGTCGTGTGAGGTGAATGGTAAATGGTGTATTTATCTAAGTGGTGCCTTTTATCCAAAGTGTTTTACAATCTGCATTTCATTCACACACAATTAATCCACACATTCAGTGTGTTGCTTCAAGGACACTTTAGCGTCCGCTGGTTGGTTCGGTCGGGTGTTTTTGACGCACACACACTCACTCTCTTTCTCAGCTTGTCGTCGTCATTCTTTACCTATCCTTCTTACCATTCTTTTCTTTCTCTCTCTCTCTACCTTCCCTCATTCATTCTCTCTCTCTCTCTCTCTCTCTCTCTCTCTCTCTCTCTCTCTCTCTCTCTCTCCCCTCCATTCTCTGTCCATTCTCTCTTATATCACTTCATCACTAATCCCGTGTTCAGATGAAGAGATGTCACCAATCAATACTACATTACAGCCGCCTGTGTGCGTGTGCGTACGTGCGTGTGTGTGCGTGCAGTAAATGCTCTTTCTTCACTATTTTCATGAATCCAAACTGTGTGCATGTGTGTGCAGCTGGTAAATGCTCTTTCTTCACTATTTTCATAAATCCAAACTGTGTGCATGCGTGTGTGTGTGTGTGTGTGCACGTGTGTGCATGTTCATTGCACATAATGAATATATAATGATGGCTGCAGACAAATCCATTCATTTCTCAATCTGATCTTTAGGACCGACTGTCCACACCGTTATTAAATCAGACCTTATTATTTGCGAGTGATCGGATGGGATTTGTGCATCCATCCACACATTATTTTCATTTTAGTTTACTCTTTTTTTTGTTTGCAATTTAGTCATGTCAACTCATTTCTCCCCTGCACACATGCTGTGTTGACGCTGCTGTTGTATCCTACTGACTCACCTGCCAGTGAGCAGCCATTCCACGTCCTCCTCCTGCCCAACACCCCCTGCTGACAGGCGGCTGCCCCCAGTCCAGCCCGTCCTCCTCCTGCCCAACACCCCCTGCTGACAGGCGGCTGCCCCCAGTCCACGTCCTCCTCCTGCCCAACACCCCCTGCTGACAGGCAGCTGCCCCCAGTCCAGCCCGTATTCCACGTCCTCCTCCTGCCCAACACCCCCTGCTGACAGGCGGCTGCCCCCAGTCCAGCCCAACACCCCCTGCTGACAGGCGGCTGCCCCCAGTCCAGCCCGTATTGACCATTTGCAGACCGTGGCCATGTTGCCAACAGAGTTTGGAAGCACTCGTTTTCAGTAAAGCAAACTGACCATAGGACGTACCGGGCATATTCCCGGTGGGCCGCGGCCCCTCTTTTTGACAGGCAGGCAGGCCAATAGGCGGCAGGCCACCAGGAAAAGTCCGGGCATGCTGCCATTCTGCCAGTGCCATCATGATAATTTCACTGTACTTGTAGCAGTGAGTGACAAATAAACCATCTTCTATCTTGAATCCTTTTGCCAGCATTCTTGTGAGAGCAACAAAGGGTCGTGTAGTTGTCTGTTGGTTTGTATCATTTATGTTGTTCTGTACAAGTGGTGGTATTAGGGCTTGTTTGTTTGTGTGTGCCTCGACGGAGCGGGCAGTATCGTTTCTGCTATCTGTGCGCTGGTTGTGGTGGGCTGGTCTGGGCCAAATTCGTGCTAAATTTTTGTCCCAGTCCAGCCCTGCCTGCTGCCTCTTGCATTATGTGCTAATTCAAAACAGGTGGTTCACAGGTCAGTTGAGTGATATCTAACAAGCACTCCCCCCCCCCCCCCCCACACATTTTGGTGGTCAAATGCGGAAGTGCAACCGAGCGCTCAATGTTAAAGCCCAGCTGCACGGGGTTTCCTCGTCATGAATCCACGGATCCGCCTGTAGTCCCTCCTCTTACCACTAGGGCCCAGTGCTTCAACATTGGAGAGCCTCACCGGCCCCTTGGGTAGCACCTTTTGCCATTAACTTATATGGTAAGATGGCCGTGGTCTGCATATGGAGAATAGGAGTACTGTATGTGCAATTGTGCAGTGACAAATAACACCCTCCACGCCCGGCTTCCCTCCCCTGAACACGGGCCAATGGGCTATATTGAACGCACGCCATTTTGGAAAGAACTTGGGCCACTTCACTTCCCTACTTCCTTCACAGGTGTTACCGATGGTACAGAATCTACTAATGAAGGCTCCATTCTGGTCAAACTGAGTCAGGGAGCGGCTAGAGAATGCCAGGCCCAGGAAATAAATCCCAATTTTTTCCCATAGACATTTCAAAAAGTATTTATTTAAATACCTTTTTAAGCGTCGTACGAAGCCAACTCGAGTCGTGACAAATCATGACAACAAACACAATATTTTGGACCAAACAAATAATTACAAAGAAGAAAAACAACAAAAAAATGACACCTGCTGTTTTTTTTCTTCTTTCTAATTATTTGTTCGGCCCAAATCTTTTTGTTTGTTATCATGATTTGTCACAACTCGAGTTGGCTTTGTACGAGGCTTAAAAGGTCTTTAAATAAATACCTTTTGAAATGTCTATGAGGAAAATGAACGCGGAATCATTTCCTGGGCCCTGGTAGGGGGCGGGACTGCGACGCTCCATGTTGGCTCACTGGAAACACCAGTGGGTCTCAGAGTGTCCTTCAGTGGGTTCCAAATGGCCCCGTACCGTTCCACTTTGACAAGCATTTGGAATTGTAAGATTTGAGGCATTACATTTAGTTTGACTAGGTTTCCCAGATACACATTGCGGGAAAAAAAGCAGATCGACAGGCTGACAATGTCTCGTGTTGCGCGGCGTTGTGAGCTTGTTGATCAGCTATTTTGACCATGTTCAAGCGTCCTTCAATTATCTGATAATTTGGCCAATGTTTGACTAGTTTTTATAGTATATTGTTGATTTATTTTAATGCAGTAATGGTATTTTTTAATTTGGATTAAAAAAGGTCCTTTGTGACTTTACTGTCATCTGGGGACCAACATCAAACCACAGGTTGAGAACCACTGTTCTACGCAACCATAAACGTCTCAATCTTTTCCGTGACGAGCACCAATGAGGTTCTATTTTTAGAATATCGTTTGTTTGATTTTCACGGCACACTGATTTAATTGTCACTTTAACCTGTGCAGCTGCTACAGTGATTCCACAAGTCACTGTACGTCCTTTCTCTTTTGTTTGGACTGTGTTGCAGTGCTTATCATGTGGTTTGGTCGGATAGTAGAAAACTAGCTCTTTACTTTCAATTATTTCTTCTGAGGCTCTTCCCCAGACTTTGATCCAGCAGCCTGTTTAGTAGGTCTGGGATGTGCCTTTGGTTGTATTGTGATAGCAGTCATTTGAAAGTGGCTTTGTGTTGACTTTGAAGACATTTCTCGTAATATTAAGTTGAGCTGAGCTATTTTCAATTTTTTACTAATTGTTCTTGTTTGATTTGCTTATTGTAAACGGCTTACAGTTCATGAATTTTGCCAATAAATCTAATATACCTGGTGGTAAATTAGATTTTCCTGATGATTGATTGATTGAATGATTGATTGAATGATTGGTTTTTTTGTTCGTACGTTCGTTCGTTCGTTCATAATGATTGGAAAAAGTGCATTGAAACAAAGATCAATTTCTATTTTCAGGGAATCAAAAGACTATACTATACTGTATATGCTCCAATTGATCCAATGTAGTTATAATGAACTATACGTTGTTTTTATAGTCACAAGCTCTTGGAAAAACTCCACTATACCGATGGGTTTATCGATGTAGAAAAGAAATGGAACAGTCTTGAAATCACAACACTTCAGAAACTAGGTACACTGCGTAGTTCTCTCTGTTAGGCTACACTGTAGATCATAGTCTCCCTGTCTCTTGTACACACGCACACGCATGCACACACACACACACACACACACACACACACACACACACACACACGTGCACCACGACCGCACAACACATACTCCTGTGTGTAATACAACCTCCTGACTCAACAGTTTTGCCTTCAGTGACACTGCGTGCTGTTCTGAATACTAATTAGGGGTGTGTGTGGGTGTGGGTGTCGGTGTGTGTGTTGATTCAAACAGTGGAAAGAGAGAGTTACAGAATATTGCTGTCTTTTGTCTCCAGCCTCCACATACAGTTCGTGATTATGCAGTTCATGATGTTGTGCGTTTTCTCTCTGTTCATTTGGGTGATGATGTCACATCCTGCTCCCCGGTCGAGTGTCCACCATGTCGCCATAGAAACAGGAGGGTGTTGGTTTTGTGTTTGAATTATCTACGATTGGCTGTGTCAACATCCTGCCTACTCAGAAAGAACTGCAAACAGTTCTTTTAAGGTTTATGGCCCTCGTTTATCAACGCGATTTACACCCCAAAATGGGTGTACGCCAAAGTCACTGCATTGCATTGCAAATGAATATCTTAGCTGCTTCTCTTTTATCATCAGATAGTCTCAACCATGATTAAAACTAGCCGTAGTCAAAACAGCCTATATCTGCATGACTGCATCTAGTTTTCCATACCATCCTTGTATTATAGCGATAATAGGCCTATCTCACAGCCCGCTTTCCACGCCCACTTCCGGTAAATAGTGGTGTCTTTAACATGAGCATTTACACGTTTTTTTTCTCTGGAGAATCGAAGTACATTTTCTAATGTAAAAATGTGACAGACCAATATTATTATGAAGCAAACAAGATGGTAAATCAGGTCGAACAGATAGAACAAACCTTACCTTGAGAAAACAAAAGTTGTAGACTTCTTAAATTACCTCGGTTAACATGTAGTGTCTATGGAGTGACGTCACGCTATCACCACTAACCCCGAAAGGGGGCGTATTTAGGGGGGCGGGGAAATTCTGTGAGATAGGCTTATAGTGATATTGCACAGCTTGGGTTCCCCTTTCTGTAAAGACTTTGGGAAAATAAATCCACTTTGTGTGAATAAACTCTGTGCAGTTTATTGTATTTGTGGACTGTTGAGGACTATTACCTCATGTACACATACAGTACACATGTCATGTTCAGATGAATATGCTGTGTAAATAAATATTATTCTGATTATACAAACAGCATCACTTATTTAGAGGTTAAACCATAACAAATGTACATCCAACTACTCTTTTCATGTACCTCTCTCCCTGCTTTGCACTTATTGGACCCAATAACGAGAAACTTTAAACATGAATACCGGTATATTTCAAAATAGTATTTTCCCCAAGCAGCAAGTTAGCTGTCACACAAATTAATGCTACTTAGTCATGCAAAAGTAGCCTATAGCAAAAGATAAGCCTGTGATCTGTTTATTTACCGAAACCAAGAGAAACGGTGTTTCGTGTGTGGGTCTAGGTTTAATGAAACAAATGAAAATGATCAGAAATACCTTGCGTCTAATAAGAATCGCACCCGTGTGAAGTGAGGGGCGCTTTACCAACATCACATATTAAAAAGGGTATCTTTGAAAAACAAAAGGTCCCGCACACTGTCAGACACTTGCCAAAATGTTGCTCTTTATTAGGTCGACGTTTCGGTCAATTAGACCTTCACCAGGACAGACGGTCCTGATGAAGGCATTTTTTGTATGTCCATTTGCCCCTTTAGGAACCCTTGGTTATTACCATGACGTCCTATATGTACCCGACGTTACTATCGTAGATACATTTTCAATAGGGGTGTCAATTCGATTCGAATTAGAATCGCGATTCCCGCTATGAACGATTCAAAATCGATTCATAATTTCCAAAAAAATCGAACATGGTGTTTGTGTTATGAAATGTAAGCTTACCCTAATCACAGTAACCATCATGTCTTCAGTCATTTTCAAGTTACTGTAGTCAGTACTAGTCACTTCAGTTCAGCACAGCTGTATTGTATTGTAGTATTGAACCGAGAATCATTTTGAATAGAGAATAGTTTTGAATCTGGAAAACAAAATGCTTTAGAATTCGTTTTTGGATTGAGAATCGATTTTTAATCGAATCGTGACCCCAAGAATCGGAATCGAATCGTGGGACACCCAAATGTCAGAATTGATGAAAAAAAACCATCTACGGGACGAGAGTCTAAATCTTATTATTGATGTCCCAGATACAGAAAAGTATCCTGGAAGGAAGGATCCTGAAAGGGGCTACACACAAGCTAGCTACACACAAGCTAACACTATAACAAGATGCTATATCGATGCTGTGCTTTAGTGCTGGATAACTATAGTAGGCCTATAACTTTTCTGTATTTGGGACGTGGTCCCAAAATTAACAGGTGAGGGTCCCCGAAAGAGGGTAACAGAGTCATGGACTGTAAAAAGTGTATAGGCATACAGTATTATTGGGCTCATTAAATGGCAGATTTCATACTGGCCCGAGTGTTTAGAATACATTCCATATATACGTTGATGTGTCATGTTAAAAAAGACAATCAAAAAACAAGCTATGAAGCTAACACTGGTCCCTGAGCATAGCCGATCAAGCTAACAACAAAACTACATACTTACCACGGTGTTCCATTTGATTGTGCATCCGAAAACGACATGTTATGCCTCCAAAATCACTGTGAAATAGGATACACGTGCTGTGGAAGGGTTACATTTGGCAAAAATTACGTAAACAAGATGAAAATAAATTGCGGTCGCGACTAGTCCCCGTTGCTAACTCTGGATAAGTGACATACCGTCGTACGATGAGTGAACTGTAAGCTTGTCACTCAAAAGTCAGCCCAATGTAACCACGCCCCTCCAAGAGCCCCTGTATACTTTACTACTTTTAACATCACATTTTAAATAAATGGGACCATTAACCCATTTTATTTAGGCCTGATGTCGAAATAAATAAAGTCTTCTGAAAGAATATTATATTCAAAGATTTGTGCCACATGTTCACGATTTTTCAAAAATAGCAGACCTACAAGCTCGGTGGCACGCTATGAGCTTGTAGATCTGCTGTTTTTCAATAGCTAAAGTATAACATAATGCTTAGTTAAAACACAAACGGGTTCCCGTCCAGAATGGGTTAACTACTACAAACATATTATAATTCGTGAAATGAGACTTTAAACTGACCCAATGACAGCGTCACCACAGGCCATTATATGAACTTTCAGGAAGTCACGATTTCCTTAGTGGCTTCACAAAACGTCTTTCAGACTGCCCCCCTGCACTCGGTGCCGCGCTATGAGCTTGTAGATCTGCTATTTTTCAATAGCTAAAGTATAACATAATGCTTAAAACACCAAGAGGGGTTCCCGCCCTGGATGGGTTACTTAAAACATATTCAAGCGCATACTGTATGTATGAGATTATTTTGACCACAGGACTGTAGCGGGAGATCAGACGCCTATAAATAATCCCTGTGATAATATAACATTTAGATTTTGTCATAAATGGACATGCACGCCTATTTTATTTCCGAGTGACGACTGACAAGCATATAGCCTGCCTATATTTGCAATGGTATAGGCTCTGTTAGGTGCTTAATCATTTCCCCCATGCCATTTAAATAAGTGCTTTAACGGTCATTCAGATAAATTGCAGATCAGACCTTGGCGGATTGCTTATACGAGAGCATTTTCGGGAGTCGGGACCGGCGGGCGCCGCTGTTTACATCTTTTCATGGACAGTAGTAGTAGCCTTGCCGAGCCATGAGGCCCATAGGGCAGGAGCCTATCTCCTGTTTCTGTAGCGTGAGGCAGCTTGATGTACAAGTACACCCCCTGGACATGACGCTAGTATGTCGCAGGGACTTACCCCCAATCCAACCCTTTGATGCCGAGTGTCGAGCAGGGAGGCACTGGGTCCCATTTTTAGAGTCTTTGGTGTGACCCGGCCGGGGATTGAACCCCGACCTCCCAGTCTCAGGGCGGACACTCTAACCACAAGGCCACTGAGCTGTCCTGTTTCATGGACAGTGAGGTCTTCAAACTACAGTATGCTACTGTACGTCCTCTGGAGTTGTGTACAACCTGGTGGATAGAAACCACACGCTCTAAACCTGTGCAGGTGATCTTCACGCTGTGGATCTATAACCAATCCATCCACCCAGCAGCACACACCAGCCTTCGATCCATATGTTTATGCATTCATTCATCAATCAGTGATCACACCACAGACTTGCCAGGCTATCTGTCATTAACGTGGCGTCACTCACAGCAGTCCGACTCACGGTGGATCGCCTGCCCTACATGACTGATTTAACTGTCACACTTGTGTCTACCTGCACTATTCATATTACACATATTATTAATATACACACTATATCTCATTTTGACATGGCAATCCTGTAGTATTAGAGACCCAGTCATGATGCTGGCGGTAACTTCACCATTATGCCGATTATTATAGGGAATAAAACATTTACGTCAAGGGTAGTGGGGGATTTTTGGATTCATTACGTCACTAGCATCAAGGGCCATAAGAGGGTTAACTCCTTTGCTGCCCCTAGTGTTAGCCTGCTGTTACTGCAGATATGCCGCCCGTCCACCCCCACTATACGGAGCTTGTTGTCCTTCCGGGTTAAACAGGAAGGTGGGGGCCCCCGGGGGGAGTGCAACACCACTGGCATTAGCCCACAGCCTTTAGCTAGCGGTACAACCAGCTACATTTTTTCAGCGATGAGATACAAACTCACAAATTATTTACGATCGCCGGGTGCGTGGCGGCGCACCATGGACAGCTCTCGAACCTTTGGAGATACGGCGCTTTGAAAATGGGGTTATAATGGAGGCTCAACGGAGCTGGATTTAAAAATCGCATCGCTGGTGGTGAAGGAACCTCCACACGAGCAAGAGCTAAGCTAAAAGGTAAACAGACGGACGGCGCGTTCATATATGGATTAAACGGTTGTCTACGCTTATACACGTAGCTGGCATAGATAGGTCCCAATAAAATAATTAAGGTCATGGGTTATTTAATCCAGCCAGCGGGTGCGGGGGGGCGCCTCTAGGTCGTCTCCAACCAGCTTGCTGGGGATTAAAGGCCAGGATGGTGCGTGTCTGGTAGGCGAATGGCTTGGCCATACCAACGCACTCGCCGCATTGTTGCAAGGCGAGAATGCTGGGAGCTGTTGGGTTAGCTCTCTTAAGAGGGAAGAGAGCATTCCACCATGCACTGCATATGAATTATGTTCATTCAGTTCAATCTAATAAAGGCATAACAAAGATATCCCTCAATGGCTGTATATGCCAGTGAAACTGAGTTAAAGGCATATCTTGTACAATAACAAAGGTGGTGTTCTGTGACAATGGCGTCTAGCCATGTCTAGCTCATTAACGTCCATTGTATTGTATTATAAGGTAGAGTGGGGAAAGGGGGACCTATGTTTCCCTTCTTTATCTCATAGCACAAAATATCTTTGTAAAACTACCGGTATATAAAACGGTAGCCTCGGAAACCCAGACGTTTTTATTTCCAGGCAGAAAAAAAAAAGTCTGGGGCCGAGTCCACTTTTTCAATTCGGCATAGAGTAGCGCAAACGTCGTTCACTCTCTGCTGATTTCTGATCGTCTGCACCTTTGTTAAATTGACACACACACACGCACACCCGTACAGTGCGTACACACACACACACACACACACACACACACACACACACACTCCTCTCTCTCTCTGTCGCTCAAATTAATTAGTCTCATGTCTAGATTCTCCCGGCGGATCCTGCCGGGAGCTGCCTATGCCATAGAAAGCATAGGTGGACCCCAGGCTAATAAAACAGTGATAGGACCCTGTGGTGGCTGAGTTTATAGATTGCCAAATAAATATGTAGTATTATTGTGTACTTGTTGGCCTTCCATTCAATCATAATTATTAGTCACTAGTCAGCCACTTATTACTTTCACTCCACTACATTTCAAAGATAAATAATGTACGATTGACTGCACTATGTCTAGGAAGGGAAAAGGTACATTATCAATTAACCACTAACTGTATGTCAAATATAGTGAAAATGGCAGTTCTACAAGCTAACTACCCTTCATGATGCGGTGTGTAGTGAGCTTGTAGATCTGCTAGTATGCTGTTTATCCATTACTCTTCCTCTAGAAAACCAGTTGTGGAATTGCTTCGCCACTAAGCACACATAACAATGCATCATTTGGGAAATCCAACACACTACTTTGCATGCTTCCAACTTGCATATTTACAGTACAGTTTGCATCTGTATGATACTATGTTATTGCACAACATTTCACCAGAAATACATCACATTTTCCACATTTAACGGCCCCCCCCCCCCACACACACACACACACACACACACACACACACTGGGCACCTGGACGAGTGGCCGCAATATTTCTACTAGTATAAGTAAGTAGCCTTGCCGAGCCATGAGGCCCATATAGGGGCAGGAGCCTATCTCCTGTTTCTGTAGCGTGAGGCAGCTTGATGTACAAGTACACCCCCTGGACATGACGCTAGTATGTCGCAGGGACTTACCCCCAATCCAACCCTTGATGCTTTGTGTCAAGCAGGGAGGCACTGGGTCCCATTTTTTTTTTTAGAGTCTTTGGTATGACCCAGGCGGGGATTGAACCCCGACCTCCCAGTCACAGGGCGGACACTCTAACCACAAGGCCACTGAGCTGGTCTACTAGTATATATAATATATATTTTAGAATCTTAATGGCATCTTATTTCCATGCTGAAAATCCATTCTCAGAAGCGTGACGCGTTGCGAGATTGTAGATCTGCTATTTTCTGAGCGCAACACCAAACATAGAATGTAATTTAGTTCTCCTGGATCTCTTCTCCACTCATACCTTCCTAACATTGTTATGTAGTCATCATTATGTCGTTTTTGTCAGTGAAAAAACGTAGTCGGCGAATATTTCTCGTCATAGTTTTAGTCGACAGAATTAACACTGTTCTCTTCTCCCTGTGTGTGTTTCCAGGTACTTGGCAGTGACTCAGTTCAGTCCGGTTCATGTTCAGTCCGGTTCACTGTTCTCTTCTCCCTGTGCGTGTTTCCAGGTACTTGGTTCAGTCCGGTTCATGTTCGGTCCGGTTCATGTTCTCTTCCTCCTGTGTGTGTGTTTCCAGGTACTTGGCGGTGACTCAGTTCAGTCCGGTTCACGCCAGGAAGGCCTTTCCCTGCTTCGACGAGCCCGTCTACAAGGCCACCTTCTCCCTCTCCCTGCGGCACCAATCAGATTACATCTCCCTGTCCAACATGCCCGTCCACAGCTCCTCATTGGTCGACGAGGAGGGCTGGGTGACCGATCACTTTGCACGGACGCCTCGCATGTCCACGTACTACCTGGCCTGGGCCGTGTGCAACTTCACCTACAAAGAGACGCACACCGACTCCGGAGTTACTGTGAGTGTCGCGCACACACACGCACACATGCACACGTGCACACACACACACACACACGCGCACACACACACACACACACACACACACACTGACACAGTTTGGCCATTTTGTTGGTACTTTGTGCTCCTGCATCGTTCTTGAGTACATCCACGTATGTTAGTGTGGGACGTCCCTGTGATCGATGCCTATGTGTTGGTTCCCAGAGCACCAGAGTGCTGGCTGGCAGTTCTTGTTGCCTCTGTCAGTGTCCTGCTATAGTCTCATTCTCCTGTCTGCTGTTTTCTGGCTCACCCTTGGTAATCCCTCATACAGAGTATTGTTAGTAACATGTACAGTCTTGCTGATGACACACACACACACACACACACACACACACACACACACACACACACACACACACACACACTCATTTTCACACTATTCATGTCCACACAAAATACAACAAGAACACAAGTTTACATTTACCAAATCATGGCATACATTATGTCTTCATAGTACAATAGTCATATCCGGGGCAGGAATTTCACAGCGGCCACAGCGGCCATGGCCCCCGTTGCCCCTCTGTGTGGCCGTGTGGCCCTCGTTGCCCCTCTGTTTGGCCGTGTGGCCCTCGTTGCCCCTCTGTTTGGCCGTGTGGCCCTCGTTGCCCCTCTGTTTGGCCGTGTGGCCCTCGATAAAATGCCCCACGGCCACAGCGCTCCTTGATGCCCTGCCTGAACATCCCCAGCTGATTTCACCTTTTCTCCTCAGCACTATCTTCTGTCAATGTGTTTTTTAAGCACCAGGTGTCTGTGGTTGATATTGGAATTCCTTTAGGACAGCATCAAGTCAAACGTCTCTACGCTATGCATATAACCGCTAGTAGGTTTAATTTCAAGGCTGATATGAATCGTGCACTGCTTACAATGACGTGGAAGCCAAGTGATGGTAGAGAGAGAGAGAGAGAGATGAACCCATTGCAACCAACAAGGAATTTAGACTGTAGCCTACAGGAGTGTGTGGGAGTCACGAGTCCATGAGATTGACGTTATGTTCAAGGAATTGTAAGCAACAAAAAACATGAAAAGATTTGCAACAGGGTCCAAAACGTCCAATTGATTTCCAAGGTCTTTGTCCCGAGGACACAGCGTGTGTTTGTGTGTGCGTGCGTGCGTGCGTGCGTGCGTGCGTTTGTGTGCGAGAGAGATTATGAAAAATGGATGAAAACTTGTTGGCTGACAGTTGATTATGACACAATGTGTATTTGGCTAACCAAATTAATGATCAATAAAGTTAATCTTATATTATTATTTAGAAATACTATATTTAAAATTATGTAAAATTAACTATCATTACTGTAAGTCCTATCACAATTCATCTTGAGTGAGACCAAATTACTGTACAAATATTCGTCATTTTCATTACATTATTTTGTGAATGAAATTTTGTGAATAATGTAAGCATTATGTTATGCTTTAGCTATTGAAAAATAGCAGATCTACAAGCTCATAGCGCGCCACCGAGTGGCGCGCTACGAGCTTGTAGGTCTGCTGTTTTTGAAAAATTGAACGACTGACATAGAAACATAGCTTTTTCAGAAAACTGTCAAGACATTTATAGAATCGTTCCCAGGTCAAAATGGGTTCAATTTCATTGAACCCAATTTCATTGATTAATAATGAAGGTTAAATGCATGCATCATTTCTATGGACTTACAATCATTGTTTTTATCTGATGGCCTTTTGGCCTCTGTGCCCTCTGGTCTACATGGACTACACCAAAGGCCTCGACCCTAAAATGAAAACATTGGTACTAGCTGACAATTACAGCAGAGACAGCACAATATACTGCTTATGCTTCTAATGCTGCCTTAACCCATTTTGACCTGAGATCAGATTCTAAAAATGTCTTCTACATCCTGACAGTTTTCTGAAAAAGCTATGTTTCTATGTCAGTCGTTCTTCGATTTTTCAAAAATAGCAGACCTACAAGCTCAGTGCGCCACTCGGTGGCGCGCTATGAGCTTGTAGAGCTGCTATTTTTCAATAGCTAAAGCATAACATAATGCTAACACCAAAAGGGGTTCCCGACAACTAGAGGGGGGGGGGGGGGGTCCTAGGCTGCCAAATATAAAAACAAATAGTCTATACATGGTATGTAGAAGTGCTTGGTATTTAATAACCTTGGTCATAAAGGCTTCCTCGTTCAGCCGGGGCGCCTGATGGAGGGGAAAGGAACTGGTCGGAATAACGTGTTCCTTCCACGCGCTACGTCCCTTCAGGGAAATTCCCCCTGTCAGGTGAAAAGAAGCAGCTTGAACTCCTCATGCATAGGAGGCATGAGGTCTGTCCGCTGCCCCCCCCAGGTTGGCAGAGGAAGTGTAGCGCCCAGGATTACATTAGATAATTGGCACTGGGTGAAAAAACTGGGTTGCAAAATCATGGAATAAAAATTATAAGAAAAAAAAACAAAGGCTTCCTCGGCTAGGGTCCAATGTGAAGCAGTGTTTTTGGCAGCAAATTTTGATTTTAGTTTTAGTCAGTCTCTTGAATAGTTTTCATTTAGTTTTAGTCAGATTTTAGTCACCTGGAATGTGTCTGTGTTAGTCTAGTTTTAGTCGACTAAATCTACAGTTGATGTAGTCGACTAAAATGTATTTTGGCGGGCCTTGATGCAGTCGCAATGATTTTACACTTGCTGAAAATAGCTTGTAGATCTGCTATTTTCAGTATGCAACAAAGTGTAACATGACTTATAGTGGATCTCTTGTCCACTAGTCCCTTCCTAAGTTTTTTAGTCTAGTTTTTATTTGTTGACAAAATCGACATTATATTTTGTCTTAGTTTTAGTCATCATAGCTTAGTTTTAATTTAGTTTCCATTTAGTTTTTGTCAGTGGAATTAGTTTTAGTCGACGAAAACAACACTGAGGTGAAGGCTATCTCTTAATTCAGACACTTCTCTGGACCAGCCACAACAACATCTGGTGTATTCGCCCTCAAAGATGTCTGAATATCACCAAAGTGAAACATGGATGGAATGACACAGGAATATTTGTACATTCTCATGGAATTATGCACGACTTGTTGATATGTCCTTCGCTATGAGTTCCACTGTCGTGTCGTGTCGTGATGTGCTATGTGCAGTACATTCCTTTTTTATGAATAACAGCCCTTCAAGATATGAGACAGTGTTTCAGTGAGTGAACAAAAATAATGCCAGCTATGTCCATATTAAGTCCAGTGATATGCTCTAAAAGGGTGGAAAACACATTTCTAAGTAGTTTTAGTCCAGTCCAATTTACAATTTAGGCATTTAGCAGACGCTCCTAATCCAGAGCGATTTACGGTAAGCAGAAACAAAAAACATGGTCATACATCAAATACATAAACAGTCATCATGAATCATACGTAAGCTTAACTCACTCATTGCCACAGAACGCCTTTGGACGCCTCCCCCTTATGAACAGTGGAATATCTATCTAATGAAACTGTGCGTAAAGTGTGTACACTATAGTGTTATGTCTACATAAAGTGCTATTTAAGTTACATAAATTGAGCCTATGCATACGCCTGTAGGAGGTCGAGGTTAGGGCAAGTACTACGGCAAGTGCTATGGGCTAAGATGGAGTCTGAAGAGGTGGGTTTTCAGACTGCAGTGGGAAAATTGGGAGTGAGTCTGCAGTTCTGATTGCAATGGGAAGTGCATTCCATAGTTTTGGAGCCAGAAGGGAGAAGAGTTTGGGACGTGTGGAGCGTTGTCCCGGCGTTTTTAAGCGAAGGTACTTCCAGTTTCCCTGCGTCGGCTGATCTGAGTGCACGGGAGCGTTTGTAGGGTCCCATCAGACTTGCGAGATATGGGGGTGCCATACCTTTGGTTGCTTTTAATGCCAGCATCAGAGTTTTGTTGTCCAGTGTTGTTGGAGTTGTGGTGGTGTGCAGTGTTCGTTTAGACAGCACATTCTTATTTAGTTTTAGTCATAGTCCTTTGAATTGAAAATGTATTTAGTTGTAGTCGTAGTCATATTTTAGTCTTCTGACATTTTTTTGTTCTAGTCTACGTTTAGTTGACTAAATATCATAAGATTTTAGTCTAAATCTACAGTTGATTTTGTCGACAAAAGATTATTTTGGCAGGCCTTGATGGCGTCATAATGGCATATTTGCACTTGTTTGCATGCTGAAAACAGATCTACAAGCTCACAACACGGTGCACTGCGATGCATTGTGAGCTTGTAGATGATCTGCTATTTTCAGAGTGCAACCAATCATAAAATGACTTCTCCTCCACTAGTCCCTCACTAACAATTTAGTCTAGTTTTTATTTGTCGACGAAGCTGTCAATATATTTAGTCTTAGTTTTAGTCGTCATAGCTTTAGTTTTTATTTAGTTTTTTGATTCCTATTGATTCAGTATTCCTCCGTGAAAAAAGGTAGTCGACGTACATTTCCCGTCACAGTTTCAGTCGACGAAATGAACAGTGGTGCTGTGTAGTTCCACGAGGACAAGTCTGGCACCTGTAAGACCTGCTTTTTCCGAGGGACGCCCGGCCAGGTGGTCGGCAACGCTAGGCCTGTGTACTGTATGCTACAGTACACATTATGTCTGCACTATGAATATTCATAGCATGATTAGCGTGATTATTACCAGTTGTCCTTTTTTATTTGATTGACAGGCTTGGAGGGTGCATTATAGGATGTTCAAATGATTGGTGATGTGAGACATCATAATGTCCTTCTGTTGTTGTTATCGCACGCACGCACGCACGCACGCACGCGTGCACGCGCACACACACACATGTGCCATGTGTGCGTGCATTAAAATGTAATGTCCTCTGCCTTACTGTAGCTGTTATAGGTTGTCAGGTTTCACTTTGTCTCAATCTTATCTCATTGTCACCGGTTCTGTCACACACACACACGCGCACACACGCACACTCACACACAGACGCACACGCGCACGGCGCGCACGGCGCGCACACACACACACACACACACACACACACACACACAGCTACTTGACCTTGTGCATGTCCTCTCCTCCAATCATCTTTCTATCCGTGTAATTATGGCTCATTCATCTGCTCTGTCAGGACAAGGACAACACACGCAAACGCACACATTCACTCGTGTAGCCTACAAACACGCACGCACGCACGCACACACACACACTCACACTCACACACGTACACACTGTATGTAAGCAGTTACACTGGATCGCATTCTGAGGGTGTTTATTATTTATAAAGTAGCACTCATCCCTCCTTGTCTCCATGATTGTTTAAACTCATACAGTAAATTTGAATTTGATGCGGAATTGGAAATGTGATCTTTCTGCTTTCACTGATATTGTGTGACACTCTCACACCTGTATGGTGGAGTAGGCAGTAGGGCATTCATTCACTCTCACACCTGTATGGTGGAGTAGGCAGTAGGGCATTCATTCACTCTCACACCTGTATGGTGGAGTAGGCAGTAGGGCATTCATTCTCAACAAAACTATCAGTTTAAATACGGATATACAGGTTTCTACATTATATGCTATATATATATATATACAGCTGGTGACGTCGGTGGTGACCACCACATTGTAGTTGCGGTCGGTGACCCCGTCTCCTTGTTGTTAATAGATAATTTAGTGAAATCCTCCTTTAACGACCGCTTTTAACGATGCCATTTATTATCGTCATCCTTCACCTTGTCCTGTGTGTTTGCGAGCTACAAGTGTGTGTGCGTGTGTGCCTGTGTGTGTGTGTGAGTGAGCGTCCTTCACAAATAAAACCCGGTTGTGTGTTTTATACTATATGTATATGGTTTCTTTTTTGCATAAATTAATGCCTATACTTAAGGCTCATACATAGTCTGGATTTACAGTGGTTAGGTGACCACCGAACTGCAACTTGACGTCACGAGCCGCTGCGGAGCAAGCCACCGCTCCAGCCCTTCTCTCTGTTTTTACTCACCACCGCTCAATGTTATTTCAGCTCTGGTGGTCAGCTCACCACCGGAGCGGTGGTCACCTCATCACCGGAAATCCAGACTATGAATAGGCCTTAAGTCGTACCACAGTGTCGCAACAAACTGAGCAAAAGTATAGCTGTCTGTTTTCAGTACTTCATTATCATTATTATTATTATTAGATAATTATAAAGAAAGAGAACGAGGACTGTAGGATAGGTCCTTCATCCTATAGTCCTCACGCCCAACACTCCCTGCTGACGGGTGCCGCCCCAGCCCGTAGGATTATGTGAAAATACCTCCCTGCCCGGCTTCCCTCCCCCAAACATACATATGGGCCAATGGGCTACATGCACGCACGCCATTTTTGGAAAGAACTTGGGCCACTTCCCTACTTCCTTCACAGGTGTTACCGATGATGCTAATGTTAAGATGCTAAGAAGGCTCTGTTCCATTCTGGTCAAACAGAGTCACGGTGGATTCGAACTGTCAACCTCCGTGGTGGTTGACAGGGATTTTACCACTGCGACTGCACCACCCGAGCGCCGTTTGGTTATATATTATTGGAATGGTCATATAACCAGTAGTGGGAGAAGTAACAATACTACAATGCAACTATATATGTTACAATTAAAAATACTACACTTGACTTGACTCTATACTTGACTTGACTCTTTACATGACTCTATACATGATTCTATACTTGACTTGACTCTATACTTGACTTGACTCTATACTTGACTTGACTCTATACTTGACTTGACTCTTTACATGACTCTATACATGACTCTATACTTGACTTGACTCTATACTTGACTTGACTAGATACTTGACTCTATACTTGACTTGACTCTATACATGACTCTATACTTGACTTGACTCTATACATGACTCTATACTTGACTTGACTCTATACATGACTCTATACTTGACTTGACTCTATACTTGACTTGACTCTATACATGACTCTATACTTGACTTGACTCTATACTTGACTTGACTCTATACTTGACTTGACTCTATACTTGACCAAACTTGACTTGACTCTATACTTGACTTGACTCTATACTTGACTCTATACTTGACTTGACTCTATACTTGACTATACTTGACTCGACTCTATACTTGACTTGACTCTATACTTGACGACTCCATACTTGACTTGACACTATACTTGACTCTATACTTGACTTGACTCTATACTTGACTTGACTCTATACTTGACTATACTTTACTCTATACTTTAAAAACAACAAAGTATTGTACAGTAACCTGCCCTTTTTTTCTTCTTTCTAATTATTTGTTCGGCCCAATCCGAGTCGGCTTTGTTCGAGGCTTACATATCTTTAAATAAATACTTTTTGAGATGTCTATGGGAAAATGTATTTCCTGGGCCTGTCGTTGTCTTGAAAGTGGGCGGGACTGTTACGCTTTATATAGCGTCAAAATATACTATAAAGTAGCTGATCTACACGCTCACAACACAGCATGCAGTGATACGTTGTGAGCCACTAAATCACCTATTTTAGCATTTGTTAAAAATGGTTTGTTCTGTATTGATTACATTGATTAGTTCGATTAACTGTTGCTACTCAGATGAAAGAATTAATGGAATTCAATGTAAGGTCCTCACAGATATGCTAACACAAGATTGTGTGTGTTTGCGCGCGTGTGTGTTCGCGCGTGCACGTGTGTGTGTGTGAGAGTGTTAGCATGTTATCATACCCTCGCGCCATTTACCAAGCCATCCATCAAATTACCGTGGCAACCGACCGTTGATCGCTCCATCCATCATCGCACGTGGAGAGAGAGCGAGAGATGGAATGAAACGGAGACGACACGGACGAGTGGAGAGATAACGAGAGAGGAGGAGAGAAGGAGAGAAAAGAGAGGTGGAGAGGAGAAGAGAGGTGGAGAGGAGAACAGAAGGAGTTGGGGAGAGTAGGAGAAATGAGAGGAGAGAAAGGAGAGAGAAGAGGTGGACAGAGATGGAGAAAGGGAGAGGTGGAGAGAGGGAGAGGTGGAGAGAGAGTTGGGCAGAGGGAGAAAGGGAGAGGTGGAGAGAGAGAGTTGGGCAGAGAGGGAGAAAGGGAGGTGGGGAGAGGTGGAGAGAGAGTTGGGCAGAGAGGGAGAAAGGGAGAGGTGGAGAGAGAGTTGGACAGAGAGGGAGAAAGGGAGAGGTGGAGAGAGAGTTGGGCAGAGAGGGAGAAAGGGAGAGGGAGAGAGGTGGAGAGAGTTGGGCAGAGAGGGAGAAAGGGAGAGGTGGAGAGAGAGTTGGACAGAGAGGGAGAAAGGGAGAGGTGGAGAGAGAGTTGGGCAGAGAGGGAGAAAGGGAGAGGGAGAGAGGTGGAGAGAGTTGGGCAGAGAGGGAGAAAGGGAGAGGTGGAGAGAGAGTTGGACAGAGAGGGAGAAAGGGAGAGGTGGAGAGAGAGTTGGGCAGAGAGGGAGAAAGGGAGAGGGAGAGAGGTGGAGAGAGTTGGGCAGAGAGGGAGAAAGGGAGAGGTGGAGAGAGAGTTGGACAGAGAGAGGGAGAGGTGGAGAGAGAGGGGAGAGGTGGAGAGAGAGGAGAGGGAGAGGTGCAGAGAGTTGGACAGAGAGGGAGAGGTGGAGAGAGAGGAGAGAGGGAGAGGTGGAGAGAGATAAGGAGAGAGGGAGAGGAGGAGAGAAGGAGAGAGGGAGAGTTGGACAGAGACAGAGAGGGAGAGGTGGAGAGAGGGAGAAAGGTGGAGAGAGGGAGAGGTGCAGAGGGAGAGGTGCAGAGAGGGAGAGGTGCAGAGAGAGGGAGAGGTGCAGAGAGAGAGGGAGAGGTGGAGAGAGAGTTGGGCAGAGAGGGAGAAAGGGAGAGGTGGAGAGAGGAGAGGTGGAGAGGGAGAGAGAGTTGGGCAGAGAGGGAGAGGTGGAGAGAGGGAGAGAGAGAGTTGGGTAGAGAGGGAGAGGTGGAGAGAGAGGGAGAAAGAGAGAAGGGGAGAGGTGGAGAGGGAGAAAGAGAGGGAGAGAGGTGGAGAGAGAGAGTTGGGCAGAGAGAGGGAGGATGTTGTGGTTCACAGACAGCCGTTCTACCCACTGAGCCACTGAGCCACTGCCACCGCTGTGTATGAAATAAGATCTAGATCTAATATGCTGTGTGACATGCAGGACGGAGGATGCTGGTTATGATCAAAGGAAATCTCTTCATGAAAGGTATTCAGGCTTGGTTTGACATAATAGCCACAGCAAACAGAATATTGAAGCAGGGTTTTAGGGACCACATTATCTACCTATCTTCATATCATAATGGGCTCTCTGCACAGCAGCCATAATGGAAAGAAATTGGACTTCTTTCTTACTTCCTTCACAGGCAGTAATATAAGACCATTCTGCATCTTGTGGCTCACTGGGAAACACTCTGCTACACCCCAGGGACCCTCATGGTTCCCTGGGGTGTGTAACTCTGAGTGTATAAATGGAACGAAAATTATGCATATATGGGTCCATTTGGTTCCATTTGTAGTGGTTTGAGAACCACTGTGCTATGCTATATGGAACAGAGCCTTAGTTTAAGCGGTAAGACATTTGGCGGAAGTAAGGAAGTTGTTCAATGCCTTCTTTTTTATCCCACGATTTTGTAACCCATTTTTCACCCCTGTGTCAATTATCTAATGTGATCCTGGGCTCTACACACCCTCCGCCAACCTAGTCCCCATATATGGGGGACATGGTGTTCCCAAGTTGCTCCTTTACACCTGACAGGGGGGAGTTTCCCTGGTTGGACGTAGCGCGTGGAAGGAACACGTTATTCCAACCAGTTCCTTTCCCCTCCATCACGCCGGGCCTCCTTGAGGTTCCCAAAGAAATCAAGCGAAAAACCTGGGGCGACAGCCAGGGCCTTCTCTGTGGCCACCCTCTGGAATGCTCTCCCCAAACACATCCGAGACGCCCCCTCACTTCCTACCTTCAAATCTGCACTGATCCCCTCCTGTTCAGAATTGCATTTCCCTCCTGTTCAGAATTGCATTTTCGTAGCGCGGCACACGGTGCCACGCTATGAGCTTGTAGATCTGCTATTTTTCAACAGCTAAAGTACAACATAATGCTCAACACCAAAAGGGGTTCCCGTCCAAAATGGGTTAAATTGTAGTGGAGCGAAAGTATTAGAAATGATACAAATACTCAGGTAAAGTACAGATACCCATACCGGTACTCAAAAAAAGAGGAAAATAAATTAGGTAAATGTACTCAAACTGTGCATGCGTGCGGAGATAATTTCCCCAATAAAGAACAGTCGCATCTGGTACAGTACATGGCCAGAAATCACCACAGCTTAAACATGCTGCCAATGATGGCTCTAAACAAGCTTTTCAAAGCACGCTTTGAATCCATTCTGCTTTGGCATAGTGAGGACAATGAGGACATGAGCTCTGCTCGGGTTCCTTTCTCCGGGGACATTTTAAACTTCTTGAATGAAAAAAAACGAGTGCATTGCGGGGCGGGGGGAGTCGTGCACGGCTGCATGGAGTTTTACTGCGGAGAGGGAGTTCCTTTATCTAACACATTTTGACCTGAGATTCTAAAAATGTCTTCTACATCCTGACAGTTTTCTGAAAAAGCTATGTTTCTATGTCAGTGGTTCTTTGATTTTTCAAAAATAGCAGACCTACAAGCTCGTAGCGCGCCACTCGGTGGCGCGCTATGAGCTTGTAGGTCTGCTATTTTTCAATAGCTAAAGCATAACTTAATGCTAACACCAAAAGGGGTTCCCGCCCAGAATGGGCTAAACCTTGGGACAGTTCCAAAACCAGATGGTCTACCAGGACTATTGATTAACAGTAAATTACCCAGAGAGGGACTGGAACAAGAGGGCGGTGTGTCTCACGCATACCGTATTACACTCTGAAACACTTAGCCTGCAGTATTATGCTTTGTTTTACATCAACTCTAGTGAAAGTAGCTGATCTACAACCTCACGGCAAGTCCCAACGTAGCTCCAGCGGCAGTGGCAGCGGTGGCCGAACGGTTTGCGGAGCGGTCTTGATACCGGAAGGTCGCCAGTTCGTATCCCCGGACCGGCACGTTAAAATTACCACCGCCGAAGTGCCCTTGAGCAAGGCATTGAACCACTACCATGAAATGTTCTATGAGCAGCGCCTGGCTGTAAACAAGTATCTGATGCTTAGTCCAGTTACCCTGGGTAAATATACAGTTGGAGGCCATCGATATTGTCCTTTTCTTTTTGCTGAGGTTTGCGTGATCTGTGCAAAAGGACAGTTTACCCATTTTGGGCGGGAACCCCTTTTGGTGTTTTAAACATTGTTATAATTTAGCTATTGAAAAATAGCAGATCTACAAGCTCATAGCGCGTGAAAATATTTATTTCAGAAAACGAGGATTTAGAAGGATTTTTTAAAATTTTGAGGTCAGGCCTAAATGGGTCAAATGATAAGGGACAATATCGGTGGCACCCAACTGTAGTAACTTTGCTTTGCTTTGCTTCCGCTATTTTTCCCTGTCTTCTTCTTTCTTTCTTCTTCTTCTTCTTACGGCTAATTCCCATCGGGGATGGATCGCCACCGCAGCGGATCATCTGGTTCTCTTCTCTGCGTCCCAGAGGGAGACGCAGAGATGGTCGCACTCATCACGACCATCTGTTCCCTAGTTATTGGCCGATGACTATAGCCTTTCTCGGCACAAATGCAGAGGAAATCCAGGAAGGGGCGATTGTTTACTTTTGGGGGAATTTTGGCTTTTCTGCCTTTAGTGATAGTATCGAGTGAAGAAAGACTGAGAGGAAAGAGGGAGAGAGAGAGAAGGGGAGAGACATGCAGCAAAGGTCGTCCTGAATGGGACTCGAACACGCGACATGCTGTGAGGCCAGAGCCTATATGTGGCATGCGCCTGGACAACTTGGCCAGCGGGCGCCCCCATCCGTTTACACGATAATGCTGTTATCACTCCCGTTTCGAATGGGATCAGTGTATTGAAACGGGGAAAATCAGGTGCAATCAGGCCTTTCAATAGACTGAGTAGACGTCTACCCGTCTACTCAGGTGCTCAGTAGGTTGATTCCTTCCGATTGTGTCGGTTGATCTGTGCAGTTTAATGCATCGCATGCAGCTACTGGAGCTCAGTAGGTGATCATTCCTTTCAATGCAGCCGTAACATCGAACATGCACTGCTCCCGTGCTTGCGGTTATGTTTAGGTTAGGATTAGAGATGCACTGCTCCCGTGCTTGCGGTTATGTTTAGGTTAGGATTAGAGATAGGGATAGTAATTTCGGAACAAGGAACCTTCTGACTAACGACACGGCACCGCTCCAGTAGCTGCATGCGATGCATTAAACTGCACAGATCAACCGACACAATCGGAAGGAATCAACCTACTGAGCACCTGAGTAGACGGGTAGACGTCTACTCAGTCTATTGAAAGGCCTGATTGCACCTGATTTTCCCCGTTTCAATACACTGATCCCATTCGAAACGGGTGGTTATCAGGCGTTTAACATGCTACAAAGCGAAACGCAACCCCCTTCCATAGTTGGAAATCTTTGGAAACTCTCTGCCTTGTGTCTCCATGTAAACGGGCAACACGGGGGGGAAACTTTCGCCTTGTTTCACCCATTCACACACACATTCATACACCGATTGCGGTGGAAGCCATGCAAGGTACAAAACAGCACATCGGGAGCAATTTGGGGTTCAGTGTCTTGCCCAAGGACACTTCGACATGTAGACAGGAGGAGCCGGGATTCGAACCGCCGACCCATGGATCATTGGACGACCTGCTCTACCTCCTGAGCCACAGTCGCCTGGTCTACCTGGCAGCGCGTCACACCGCCACTACAGCATTTTCAATCACTGTTGCGTCTCAGTGTAAACGAGGAATAAAAAGTGAGAACAGAACGGCCCTTGTTCTGACCGTTGCCGTGCAAACGTGCCCTGAATGGGGATGACCGTGCAGAGGGAGAGAAAATGACATGAAAGCCAGTTATTAATCCAATTGTTTTTAATCGGGCACTCTTTGCTCTTTTCTTTATCCTAGATACATTATAAGCCCTACAGGGACATGGGGAGAGACTTATTTTCAGTTTTGGCTATGCTACATTTAATTCTTTTTCTGGTAAATTAATTTGGCCATTAATCCATTCTGGGCGGGAACCCCGTTTGGTGTTTTAAGCATTGTGTTATACTTTAGCTATTGTAGCAGATCTACAAGCTCATAGCGCAGCACAGAGTGCCGCACTACGAGTTTGTAGATCTGCTATTTTTTGAAAAAACGTGAAAATGTTGTGCAAAACTTTGAATATATATTCTTTCAGAGTGAAGGTTTTTAACTAAAATCTTTGCTTCTGGGAGGTCCCTGGAACAACATATCTTCAGATGGGGGTCGGTGGCATATTACATATAATCTTGGGGGTCCAAATGAAATATTGAGCACCACTGAAACATAAGGTTTTTATGAAACCGGAGTATGTTCTGAGACACAGGACTGACTGTGAATGAACTTGGTGGGGCAATGACCAACAGAGACCAGTGGAAGCAGCTTTGTGTCGCAGATCTCGAGGGCACTCGAAGGATAATGATGATGAAAACTGTCATGATTTAGAAGCCTTTTTTTAATTTCAACGTCGGGCCTAAATGGGTTAAGCCAGGAAGAGATGAATTTTAAAATCAGGTTGATGGTTGGTAGCCCATCAGAGACTGACTAATTTAGATTGAATGTGTGTGTGAAAGTGAAGCGTACGTACACGGTGCAGTTGGCTGTCACTGATCCAAGGTTGAGAAGTATAGTCAGTAGAGGTAAATGTCCCACTGCCTGCTGTTTTTCCTATTTTTTTTTTTTAAGTGACATGTATCAAAGTGGTTTCTTGTGGTGGAAAACACTATAATATTGATGTCTGGGGGCTTGATCGATATTAGCCCACTGACCAGTGTTGAAATGTACTGTTTCCTAAAAATGAATAAAAAATGAATATCAACATCTTAACCCATTTAGGCCTGACCTCAAAATTAAAAAAAAATCTTCTAAATCCTCCAGTTTTCTGAAATAAATATGTTCACGATTTTTCAAAAATAGCAGACCTACAAGCTCGTAGCGCGCCACTCGGTGGCGCGCTATGAGCTTGTAGATCTGCTATTTTTCAATAGCAGACCCCCCAGTCAAAAATAAATGCAAAATTTGGGGCCCTAAAGATGAATACCCATTTAGGTAACACTTGATATGCATCCCAAATAAGCTTTATAATGTGTTATCATAAAGTTCATGATTATTTTTATAATCATGAACTTTTTATAATAATTTAACATTTAACATTTATAATTTATTATAAATGTTTGAGAAGATTATAATGTCTTATAAGTGTGTTCATAATGCGTTATGAACATGGGATGCATAGCAAGTGTTACCAATATTTTTTATATTATGGTGTCGATGTCGGGTGGAAACCTTGTATGTCCAAAGCTATTACTATTCAGGACATTTTTTAAATATTTTTTTTTTTGTGGCTTTCGCCTTTATTTTATATTTTTTATGGAGGCACAGACAGTAGGCTGACAGGAAATGGAAAGAGAGATGGGGGGATGACATGCAGTAAAGGCCGTCGGGATCTGGAGTCGAACCCGCGGCACACTGCCAGACTGGGTTACCAGACAAGGTGCCTGGACCGTTGATCCACGGCCCAGGCCGATTTTTAACTTTAGTTTAGTATAGTTTAGTTTCTATGTAGAAATGATATATATAGCAAAGAAAACAAGTTGCTGTTCGAGGAAAGTCAGAAGCTTATTTGGAATCCTTTCCTTACTGGAAGAGGTCATTAAATAACATCGGTTAAAAGTTCAATAAGAACAATACAAAATAATACGAGGGAGCAGCAGTGCAATATAGAGATAATTCTGACTACAGAAGACATTTGATATTGTTTTAGATGTTTCTTAAGTATTGGCCAGGATAGTGATGAGTGATGACTAGATAAGAGACGACCAGATGACTAGAGAGACAGCTCCACAACTGAGGGCCTCTAAATTTAAAGAGGCCCTCAATTGTGTTCCATTGGATCCATTGTAGTTAGTATTTAGTCACTAGAATTGTCATGAGATCTTGTTAGTACTTTTCATTGGTTCAATATTGATATAACCCACAGACAGACTTAACCACTCTCACTTTAGGGCCTTGCAAACGTGATGCGAGGAACGCAGGCGTTGTTGCCTGCATCAACACAGGTCTCCTCCAGGTCTGTTGAAGAGGGGCGCAACAACGCAAGCGTAAAAAGAAAAAGCTAAACAGAATCCAGGTCTGGTGAGTCGTGGGCGTGTGCACGTAACGAGCACGCTCGCAACAAATTCACGGGACCGCGCTCATGTAAATACGCTTGCGTTGTCGCGCCGCGACTTCTCAGAGCAAAAACGCATGAGGTCTCATTGAAAATGAACTATAGGCATGTTTTTTCGCTCGCCGTTTGCAAGGCCCGTTTCACTTAGTTTTATTTTGTCACATCATAGTCACGTAGATTGGCTATTCTTTATACATGGTAGTATTCACAAAAACAAACCATACACAGTTAAAATATGGAAATCATCCCAGTCGGGGACTGACTGCCAAGCAGTCGTTTTGTAATGGTGACTCTGTATTGAAACTGGCACATGACTTGTGCTGAACTATCGGTCAGTCAATCACAGAAAATGACTCCATTTCAATCTGATCTATTTGAATAAGCTTGTATCAACACAATGTGTGCTCTGCAGTTAAATGGGTTGGGGCCGCTCTGGAGCTCGATAGCAGCTCTTTCTGAAGAGGCATAATGGATTTGTGAGCATCCAAAGAATCTTCAGGCAGATTTCGTAGTGCTTGAAAATCACTGTATACCAGCGGTTCCCAAACCTTTTTGGTCATGCACCCCCTGTTACCTCCCAACCTAGCTGACACACCCCCACACATGGAAATATAAATTGCATAAGCTACTGTATATCGATACATATATTTCCTATTTATCCACATATATGCACATGTATATATGGAATATACATTATATGCAGCATAGGCTATGTTCTGCATAACTTGCCATATACTGTATTGGCATATTATGTTCATATATTTAGAATAAAACCATAGCACCACCATTAGTCTTTTCATGTCGCGCACGCCCCCTAGATGGCGCTCGGGCACCACAAGGGGTGCACGCACCACCGTTTGGGGCGACTGTGGTTCAGGTGGTAGAGCAGGTCGTCCAACGATCCATGGGTCGGCGGTTCGAATCCCGGCTCCTCCTGTCTACATGTCGAAGTGTCCTTGGGCAAGACACTGAACCCCAAATTGCTCCCGATGTGCTGGTTGGTACCTTGCATGGCTACCGCCGCCATCGGTGTATGAATGTGTGTGTGTGAATGGGTGAATGTAAAATGCACAATCTATGTAAAGCGCCTTGGATAAAGGCGCTATATACATTTACCATTTAACCCCTGCTGTATACTGTAGCCACATCACATGATTGCACATGTGCGTGCGTGTGTGCGTGTGTGTGTGTGTGTGTGTGTGTGTGTGTGTGTGTGTGTGCGCGAGTGACGCTGATGACTTCGCTTATCAGTCAATCATTGGAATACGCTCAGGCTCTCCTTCAGCCTAAGACCTTCAACTGTGTTGGTCTTTATCTCAATGAGACGAAAACTGAATACGTAAATATTCCGTATACAAATCCAACAATAACCACATTATAAAAACATGTACAACACTCCTCTGAAACAGCTTGATGACTACAAGTAGCTCCGAGACATGGACACTTTCAAATAAATTAGAGAAACGGTTGGATGGCACTTACACCCGCCTTCTAAGAGCGCAACATCTCTTTTGGAAGAGATCAACTAATCTTATATAAGAAAGAACACAGTTTGCCAGCCACTGCTACAGAGCTGACAATGAGGTTATATGATCTTCCCTTCTTCTCTGGAATCCTGCCTCAAAACAGACCAAAGGTAGAAAACTGTCGTTCCCTGATGTCATCACTAGGGACACATGCATCAGTAAAGGCTCATACATAGTCTGGATTTTCGGTGGTTAGGTGACCACCGAACTACAACATGACGTCACGAGCCGCGGTGAAGAGCAAACCACCGCCACCGCTCCAGCCCTTCTCTGTTTTTACTCACCACCGCTCAACGTTATTTCAGCTCCGGTGGTCAGCTCACCACCGGAGCGGTGGTCACCTCACCACCTAAAATCCAGACTATGAATAGGCCTTAAGCAGGAACTGGGGATGGCAATGAAGGACCGGAAAGTCTGGCGTGGCATTGTGAAATCCATTATCTCGACGGTCGAAAAATGATGATGTGCGTGAGTGCGTGCACAGATATTTTTTTACAAGAATTCAAGAATACAATAATTCTCTACTGCCCTCACGAGGAACCTTTCTCTGGGCCTGGTCACATATACTGGATGCATGTCTGCCCTCTCAATCGGAGACTAATCACAGCTTACACACGCTATGTGCACATGAGGACTATGATAATTATATAACCCATGGAGCACTGAGGTCCTAACAACTTAATGAGGTCTTGCTCAGCTAAAATTCACTCTGAATGTCTCTATTAATGTTTTTATAATAGCTACAGATTGGCTTCACTCACAAACTGCAATCCTGATAATTGCTATGATGAGCACTGCAGTGTCACAGTTAATT